>NC_056726.1:1984405468-1984720468 GCF_019279795.1 Protopterus annectens
ACACCGGAAGTCTAGACCTCAGGATACACGCACTCAAAACCCTACTTAGCATTATGGACATCGATATCTGTGCAGTAACATAAACCTGTTTCAGGTTTCACAGGAGCACACCAGCACTACCAAGTTATAGCTGTTACCATTCTTGTCGGCCCCAACACTTGAACAAGGGAGGGGGAGTATCAATATTCAACGCAGATTCCCACACCTCCACATTGGTGGCAAAGTACAACATAGGTGTTAGGCCATTGAGTACAGAAGACGTAATTGGGGACCTGGGGAAGAAACATGATAGCAGTCTGTCATTTGTCAACCACATAGCCAACGTGGATTGAAAGACATGTTATATAGCCCAGCTAATCATGAGGGATTCACATGTATGGCAGGGGAGGTCATTGTGTCTCTTTACTCATCCATCATCAGGCCTATAATTGCGTACAATGCACCTTTTGGGATGTACCTAACCAGACACCTACAGCAACTGGTACAGGACAACAGTACCTCATCAAGAGGATGAAATGGCTCAAACAGATGTCATATGCTGCCCATCTAAAGGAAATCCAGCTGGACTCAGTGGCATACTGCCTGTTCAGAGGCAATCTGTGCGTGCCATATACAGCCATGTCCTACCCAGCAGTAATGAACATGCTGCACCTCAGGAAATCAGAGTCCCATATAGCCACATGCTCAGGAGACCTGAACCTCAGCACTGACATAAATGGACATGCTGGAGGGGCATATTCCTAACCAAGAGGCTCCCTTCACTCTGTAATGAACTCACACTACAGGTTAGGCAGAGTCCCTCATTGACTCTCTTCCATAGGAATCTGGATGAGTGGATGGAGATCATAGTTGTACCCCAGGTATCACTTCTATGTCACTGTTTGACAGAGACACAGTATACTAACATCGGACAAGGGCATAGCAGCATAACTTGTAATTGGGTGGCGAAAGACAAACACATTCTACTAGGCTTATCAATGCCCTAGGGCAAATAGCCTAGTATGAACCTATGAACCTGTGTGTACTGCTATAGTACTTCTGCCATATGTTGCATGTGTGTGTGTTGTGGGGGATGCACAGGTAATGGCCAGATATTTCTGCACAGGTGACACGTCTGAAACACTCTGGGTGTTCATCCCTACATACTGGATGTGTGTTGCCATCCAACCCTGTGCTGTGGACACACATTACTCAGCCTGGATATACATATCCCAACAACACCACAAGCACAGTACACTACCTTGCTATGTATGCATGTAATTACACAGTTATTCACTAGTTATGACTGTGATGCTATCCATGCAGCCCATTGGGCCAGTGGAAGCCACAACACACACTGCTGGCCCCTTTGCATATGCTTACCACAGACATCCCACATACTGCATGTACTGTGCACACACATATCTAACCCAGAACATCTGCACACCACTTATTAATCCTGTCCAGTGGACTACAGATACAGGCACATTGTATAACAATAGCAGGAGGCTACTGCAGCACAGGGCAGATTCACATGAAGGCAAGGCATCTGTGGTCATCAGTGTTAAGATGCTTCACATTCACCAAATGCACAGATATTGGCAACATTGTTGCAGACAGTTTAGGTGCAGGTACCCCCCCCCATTCTCCTACACATGCGGTATTAGTTATCACAGATGACTGTAACCTCACTATCCTCTCACATGTCCAGGTGAGGGCCACCCTCAACATTGCAGAACACATAGCATCACTGTTACGAAATGGTATCCCTGGATGTGTGCTACGTTCACCCCTGGAGGACATAGCACCACATGACAGTCTGATATTAATCCCTGGCCATACTACAGGATATGTACCTGAACAGTGCCATACATACACAGTGGTCCCACACCAATGAGGAGTAACCTCTACTGACCCTGGTAACTACTGCATCATATGCACAACTGGCCTTGTGTTCTAAGCTATGGAAGTTTTAAGTATGGGCAACATGTACAGCTATATTACATATGTATATATTTCAGGACTATGTACACACAACCTATCTCATGGACATACCTATAGATAGTGAACTATGATACATTAGGAGGTGTCACAGTAAACACAGTATTAACCTGCTACTTTGCATTACCTGTGTTTGTGGCAGCTGTTGCTGTGTCAGTGGTGCTGCTTGCTGTTTGCTGCTGCTGCTGCTGGTTTTGCTGCTGGCAGTCTGTATATTTTTTTATTTCTCTCTCTGTCTCTCTCTCTCTCTTTCTCATTAGGTTTGTGCAATGACTGTATTGCATGTGTGGAGTGTGGGTACTGAATGCTTTTGTAGGTATCTGCATAGGTCCATGTGATGGCCTCTGCACCAATTGTAAGGCAGCATTGGCTAATTGCATACAGCCAGTTGTGTACTGATTGCATGTCTCACTGTGATTTCAGGACAGTGCTATAAAAAGGTATGTGAGATAGGCGTTGCCCTTTCAGATTGTAAGGGCGTGGACCATGCTGGTATGCTGTTGGAAAATGTTCTGTGAGTGTGAAGGTTAGTACATCTCTCATGCTTCATGCTGTGTTGTGAATTCAGGTTGCTGCATTTCTCCCACCTGTTCCCTGTAGTGAGTGTGTATGCATACTGACGCCTACGACTATGTTTCATATGTATTACTATATATACATATGTGTACATATACATACTTTCATATATGTACATTAGCTGACAATATTGGGTACAAGCTAACAATTTGCAGGGCTGTTTCTGTTAACACACACTAGTATGGGAATCCAGTAATTGGGACAGTGAAAGTCTGTCTGACATGCTTTGGGTAGTACACATACTATATTGCCTTTATCTTCATTCCTACTATTACATGTTCCACTTATTTAGCACTATATTCCTGTATGAGAGTCATGTCTTACTGGTAGGTCATACAGACTAGTGTTACAATGGTCTTGTGGTAGGGCCTACTAGTATGCTTGTATTTTGCTTTCAAACTGAGTACAGGGTCTATCAATCAAAGTGCTGGAGGCACCTTCCAGCAGTAAAGGGGTTAGTAGGTCTCACAGGAGTCAGGCTGTGTTGCAGATTCTGGCTGCTGCATTTATCTTTACTGTTTCCTGTAGTGAGTGTGTATGGATACTGACACCTACAACTATATTTCATATGTATTAATGTATATTTATATGTATGTATGTGTACATATACATACCTTCATATATGTACATTACCTTACATTATTATGTACAAGCTGACAATTAGCATGGCTGTTTCTGTTAACACTGAACTAGTGTGGGAATCCAGTAATTCAGCCATTAAAACTCTACCTGAAATGCTTTGGGTAGTACACCTCCTATATTGCCTTTATATTGATTCCTACTATTACATGTTATATTTATTTTAGCACAATGTTCTCATATGACAGTCATGGCTTAGTGGTAGGTCATACAGACTAATGTTACCAAGGTCCTGGGTTTGAGACTGGCAGTGGGAATTTATTTTTCTTTCAAAACCTTCAAAATGAGTACAGGACCTGTCAATCAAAGTGTTGAAGCCACCTTTAAGCAGTTAAAAGGGTTAGTGGGTCTCACAGGGGTCAGGCTGTGTTGCAGATTCTGGCTGCTGCATTTATCTTCACTGTTTCCTGTAGTGAGTGTGTATGGATACTGACACCTACGACTATATTTCATATGTATTACTATATATTTATATATATGTATGTGTACATATACATACCTTCTTATGTGTACATTACCTTACATTATTATGTACAAGCTAACAATTAGCAGGGCTGTTTCTGTTAACACTGAACTAGTGTGGGAATCCAGTAATTCGGCCATTAAGACTCTACCTGAAATGCTTTGGGTAGTACACCTCCTATATTGCCTTTATATTGATTCCTACTATTACATGTTATATTTATTTTAGCACTATGCTCTTGTATGGCAGTCATGGCTTAGTGGTAGGTCATACAGACTAATATTACCAAGGTCTTGGGTTCGAGACTGGCAGTGGGAATTTATTTTTCTTTCCAGGTTATCAAAATGAGTACAGGACCTGTCAATCAAAGTGCCATAAAGGCACTTTTAAGCACTTAAAACCAGGTCTGCGCTCGTTTGCGCGGAGCTCACGCATGCGCACTGGCGGTGAGCTCCACTAACACACGCGCACACCCGCGCTATTTTCTTTGAAAGAAAAGAAAAAGGGGTGACAGGAAAGTGGTGAAAAAGGGGTCACAAAGAGGGTAAGACAGTAGGGAAACAAGCGTGGGATTTGCAGGAAGGATGTGGGTAAGGCCCATAGATGCCCATGTCTTTAGCAGCAACAGCTGTGTATTTCTATGTATTTTGGTGGGACATTTGAAACCTTACACCCCTGAGAGAGATGTCAGGACAACATTAATATTTGTTGTAAAGCCAATTGTAATTAACAGTTTCAATGTCCAGCAGACATGTGTGCGACATGAACAGCTATGTATAGGGCGTAATTTTTTTGTGGGTACAGAGTGCCCTTTTTTTTTTTTCAGGTGAGAGTGGTATGTCAGGTGAAGGAAGTCGGTATAGCTGGGGAGGTAGGCTGGGTAGGTTAACAGACAAGACAGACAAGACGCATACAGGGGCGGTGTATGACACAAGTGGGGGGGTTACACAATTGACGGGGACGGAGGTTGGGATATCCAAGGCGCATGAGCCCACAGATGGCAACAGTGGAACTGATATCCCCACCCATAGGCAGTTGCCACTGTTCCTTCACAGCCCAGGATGGGGCTGTGCTGGGGGCTGTGCAGGCAGGACAACGACCATGGCCGTAAGCTGTGCCACCCGAGCCTCGAGCTGGCATAGGGACCCAAGAACAGAGTCTTGGATCTCCCTTCGCACCACAGACCGGACACCTTGGAGGGTGAGTGGGCGTACTCCTCCGGCCACGCTTGCAGAGGGGGGACGGGCCCCATCCCCTGCAGCGCTTCCACCCGAAGGTGGCACAGGGCCACCGGAGGAGGGTCCAGCCTGGGCACTAGTGCCAGGTGCAGTCACCAGCTGAGGTGGGAGAGGTGGGTCCGCTGGGACCTGCCTTCCCAAGCGTTCTAGGTTTGTGGGTATGTTATGTTAGTTTGGGTTAGTGGCATATTATTCCATTCCAATTAGTTGTAACAGCATGCATTGGTATTCCCATTAAACAAACACCCAGATATTAACACCATTGAACAACGGGCATATCAATATCACATGCATTATTTGAACGGAAATACACAATCAAACAACATGCAGGGTTGATTAATGGCAACAGGCCATCAGGTTTGCAGGTATGAACAGGGCACATGCACAAACAGACATGCATATATTTGTGAACAGGACAAATGTCCATGGTTAATGAAATGTTCACATACCAATATTTAGTGAGTGTTTTAATTTGCAATTATAGGGTGGGGTGGAGAAAGAAAATGATGACACATTCATAAGTTATACATTGATATACATTTGTAATAGGTACACAATTAACTTGAGGCTGATGTTTCAAAATTATTTTTATTTGACTGTCATGCTAGACCTGTTACAGTTACATCACTATCCTAGTTATTTTGAATTTGATCAGATACATCATCCTGCTACACTTTGATGACAGGACAGGGGACAACTATGGCTGTTTAGTTTGTCAGACAATCATTCATTCTATCTGCAAATTGTTTACTGTCATCACCATATACAGATTTTGGCTTAAACATTCAAGATTCAGACACACTGAAATCAGTTTGGGATGTTAATTTGTAATTCCCACATGCATTTAGTTCTGTGGAGACACACTCAGGCTTATATATTCGGGGTTATTACTACTTTATTTATTGATACATGACCCTTTCTGTCACTCTCACACATCCTGCAATTTCACAGTTCAGGTTGGTACTTCTAGGCTTTGTTCACATATTAGACCTGTGGTGATTCAAACACTTTCCAGCAGCCTCACTTCTGTCATGATTCAGCATTTCAACAGGGGATAAATCTCACATGTGATTACCTCAGATTCTGAAGCTGTACTCTTGAGACTACTGCAGGTTATACTATATTTAATTAATGGTGGGACATCTGTATTACAGCACTATTTAATGTGATAGTGTTCAATCTCGCCGTTTGTTCTTACACATGGGTTCGGAGCCGATCCTCGGCTCCGTGCCGGCCTCTTGCAAGCTCTGCATCGAGAAGAAGCTCGAGACAATCTAATACCCACAATCCCCCTCTGCCTTTACCTCAGATCTAGTTTGCCGCTGCTGCATACGCATCGTTGGGAGCTAGCTCGAGAGTTTCTAAGCTAAGATATAACTTTTATTGTTATATTTTATTAGGATACTAGTCTATTGATATTTTTCAGTGTTAACTGTGTGATTGTGTTGTGGTTCCGTTAATTTATTGGTACCGTTAACTTTAATTATTGGTTAGATTGTTATCGGGGCCTACACCCTTCATATCTTACCATAGTTGAGAAAAATTTTTACCGGATTTGACAATTTCATCGGTTTTGACTAACTTTATCGGACTTGACTGTTTTTTACTGGATTTGTCTTTCTTCCCTATAATGTCTGAGAAGGTAAAGTCTGGTTTCAAGCGTTGTCAGTGTGGCCAGAAAATGTCGGTCACTGACAACCATAGTTCCTGCGTCTACTGCCTTGGCCCTCTCCACTTACAAGAGGATTGCTCCATCTGTCACTCTTTTAGTGGGAGGGTCATGACAGATAGGCGCAGGAAACTAATGGACAGAGGTCTATTGAAACCGGCTTTCCAAGAGGCTCTGGATGCTTCTGACCAGGCATCGAAGTCCTCTAAGGAGTCGAAGACGCCGGAGCCTAAGTCATCGGCTCCGAGCTCTTCTTCAAAGGTTAGATCACCGGTTCCACAGACTTGGGCCGAGTGTTCAACTGGTATCGGTTCCTGAGCCTCGAGTCTTGGAACCGGTGATGGAGCTCCCTCCTTCGCCATATTGAGGTCGGCTCCGTCTTCGGTTCCTTCGACCCGTTCTTCCTCCAAACTTTCGGATGTCGATGTGGATCGCGTGGTGCAGAAGTTATTGGAGCATTCGCCCTCTCTAAACTTATTTCAGTTTCCACCCAGTTGGTGTCGAAACTTGAAGGCCTTCCTGTATCTCCATCCATTCCTCCTCCGAGACCGATTCAGTCTTTGGAGCCGGAAGAGGCTGATCTACTGATTGTGGAGCCCTCGGTCCAGAACCGTCCTTTCTCGGTCTGTTCCTCACCTCGACTCCGTCGGACCGGTACCGGAGTCTCGAGCCGACGGTCTGTTCTTGGTTCCGGGGCGAGTCGAACCGGCGTGTCGGTTCCGACTCTCCCCTCGAGCCTCGGCGGATCGATTCGGCTCCGTCCTCGGGTCGATGCCTTCGTGCCTGTGTCGGGATTCTTCCCATTTCTTGAACCGGGGACTCTTCGATGCGGGACCGGGGCGTTCGACCTGATGAGGAAGGTGTTGTCTACCCAGACAACCACATCAGTGGAAGCAGTTTCTCCTCCCCATAAAGGGCCTTTGTCTTCATCTGCACCCACGGCCACATCCAAGCGTCGGGCACCAGTGTCTCAGCCACCCCTGGAGGGTGCCCCTCTTCCTCGAGGCTTCTTCGGATGCTCCCCACGAGGAAGTCCCTAGGAAGAGATTGTGTAAGAGGAGACACTTGGATTCTCCACAGGAATCCTTGACATCTGACACTGACTTAGATGAGTCAGAGGGGTCCCCTAAGTCACCTTCAGAAGATGTCTCTTTTTCGGACATATTGGAGATCCTGAAGCAGAGAGGTGACTGGCAGTCCCTTCCCCTTCCGAGGATGAGTCAGTTCTGCTGAAGGCATTTGGTGCTCGCCCTTCCTCCTCCTGGGTCACTCCGCCCTTCGACGAACTAATGGAATTAATTGCTCGAAGGGCGGAGGCTCCTGACACAGTGGAACCTGTTCCAAGGAAACCTAACAAGTACATCACAGCACCTCAGGATAAGTCCTACCTTACAAAAGGAGTTCCAGTAGACGCTATGGTGGTGGCAGCAGCCACGAAAAAGGAGATGTCGGAGTCTTCTTCGTCTATCCATCCTCCTAATAAAGACTCTAGGACGATGGATAGATACGGGAAGCGCATTTTAGTTCAGCGGCTTTTCCATGCGGTCCCTGAACTATTTGACCCACTTTACACGTCTACAGAGGGATCTAGTCAAAGAGTTGGGAGATACCCTCCAGGGTGCTACAGATGCAGCTGTCTCAGAGAAAGTGACAGCGCAACTTAATACCCTAACATCGATTGTTAACTCGTCCATGAGGCTGATTTCCTACGCAGCCGAAGGTTCGAGTAGGGCAGCAGCTTCAGCGATTGCTCTTCGTAGACAATCCTGGATGCGCCTATGCTCCTTTGCGGAAGCCTTCAAGTCTTCCTTTACAAACGCCCCATTTGACGGTGCCACTTTCTTTGGCCCCAAAGTAAAGGAGACCCTTACCCGGTGTGAACAAGAGGGAAAGACTCTGTCTGCTGTCGGAGTCCGTTTTTCCACCCCAACCAGACCGTACCCCAAAGGGCAACGCGGTGGAAAAATGTGGTTTCGAAAACCTCAAGGGTCTTTCTCAGGCACACAGGGTGATGCCCCCTCTAGAGGCAGAGGAGGGGGCAGAGGTGGAAGACGCCGCCCTGGCGGCAGAGGGGTCCGCAACATCAAGGTGACAGGGAAACACTCCCTGGTAAACCTTTCCAGCACTCCTGAGAGGAGGCCCGACTGTCCTGCTCTGGAGGCAGTCGGGGGTCGCTTAGCTTTATACCCTCAGGCCTGGCAAAATATAACTACAGACAAGTGGGTAAAAAGCGTGGTTACCAGAGGTTACAACATACCCTTCCTATCTCATCCCATCCCAAAGAAAAGACTCCCAGATGTACCGCCCCATCTGCGAGAGCCAGCAGCTTTAGAAATTTCAAAGCTGCTAGAAAAAGAGTCATCCAGCCAGTCCCAGCGGACCAGCAAGGATTCGGGACTTACTCAAGGTTCTTTTTAGTTCCAAAGAAAACAGGGGACTGGAGGCCCATTCTAGACCTAAGCTACCTCAATACTTTCGTCAAGAAAGAAAAGTTCTGAATGGTCACGCTTCAATCGATCCTTCCATTCTTACAGAAGGACGAGTGGATGTGCTCAATAGATCTAGAGGATGCATACTACCACATCAAAATGGCCAGGGCATCCAGAGATCATTTGCGCTTCCGGCTTGGAGCCAGTCACTTTCAATTTCGAGCCCTGCCCTTTGGTCTGACCTCAGCCCCCAGGGTCTTCACCAAATGCATGGCAGTGGTAGCGTCTCACTTGAGACGCCAGGGATTCCAGGTGTTTCCGTATCTGGACGACTGGCTCCTTTCGGCCACCACCCGGCGTCAACTACTGCAGGCCAGAGACTTTGTTCTTCAACTGTGTGTTCACCTAGGGATCTCCGTAAACTTCGGAAAATTCTTACTTCAGCCATCACAAAATATCTTGTTCATAGGAGCAGAATTAAACACACGTCAGTTGATTCTGAGGCTTCCCCCAGAAAGGATATTATCACTTCAGACTCATATCGTCTTCTACTCTTGTCAAGGAAATCTCCTGCAAAACTAGTACTGAAGGTGTTGGGCCTCATGTCAGCCTCCCTTATTGCAATTCCCCTGGGAAGGCTGCACATGAGAGTCCTACAATGGCTACTGTTTGCACAATGGTCGTTTCAACAACTACCTCTAACACACGAGATTCTTATAACAAAGACATGCAAAACAGATCTAAACTGGTGGCTTCAAACGTGCAACCTTTCCAAGGGGAGGCCGTTTGTGCTACCCACACCCACAGTTACGGTGACCACGGACGCTTCCCTGATAGGGTGGGGGGGCATCTTTCAGGGACAGACAGTCCAAGGCGAATGGACCAATTTGGAGTACAATCTGCACATCAATGTTCTAGAGTTGAGGGCAGTGTTTCTAGCGTTGCAACACTTTGCTCCCCTTCTTCCTCTAGGGACTATTGCAGTTCAGACGGACAACATGTCTGTAGTCTGGTACATAAACAAGCAAGGGGAACCAAGTCCTATCAACTATGCAGAGAGGCCATGAGAATTTGGCAGTGGGCGGAGTCCACGGGTCGCTTTCTAATAGCAACGCACATCCCGGGGTCATCCAACGTCATAGCCGACAGGCTGAGCAGAGCAATTCTGTTACCGCGCGAGTGGTCCCTAAAACAGTCAGTGGCGAAAGGATTTTTCGCGTGGGGCCAGCCTTCCTGCGACCTGTTTGCGTCTCCAATGAATGCCAAATGCAGGAGCTACTTTGCCCTATTACCCCTCCAGGGAAGTCCCCAGGGACGCACTGGTTCTGATTGGCCCCCGGGACTCCTGTACGCATTTCCTCCATTTCCTCTGATATCAAAGTTTCTCCAGAAAGCCAGGAACCTACACAGGACGATAATCCTCATTGCCCCATTCTGGCCTCGTCAAATTTGGTTTCCCTTCCTGAAGATACACTGCATTCTGGGACCCTGGATTCTGGACCCAGAGCCAGATCTATTGACTCACTCGTCAGGGGTTCCCCATCCCGCGCTCCGGTCACTCCATCTAGCAGCTTGGCTGCTCCAATTCCCAACTTAGCCAGGTCTGATCTTTTGTCACCAGCAGTCCAGGATATATTGGTGGCTTCATAAAGCTTCCACTACTAAAACATATACTAGCAAATGGAAGCGATTTGTATTCTGGGCGAATACACACCATGTGGATCCTTTTATAGCTCCTTTGAATAAGATATTAGAGTTCTTAACGGACTTATTTCATCAGGGTGCTTCTCCTGCTACACTAAGAGTTCAATTGGCTGCCATTTCGAATTTCCATGTGGAAGAATGTGGAGCTCCTGTTATGGCTCACAGACTTTGTAAAGCCTTTTTAAAAGGAGTTTTTCATATTAGACCACCGGTCAGATCTCCGACATCACCTTGGAGTCTAAATTTATTGTTATCTAAATTAATGTTGCCCCCTTTTGAACCCGCCTCTACTTGCCCATTAAAATTTTTGTCCTGGAAAACTCTCTTTCTGGTAGCCATTACTTCCGCTAGGCGAGTATCTGAACTTCAGGCTCTCTCCATCAAGCACCCTTATTTGATCTTTCACTCTGACAGAGTTTCTCTTCGAACCAATTCATCCTTCCTCCCTAAAGTGTGTTCTATTAACAATATTAATCAGTCCATTGAATTACCCACTTTCTTCAAAAACCACTCCAACAAAATGGAGTATATGTTACACAAATTGGATGTTCACAGACAGCTAAGATTTTATTTGGATAGAACAAAAGATCACAGAAAAACAGATCAACTCTTTGTGGCTTTTGCTGATAGCAGGAAAGGACTTGCAGTTACCAAAAGAACTCTTTCTAAATGGTTAACGGATTGTATAATCTATGTCTACGATTCTTCAAATCAACCCCTTTTACACAAACCCAAAGGACATTCCACAAGGTCAGTGTCTACGTCTTTGGCTCATGCAGCTCGCCTACCACTGGACGCTATTTGTGCGGCTGCTACTTGGTCTAAGCCACATACATTTATTTCTCATTATAAAGTAGACAAGGTTTCTAGGGACAGGGCAACCTTTGGTTCCACTGTGCTCAAGAACATCCTCCCGTGAGTTCCTCAGGATCAAGGAGCTAAGGACGCTACCCATGTGTAAGAACAAACGGCGAGATTGAACACTATCACATATAGAAGTTATGTCCTTACCATAACGTTCCATGTGGAGTGTTCATCTCACCTTTGTTCTTACAGTCCCACCCTCCCACCCTTAGGAAGAACGTTCTTTGATGCCTGGCCAGGAGCATTTTGCTACTGTTGCTATACTGTGTACATAGTTGGTATACACATATATTTTTATATGTGTCTGTTTAGATATGTATATAGTTTTCTATAAATTCTTTCTATATTTATGTGTATAAGCATGAATGTGCTGTTCTGTAGATTGGTTTGCTTGCAAACTAGATCTGAGGTAAAGGCAGAGGGGGATTGTGGGTATTAGATTGTCTCGAGCTTCTTCTCGATGCAGAGCTTGCAAGAGGCCGGCACGGAGCCGAGGATCGGCTCCGAACCCATGTGTAAGAACAAAGGCGAGATGAACACTCCACATGGAACTTTATGGTAAGGACATAACTTCTATTTTCTGTCAATTATGTTTCCAGTTACACTTGCATACTGCTGAACTTGTTGCAGCCATACCTGCAGACTTTCACTTCTTGCTTGCACATTATATTTCTTTTGATCAATACAGTGCAGTGTTCTGATACGTGCTACACTATAATATTTATTTACAAGTACTATGTGGGGTTACTAACCTGCATGGTAGCGTAGCCGCACCAGCCTGCGGTCATGCGCCCTTCGGTTCGCAGAGCGGACACCTGCAGCTGTAATACAAAACAAGTAATATTGGAATACACATCTCCATGGTATCAGCTAGTTGAATTCCTTACATACATAAGTAAAATGTAACTTACTCAGTAGTGGGGCATTGGGCGTATCCCAGGCCTCCTGGATCCATTGGGTCAACTGGTCTTGCTAACGCCGCTTCAGGTCCGCATGGTGGTGACGGACCTGCTCACCAGTGCGTGGAATGCCAGTAGCACTGGTCAGATCATGAGCCAACTGGTCCCATGCCTCCGCCCTGTACGCTCCCCATGAGACCTGGCCCTGCATGAGTTGGGCCTCATGATGGTGAACTAGGAGCCAGACCATGTATCTGGACTCCTCAACGCCCCACCGCTGTGCTCGAAAGCAACGTACCTCCCCTACTCCACTCATTCTGCCTGCAGGTCTGTTCTACAATCGGTTCTGCTGTGTATTCCCACCTATGGGGCTTATATATGCCGATTTTCCCGCACATTTCTATGATTGGCTGTTTTGGAATTGTATCTACTTCACAGAAACTGCTTTATCATGCTCCATTCTGGATTATATCCTATATGTATGCTATTTCTGCATTTCTAAGTACTGCTGTCATGGCTTAGTGGTTTAGTACCTTGACTCTAGTGCATGGTATCCTGGGTTCGAATCTGACCACTGATTTTTAATTTTCAAGACTGTCTAGAAAGGAATTGAGGACCTGTCAATCAAACATGCCAAAAGCACTTTTAAGCACTTAAAACCAGGTCTGCGCTCGTTTGCGCGGAGCTAATGCATGCTCACTGGCAGTTAGCTTGTGGGAGCGGCGCGCAAACGGTGTGCGCTGTGATAAACCTTAATTGGCTGGTGACACACATGTTAAGCTGAGCACAGCTAGTTGCACACAGTTTGAGCCTGTTAAACCAGTGCTTAGCTATGGGCAAGCAATTTGCAGCTTTTTAAACACTACTCAGCTACAAACACTCTGTCCCACTGCAGCTTAGCTATCAGTACATTTCTAAATTTTTTTATTATTGTGTTACTTCAAAATATATGCTCCATTTCATTCCATTTTATAAAAGGGTATACTTTTACATTTGTACAATACTGTCAGGGGCCTTTTTACTGCTTATTTACAAAAAAAAAAAGGTTGTTGTGTGGGCTCGAACCCTGCCTGCCTATTCTTAAGCCGGCAACTCTACCGCTAAGCTATTTCTTCTTGGCTTACTTTGCATATTTAGTTCTCATATCCTTCTCCACTGCCTGCTAACTGCAATTGCGCTAGTAGCACACCCGCGCACACGAGCACACACAGTAGCACACATTTACGGGGTTTAAAAAAAATAAAACAGTTTTTATTTTCATTTTATAGCCTCTGTTCACTTTGTAAACATATGGTCTGTGGGGGAATGTGTTGTGTAGTGTGTTTATTTACATTTCCATGGCCTCTCTCGTGGCTGTTTACTTTCAGCCATTCTACACTGCCGGGGGCGTGTCCACATGCAGGGCTTAGCCTACGGACATGCCCCCTACTCTCTTACACGGACCGTGTAAGAGTTACAGTGTGATTCAGCATGCCTCATGCACCTCATGCATATGCATGACATGCTGACATCACACCGTTTAACTGCAGCCTTCGTGTAAGAGTTATAACTCTTACACGGAGGCTTCCTGAATCTGGCCCTTAGAGTGTGCTTAGTTAGTGACCTTTTGTCACAGTTCAGAATTATTTGAGCTAAGGTTTAGTTTAGTGTTTGAAATAGCAGCTATCGTTATTAATAGAGTTAGAGTGTGCATAGCAGTGAGTATTGTTGTGTGCAATTAGACAGTGATTTCTGTCACAACTTGGTACTTTATCTTTGTTTAGATAAATATTTGTGCGTGTGACTTTTAGCCTGTATTTTTCAAAGGGCTTTTTGATTGTTGTGACTGTTCAAATTTATTTGAGTGTGTACAGTTTGATAGCAATCTTTTTTGATACTGTGGTTTGTACAGAATGGCTGACCAAGACAAACACCCTAAGTCAGGATTTAAAAAATGCCCCAAATGTGGCCAGAAAATGTCTGTCACTGACAGTCATGTTAACTGTGTGTATTGTTTAGGAGCATTACATCTACAAGATAGCTGCTCCATATGTCATTCTTTCTCTTCCATGGTTCTCCAGGAGAGAAAGAGGAAGTTGATTGATAGAGGTTTGCTGAAACCCTCTTTCCAAGAAGCTTTGAGCGACCAAGAAGATTCCAGTAAGTCCTCAAAGTCTTCCAAGGCTTCTGAGAGTAAAAAATCCAAAAAGTCTTTGTCGTCGGCTCCACAGACATCAGAGCCCACCATCTTATCTTTTTGGAGCCAGTGCCCAGTCCTGGAACTGGTATCCAAAGTACCTAAGTCTCCTCTGTTATAGTCGGTACCACCCTCTATCCACTCATCCCGGTCTTCGATCAGCCTTTCCGATTTGGATGTGGATTGTGTGGTGTAAAAGCTTTTACAGGCACCAGCCTTTGCTAAATTTTTATTGGCTCCGACTCAAGCGGCTTCGGAGCCGAAGACCCTCTTGCCAGCTACTACTCTTCCTCCTCCAAGCCACAACGGCCCTTTGGAGCTGGAGGAGTCGGACTTGTTGATTGTGGAGCCTTAGGAGCTGACGCCTGCTGCAGTTTCTTCAGCTCCATTTACTCTGACGTCCTCAGTGCCAATAGAGGAATCTAGGAGCCGACACTCTCTGGTCGTGTCTGGGGAGGATAGTCGAACCGACTTGTCAGTTCTGACTCTGCCTTTTGGGGCTTCGGCTCGGATGAGCTTGGCTCCTACCTCTGGCTCGGAGCCCACTGTCCCAGTGCCAGGGGTATCGACGGTTTCCTCGAATCTGTCGTTCCTTTCGCATCGAAGCAGAGGTGCCTTCGAAGCCATGAGGAGAGTCATGTCTCCTGAGACATCTTTGACCTCCGGTCCAGCTTTTTCCTCCCCTAAAGTGCCTGGGTCTGATTCTGCTTCACACATCCTTGCCAAGCGTAGAGACCCAGAGCCTCAGGAAGCCCCATTGGGTGGCCCATGCTCTTTTGAGACCTCACCAGAAGCTCCCACTGATGAGGTTCCCAGGAAGAGAGTTTGTAAGAGGAAACATCTAGACTCCCTACAAAAGTCATGGACATCTGATACAGACTTGGATGAATCAGAAGGGTCCCCATGGTCCCACTCTGAGGATATCTCATTTGCTGAGATACTAGAAATCCTTAGGCAGAGGGGTGACTGGCAGTCCAAACCCTATTGAAGACAAGTCGGTTCTCCTGAAGGCTTTCGGGTCTCAGCCCTCCACCTCTTGGGTGTCTCCTTTGATGAGCTTATGCAACTGGTCTCACAAAGGGCGTGGGAGTCTCCTGACACCATGGAGCCTATCCCTAGGAGGCCTAATAAATTAATCTCTGCTCTCCAAGACAAATCCTTTCTGACCAAGGGTGTGCCAGTTGATGCCATGGTGGTGGCGGCAGACACCAAAATGGAAATTTCAGAACCTTCCTGTTCTATCCATCCTCCTAACAGAGATTTCATGATCATGGATAGATATGGGAGGCACACTTACAGTTCAGCGACTTTTGCACTGCGTTCACTCAACTATCTAAACCATTTCATGAGACTACAAAAAGATCTCCTTAAAGAGCTGGGAGATAATCTTCAGGGTACAGTAGCTGCAGGAGCTGCAGACAAAATTGCCTACCAGCTTGCTACCCTCAACTCCATTGTTAACTTGTCCATGCACCTCATTTCATATGCAGCTGATGGAACGAGCAGGGCAGCGGATACAGGAATTGCTCTTAGGAGACACTCCTGGATGCGCTTGTGTTCCTTCATAGAGCCCTTCAAGTCATCTAATACCCCTTTTGATGGCTCATCCCTTTTCGTGCCCAATATTAAGGAAATTTTGACCAGATGTGAGCCGGAAGGAAAGACTTTGTCTGCCATCAGAGTCTGTTTTTCCACCCCTACCAGACCATACCCCAAGGGTCAAGGGGGAGGGAAAATATGGTTCCGGAAAGCCCAAGGAGCCTTTCAGGACACACGTGGTGAACCCCCCTCCAGGGGCAGAGGAGTGGGCAATAATAGAATATGCCGCCCTCACGGCAGAGGGGGTCTGCAAAACCAGGGCGACAGAGATCACTTCTTTGGGAAGCCCTACCAGCGCTCCTGAAAGGAGGCCCGACTGTCCTACTCTGGAGGCAGTTTGGGGTCACTTATCTTTGTTTCCAGACCCCTGGCTCAAAATAACAAATGACAACTGGGTACAAAGTATCATTTCCAGAGGATACTTCATTCCTTTTGCCACACCCCCTCCACCAACAAGGAAAATCCCGGATATTCCACACAGTTACGGGGAACAAGCAACAGTAGAGGTCCAAACGTTGCTAAGAAAAAGAGTCATCTAACCAGTCCCAGCAGACCAGACAGGATCCGGAACTTACTCAAGATTCTTTTTAGTTCCAAAAAAGACAGGGGACTGGAGACCTGTATTGGACCATAGCAGGCTAAAAAATCTGTCAAGAAAGAGAAGTTTCGGATGGTCACGCTTCAGTCGAGACTTTCCTTTTTAGGGAAAGACAATTGGATGTGCTTGGTAGATCTCCAGGATGCATACTACCACATAAAAATGACCAGACCATCCCGGGATCATCTGCGCTTCCGGCTATGAGCCAGTCATTACCAGTTTTGAGCCCTGCCCTTTGGTCTCACTACAGCCCCCAGAGTGATCACCAAATGTATGGCAGGGGTCACGACTCAATTCCAGGTGTTTCCATACCTAGATGATTGGCTCCTCACCGCCATCACCAGGCATCAACTCTTTCAAGCCAGGGACTCCACTCTGTCACTCTGCAGCCAGCTGGGCATTACAATAAACTCAGAAAACTCTGCCTTGTCGCCAACGCAACATACCATTTTTATCGGAGCAGAACTGGACATCACCACCACTTCCAGTGGAAAGAGTCTTACTACTCTGTCAGCAGTTCCGCAGTCTGATATCCAGAAAGAAGGCACCAGCATTAGAAGTTCTAAAATTATTAGGTATGATGGCAGCTGCAATTCTGGCCATACCGCTGGGTCGCATGCACATGCGGATACTGCAATGGCTGTTGTTCACTCAGTGATCTTACCAAGAGCTCCCCATGTTTCACCTGATAATGATCACGAACTCTTGCAAAAAGGATCTTCAGTGTTGGTTGACCTCTCTTCATTTCATGATAGGTCATCCCTTTGTTCTACCCCCACCAGCGGCTACAGTGACCACAGATGCTTCCTTGATAGGGTGGGGGGGAATTTTCAGGGAAGAACAGCCCAAGGCACATGAACCGATCAAGAGACACACCTGCATATCAATGTCCTAGAGATGAGAGCAGTACTTTTGGCATTGCAGTCCTTCCAGGACTCTCTTCCTCTGGGTACGATTGCGATTCCAACAGACATGTCAGTGGTCTGGTACTTGAACAGACAAGGAGGAACCAGGTCATATCCCCTTTGTTGCGAGGCCCTAAGAGTATGGCAGTGGGCTATATTCACCCACTGCTTTCTGTTAGCAATGCCCATCCTGGGGAAATCCATCGTGATAGCAGACAAGCTGAGCAGAGCAATTTTGTTGCCTCACGAGTGGTCCCTCAAAAATCAAATAGTGGACAGGATATTCCACAGGTGGAGCCAGCCTTGTTGCGACCTTTTAGCCAGTCACATGAACACGAAATGTAGAAGCTACTTTGCCCTGATTCCCCCTTTGGGAGAAGCCCCAAGGGATGCACTCATTCACGATTGGCCTCCGGGTCTCCTCTATGCATTTCCACCAATCCCGTTGATACCCAAGGTATAAAGCAAAAACCCTTTCCAATGAGACAAAGCAAATTATCTTATCCTCTCATAAATCCTCTACGAGGAAGCTATACCTTAGCAAATGGAAAAAATTTTCTATATGGGCCTCTCAAAACAATATTGATCCTTACCAAGCCCCTATGGCCTCCATTTTAGTGTTCTTGACTATGATTTTCAACAAAGGATCTGCAGCAGCAACGGTTCTTGTTCAACTTGCTGCCATTTCTAATTTTCATCTTGGATTTGAAGGATAGCACACTATGTCACACAAACTATCCAAAGGCTTTCTCAAAGGGACCTTTCATCTCAGACCACCTGTGAAATCTCCCTTTTCCTCATGGAATCTAAAATGTTATGCTTTCCTGCATTATTCTTCCTCCATTTGAACCAGCTTCCTCACGTGACCTCAAATTTATGTCATAGAAGACTATCTTTTTAATAGCTATCACTTCTGCCTGCAGAGTGTCAGAGCTTCAAGCCTTGTCCTTTAAACCTCCTTATTTGATTTTCCATGCTGACAGTGTCTCTCTTCGAACAAACCCCTCCTTTTTGCCTAAAGTCTGCACTGAAATTAATCTTAATCAGATTATTGATTTGCCAGTTTTCTTCCCCAGTCGCTCCAACAATCTAGAATACATGCTGCACAAACTTGATGTTCACAGACAGCTCAGATTTTACTTGGATAGAACAAAAGATTTTAGGAAATCTGAACAGCTTTTTGTTTCCTTTTCAGACTCCAGGTAAGATATGCCAGTGGCTAAAACAACTCTGTCTAAGTGGTTATCTGATTGTATCACATTTGCTTATTCAGCTGCCAATATGCTCTTACAACACAAAATTAAGGCTCACTCAACTAGAGCAGTTTCTACATCCTCTGCCTTTTCTGCCAGACTTCCTTTTGATAACATTTGTGCAGCAGTCACTTGGTCAAGACCTCATACCTTTATCACTTATTACAAAGTTGACAGGGCCTTCTTTGGATCCACTGTCCTGAAAAACATACTCCTGTGAGCCACCCAAGATAGATGGTACTTGGGACGCTACCCATCTGTAAGAATGAACGGCGAGATAGAACAACTTTACATAAAGAAGTTATGTACTACCATAACATTCCATGTGAGTTGTTCATCTCGCCTTCATTCTTACTTCCCACCCTCCTACCCCATCTTGGGCTTTTTGAAGACTGAAATACTGGATTCTTCCTGGTTGCTTAACCCTTCTATAGTTTTCTGTTATGGAGTGATAGAAGGACATATGGTATTATTATATGCAGCAAACAAGATCTGAGGTAACTCTAGGTGCATCATGGGATAGGGAATTGGCCTTGCGCTATTTGAAGACCTTGAGCTTTGTAGTAGGCTGACCCATCTGAAAGAAAGAAGGTGAGATGAACAACTCACATGGAACATTATGGTAAGTACATAACTTCTTTTTTACTTTAGTATCCCTATTCCACACAAAAATAACTGAAAAAGCTTTTCTTTTAATATGCAGTATATGTCACATTTTATAAAAATGCTGTTAAGAACAATAAACCTACAGTTACCTCTTTCCTTCTTCTTCCCTTTTTCTTAATGTTCTTCTAGACATTAATGACCTGAAGTAAGGCATATACTTTGCAGTCCTCTACAAGTTTAACGAAATAAAAAAAATCCAGTGTTTCCAAGTTTCCTTGTTCCTCCATATTTCACAAATGTAATTGATGCTTTATAATCCCACATTTGTTCATTACTTTCTTTGTTGCTGGTTTTCTTCCTGTTGATCTCCATCTCCCATAACCAGTCTCTGGTTCATTACCAACTTATTCCTGGTTCTTCTACTTAACTCCTGTGTTTTTTTTCTGTCTTTCAAGCATTTCCTTTGGAACATTGGAAAAGGTTTCACTAGCATAGTTTCTCTCTGAGATTTGTTATCAACAGAATAAGAAGCAGAATTATTTATGTTTGATAGCTGACTTTTTTTGGACAAACTTTTGCATTTCCTCCTTGGCATGTTCTGCATCAAAAAATTACCTTGACCCTCCAGGAAAAAATATTCTGAAGACAGCTGGATACAGAAACCTGAATTTCAAACCTGCTTCTTGACACTCCCTGATTGTTCCAATAAATTTACTCCTCTTCTGCTTGGTGTAGTGAGTAATCATTTTCCACGAACACTCTGCTTGTCTCCAACTTTTAGTACTTTGTCCTTCTGCCACTTTTGTCAGAACTAACTGTCTCCAACCAGCTTTTAGTACGTTGTCCTTCTGCAGTAGTCTTTTCAGAATCAACTGTCTCCAACTTTTAGTATTTGCCCTGCCACAATTTTGTCAGAATCAACTCTTTCTGCTGGTAGGGTTGCGTCTTTGCTATTAGAGGTCTTGGCTTCTTTCTCATGGCCAAGTTTGGAGCATACACATGATGTGCTGTTTCAGTTAACATTTCCTGCTGTAGAGTACCATTTCTTTTGCTTTTTTGTGCTTTCATAAAATTAATATAGCCTGTTCCTTCCAGTTTCTCTGATACAGCAGAAAATCTCAGATTTTCCCTACATGCTCTGTCCTTTACTGCTACTATTTTTAAACATCTCATGTGAAGTTGTTAAATCTCACCATTTATTCTCACTGATGGGTTTGGAGCTGATCCTCGGCTCCGACACGGCCGATAGCACAGCTCAAGGTTTAGCAATAGCTCAAGACCAAGCCCCTTATCCCATGATGCAATGCTGGAATTACCTCAGATCTACTTTGCTGCAGCACGGATCTCTTGGTTTCCAGTGTTGCTCGAGACTGTTTTCTACAAATTAGCAAGTTTTACAAATTTTTTTCTGATATTTTTATAGTTTTCGGTGTTAGTTAGAGTGTTATTTAGATTGTTAGCCCCTTCCATATAATATTAGTTATTCTAGCCGGGTTTGTTTTGTGTGTTAGTGGCCTCTTCAGCTAGTTTTGGCTTTGACCTTTAGTGGATTAGAGTAGTGTGTGTGTGTATATATATATATATATATATATATGTATATATATATATATATATATATATATATATATATATATATATTTATTTATTTTAGTGGTGCCTCTTTGGGCATTGTTTAAGTGTGTGTAAAACTTTTTCTGTTTCTTGTTAGTTGTGATAGAGTTGTGGATACAAACATTATGTATGTAGGGAAAGAAAAACCTACCAGGTCTGGCTTCAAGAAATGCCCAGACTGTGGACAAAAGATGTCAGTCACTGATGGGCACGTTCAGTGTGTATATTGTTTGGTAGCGGTGCACCTGCAAGAATCTTGCAGCATTTGCCAATGTTAAGTTGTCAATCTCGCCTTCATTCTTGCTGGATGGGTTCGGAGCCGAACCTCGGCTCCGACTCTGCCTATTACTAAAGCTCGAGAGCTATTTTTCCCTGGCTCGAGGCTATCCTATGTCCCATAATGCTAGGCGTGATATACCCAGATCTCGTTTGCCGCTTCAGCTACGAGGTTGCGTCTTTTTGCCGGCTCAGGTTGTATTAAAATTTTTTATTGGTTTTAGTCAACTTTTTGGGGTTAAATATTAGCGATAGTGTTTTATAGTTACTACCCTTTAGATCCCTGTTTAGGATTCCCTTTTAGGTAGTTTTTGATACAGCTTTTTCCCCTCACCTAATAGCTAGGCCCTTGGCCAATCCTCTTTCATACTTATTTGTCTGTAGTTCTATGTGTGTGCCTAAAAAAGTTAGATTGTATTAATAAGTGTGGGGTTTTCTTATATTACTCTGGTCCGTTACTCTTTTGTGTGTGTGTGTGTGTGTGTGTGTGTGTGTGTGTGTGTGTGTGTGTGTGTGTGTGTGTGTGTGTGTGTGTGTGTGTGTGTTGGTGATTGTGACTAGACCTCCCTTAGTTGTCCTTGTCTGCCAGTCTTCCCTTTTTTCAGGATGTCTAAAGACACTAAGGTCGCAGGCTTCAAGAAGAGTGACTCGTGCTGTCAGAAGATGTCTCTGACAGACGGTCACAATTCTTGTGTATATTGCTTGGGCCCTCTGCACCTGCAGGACTCTTGTTCTGTCTGCCATGCATTCAGCCCAAGAGTCCTGCAGGAACGCAGAAACAAGCTTATTTTGCGAGGCTTGTTAAAGCCTGAAGGTTCCCCGGCTAAGCATTAGTCGGATAAACCTTCTAAGCCCGCCAAACCGTCAGCTCCATATTCGGAGCCGTTGCTGAGCAGTGCTACTACTACCACTCCATCGGTTCCGGCTGGAACCGATGATTCGAGGCCTCAGTCGGCTCCGACTCTGCTGTCGGAGCCATCTTCGAGCAAGAAGTGTTCCAGGTCTCCTTCCCTGGAATCGGTCCATTCGGCTCCGAAGTCTCCCTTGTTATCGGAGTCACAGGTCTCATTCCTCTCAGTCTTCCAGGCTGTCGGGCCATGACCTCGAGAGGCTGGTTAGCAGACTACTTAAGTCGAGGGCGCTGGCAAAAATGTTGCATAACCCTCCTCATCAGGCAGTGGCTTTCACTACTCCCTCTTCGATTCCTCCTCCGACTCTTCCTGTGAGTTCGGAGCCGGAGATCGTAGGGGTCGTGACCGTCGGAATGTCAGAGCCGATACCACCCCTTTCGGCTCCCTCTTCGGCTCCGATCTCTTCCTTGGTTCCATCCTTGGAGGGATCCGGGTACCGGGACTCTCTCGTCGGCTCCGAGGGGGCGAGTGGCATCAGACCCTTGCCCAACCCCATTTACCCTCTCGGAGCTTCGACACAGGTGAGTTCAGCCCCAACATCGGCCTCGGAGCCATCCCTCTCGGTGCCGGGAGGAGTCCTTGTCTCTTCGGAGCGGGGACCCCCTTCTCTGCCTGATAGGGGTGATTTTGAGGTCATGAGGAGTGTGCTGGTCCCTGTGCCTGCTCCACGGTCGGCTCCTTCGGCTCCTCCCTCTATGGTGCCTGCTTCAGTCTCTACCCACTCTCTCAATCCCGAGCGTGGAGAACCGACGCTACAGGTAGCCCCATTGGGCGTATCCTCCTCTTCCGAGGCCTCCCCTGATCCGTCAGGGGAGCCCCCTCGAAAGAGAAAATGCAAGAGGAAGCATGTAGACTCCCCTGAGTCAGTCACATCGGACACTGACTTGGATGACTCAGAAGGGTCCCCAAGGTCCCCCTCTGAGGATATCTCATTTTCTGACATCCTGGAGATTCTTAAGCAGAGGGGAAACTGGTCTGCCCTTAACCCTTCTGAGGACGAGTCGGTGTACCTGGATGCGTTCGGTTCTCGCCCTTCCACCTCCTGGGTGTCTCCGCCTTTTGACACGCTCATGGATGTGGTGGCTCGAAAGACGTGGACGGCTCCGGATACTATGGAACCAACTCCCCGGAGGCCTACAAAATTTATTGCAGCCCCTTCTGACAAGCAGTTTCTAACTAAGGGCGTCCCTGTTGATGCCATGGTGGTGGCGGCGGCCACTAAAAAGGAGTTGGCTGACCCTTCAGTACCTGTCCATCCTCCTAATAAGGAATCTAGGTCTATGGACAGGTATGGCAAGTAGATGTTTTCCTCAGCGACCTTTGCTATGCGGTCACTGAATTATTTGTGCCATTTCACCCGTCTCCAGAGAGACCTTCTCAAGGAACTGGGTGATACGTTACAGGACCCATCAGCTGCGGGGTCTCAGGAAAAGATAAACTCCCAGCTGGGGATCCTAAACTCTATTGTCAACTCCTCCATGCGGCTCATTTCCTATGCAGCCGATGGAGCGAGTAGGGCTGCAGGCACGGGCGTCGCTCTAAGGAGACACGCCTGGATGCGGCTTTGCAATTTTGCTGACCCCTTCAAGGTGTCCTTCACTAACACCCCCTTTGATGGTTCTGCCTTGTTTGGACCTCAAGTGAAGGATACATTGACCAGGTGCGAGCAGGAAGGCAAGACTCTCTCTGCCGTAGGAGTCCATTTTTCTACCCCTTCTAGACCATAGCCTAATGGTCAGAAAGGTGGGAAAATGTGGTTCCGCAAACCTCAGGGAGTACTACCTGACGAACGTGGTGAGCTTCCCTCCAGAGGCAGAGGAGGGAGCAATAATAGATGCCGCCCGAGGGGCAGGGGGGGTCCGCAGAATCAAGACAGCAGAGAATCCTACGCTGACAAACCCTTCCAGCACCCCTGAGGAGCTGCCCGACTGTCCACCTTCGGATGCAGTCAGGGGAAGACTATCACTGTACCCAGAAGCCTGGCATTCCCTCACGCAAGACATTTGTGTACGGTCGATCATATCCGATGGTTACAAAATTCCCTTTATTCATACCCCACAACCACCAAAAGGCCCCCTTCCAGACGTTCCACCCGGTCTGAGGGATCAAGCAGCACTAGAAATTTCAAAGCTGCTAGAAAAAAGAGCCATCCAGCCATTCCCAGCAGACCAGCAAGGATCCAGAGTCTACTCCAAGTTCTTTTTGGTACCAAAAAAGACGGGACTGGAGACCTATTTTGGATCTCAGCAGGTTGAACAAGTCTGTTCAAAGAACAAAATTCCGGATGGTCACGCTTCAGTCCATTCTACCCTTCCTGGGTCAGGACATTTAGATGTGCTCTACAGACCTTCAGGATGCGTACTATCATATCAAAATGAACAGGTGCTCCAGGAGGTTTCTCCGCTTCCTGCTGAGAGCCAGTCACTACCAATTCAGAGCCCTGCCGTTTGGCCTCACCACAGCCCCCAGGGTGTTTACCAAATGCATGGCAGTGGTTGCGACTCACCTGAGATGAAAAGGATTCCAGGTGTTTCCATACTTAGACGACTGGCTCCTTACTGCCACCACCAAGCGTCAGCTACTTCATTCCAGAGATTATACCCTCCAAATCTGCAAAGAGCTAGGTATCTCTATAAACTCCGAAAAGTCTGCCTTGTCGCCTTGTCAGGCTATTACCTTCATAGGCACCATTTTAAACACTGTGGAACTGTCAGCAAAACTGCCTGTACAAAGGATTTCAGACATTTGAGGTCATGTTCAAATCCTACTACAAGAGAGCAGAGTCCAGGCCAGATTCGTACTAAAAACCCTAGGTCTCATGGCAGCAGCTATCACCTTGCTCCCCCTAGCTTGCTTTCACATGCGGATCCTGCAATGGATGCTTTTTTCCCAGTGGTCCTTTCAACAGCTTCCAATGTCACACAGCATTCTAATCACTCAAGTCATGCAAAAGACACCTTTCATGGTGGATGGTCTCCCCTCAGGTTCTTCAGGGCAGACCCTTTGTCCTTCCTCCTCCTGTGGCTACTGTGACGACGGATGCCTCCCTGATCAGGTGGGGGGGACAGTCCAGGGCACATGGCAGCCTTTCGAAAGCCACCTGCACATAAATGTCCTGAAAATGAGAGCGGTGCTTTTAGCGTTGCAGGCCCTTCCAGATTCCCTACCCACCAGGACTATTGCAATTCAGACAGACAATATGTCTGTAGTGTGGTACATCAACAAGCAGGGCGGAACCAGGTCCTACCCCCTATGTCGAGGAACACTCAGACTGTGGCAGTGGGCGATCTCTTCTCAACGGTTTCTGGTAGCAGCGCATATCCCCGGGACGTCCAACGTCATAGCGGACAGGCTGAGCAGAGCCATTCTCATGCCCCACAAGTGGTCTCTCAATCAGCTAGTAGCGAAAAAAATCTTCAGGAGGTGGGGTCAGCCTTGCTGCGATCTTTTTGCAACCCCTCAAAACAGCAAGTGCCCAGACTTCTTCACCCTCTTCCCTCTCCCAGGTCATCCCCCCAGAGATGCTGTAGTCCATGATTGGCCCCGGGGTCTTCTGTATGCTTCCCCCCCTTTCCCTTAATTACTCAGCTAATCCAGAAAGCAACTGTTTTGAGATCCAGAATGATCCTTATTGCCCCTTACTGGCCTCGACAAATTTGGTTCCCGTTCCTGCAACGTCCTCTACTAGATCAACCCAGGCATCTGGACCCAGCACCAGATCCTCTGACACATCAGTCGGGCGGGCTGCATCAATCTCTCCAATCTCTCAACCTCACAACTTGGTTGCTCCACTTCCAACCCTAGCCAGGCTTCCCTCAATCTCTCTTCGCGCAAGTCTACTACCAGAAAGACTTATGCTAGCAAATGGAAGCATTTCTCTGTTTGGGCAGGAGAGAAACAAGTTGACCCTTTTACAGCCCCTGTCCATACAGTTTTAGAGTTTTTAGCAGAACTTTTTCAAATGGGATCTTCTTCAGCCACCATCAGAGTTCAGTTGGCAGCCATTGCGAATTTTCATGTTGGATTGTCAGAGACCAGCATTATGTCACACAAACTTTGTAAAGCCTTTCTAAAAGGAACCCTCTTACTTAGACTCCCAGTAAAAGATCCTCCCCCACCATGGGACCTAAATTTGGTGCTGTCATCTTTAATTCTCCCTCCCTTTGAACCTGCGGCTTCCTGTTCATTAAAGTTGCTCTCTTGGAAAACTTTTTTTTTAGTAGCCATCACTTCAGTGAGAAGGGTATCAGAACTTCAAGCCCTTTGTGTTCGCCCTCCTTACCTTGTTTTTCACAAAGACAGAGTGTCACTTAGGACTAATCCGTCCTTTTTACCCAAAGTACTCTCTGAAAAAAATCTGAATCAGACCATCGATCTTCCTGTTTTCTTCCCACTTTATACCAATAGGTCTGAACGGAAGTTACTTTGTCTAGACGTTCACCGTCAATTATGCTTCTACCTGGATAGAACCAAGCAGACAAGGACATCAGAACAGCTCTTCCTGTCTTACGCGGAAGGGAAACAAGGCCTACCAATTTCCAAAGTAACCTTGTCCAGGTGGTTGACCTCAGTTATCATGTTGATTTACCAATTGAGGCATAAAGAGCTCCCTATTAAGCCCAGAGCTCATTCAACCAGAGCATTAGCTTCTTCAGTAGCCTTTCAGGCAAGATTGCCAATGGATTCCATTTGTGCAGCGGCCACATGGGCCTCTCCTCATACATTCATCTCTCATTACAAGCTGGACATGACTTCTAGAAGTAGGGCTGATTTTGGTTCCACTGTACTCAAGAGTTTGTTCCGTTTAAACTGTGAGCTTTGGCCAACTGAGACCTACATGAGTGGAGTTAAGTAGATTTTTACCTGCACTTTTATCAAATAATACACGATTTAAAGTAATTTGTTTGTGTTGCATTGAGCAATATCTAGCTGGAAGTTGACTGTTTTTTCAGTAGGTCTTTTACAAGTGGTATTTTCAGTTAAGGCTTGTTAAAAAACCTGCATAGCCAGTGATAAGTGTGGGTAGTTTACCTCATTGTTATTCAGTTTCTGTCTTATACAAGTGGTACAGTGGATTGTTTTCTGTTTAAACTGTGAGCTTTGGCCAACTGAGACCTACATGAGTGGAGTTAAGTAGATTTTTACCTGCACTTTTATCAAATAATACATGATTTAAAGTAATTTGTTTGAGTTGCATTGAGCAATATCTAGCTGGAAGTTGACTGTTTTTTCAGTAGGTCTTATACAAGTGGTATTTTCAGTTAAGGCTTGTTAAAAACCTGCATAGACAGTGATAAGTGGGGGTAGTTTACCTCATTGTTATTCGGTTTCTGTCTTATACAAGTGGTACAGTGAATTGTTTTTGGTTTAAACTGTGAGCTTTGGCCAACTGAGACCTACATGAGTGGAGTTAAGTAGATTTTTACCTGCACTTTTATCAAATAATGCATGATTTAAAGTAATTTGTTTGTGTTGCATTGAGCAATATCTAGCGGGAAGTTGACTGTTTTTTCAGAAGGTCTTATACAAGTGGTATTTTCAGTTA
Organism: Protopterus annectens; assembly: GCF_019279795.1. Classification (NCBI taxonomy): domain Eukaryota; kingdom Metazoa; phylum Chordata; order Ceratodontiformes; family Protopteridae; genus Protopterus; species Protopterus annectens. Next base: position 1,984,433,410 of record NC_056726.1, read on the forward strand.
AGGCTTGTTAAAAAACCTGCATAGCCAGTGATAAGTGGGGGTAGTTTATCTCATTGTTATTCAGTTTCTGTCTTATACAAGTGGTACAGTGAATTGTTTTCTGTTTAAACTATGAGCTTTGGCCAACTGAGACCTACATGAGTGAAGTTAAGTAGATTTTTACCTGCACTTTTATCAAATAATACACGATTTAAAGTAATTTGTTTGTGTTGCATTGAGCAATATCTAGCTGGAAGTTGACTGTTTTTTCAGTAGGTCTTATACAGGTGGTATTTTCAGTTAAGGCTTGTTAAAATACCTGCATAGCCAGTGATAAGTGGGGGTAGTTTACCTCATTGTTATTCGGTTTCTATCTTATACAAGTGGTACAGTGAATTGTTTTCTGTTTAAACTGTGAGCTTTGGCCATCCGAGACCTACATGAGTGGAGTTAAGTAGATTTTTACCTGCACTTTTATCAAATAATACACAATTTAAAGAAATTTGTTTGTGTTGCATTGAGCAATATCTAGCTGGAAGTTGACTGTTTTTTCAGTAGGTTTTATACAAGTGGTATTTTCAGTTAAGGCTTGTTAAAAAACGTGCATAGCCAGTGATAAGTGGGGGTAGTTTATCTCATTGTTATTTGGTTTCTGTCTTATACAAGTGGTACAGTGAATTGTTTTCTGTTTAAACTGTGATCTTTGGCCAACTGAGACCTACATGAGTGGAGTTAAGTAGATTTTTACCTGCACTTTTATCAAATAATACACGATTTAAAGTAATTTGTTTGTGTTGCATTGAGCAATATCTAGCTGGAAGTTGACTGTTTTTTCAGTAGGTCTTATACAAGTGGTATTTTCAGTTAAGGCTTGTTAAAAAACCTGCATAGCCATTGATAAGTGTGGGTAGTTTACCTCATTGTTATTCGGTTTCTGTCTTATACAAGTGGTACAGTGAATTGTTTTTTGTTTAAACTGTGAGCTTTGGCCAACTGAGACCTACATGAGTGGAGTTAAGTAGATTTTTACCTGCACTTTTATCAAATAATACACGATTTAAAATAATTTGTTTGTGTTGCATTGAGCAATATCTAGCTGGAAGTTGACTGTTTTTTCAGTAGGTCTTATACAAGTGGCATTTTCAGTTAAGGCTTGTTAAAAAACCTGCATAGCCAGTGATAAGTGGGGGTAGTTTACCTCATTCTTATTCGGTTTCTGCCTTATACAAGTGGTACAGTGAATTGTTTTCTGTTTAAACTGTGAGCTTTGGCCAACTGAGACCTACATGAGTGGAGTTAAGTAGATTTTTACCTGCACTTTTATCAAATAATACACGATTTAAAGTAATTTGTTTGTGTTGCATTGAGCAATATCTAGCTGGAAATTTACTGTTTTTTCAGTAGGTCCCCACTCACCCTCCCTGTTTTTGTCTTGGTGTTAATCTAGGTGGCTTTGAAACTGCCCGCCCCTCTTTTAAATTTGCACTTAGATACTCCTCCTGGGCCCATCTCATTTGCTCACTCAAAAAAAAAAAAACAATTATCTGCTTTTACTGTATTTGTGTTTCTTCCTACTTTATTTTGCTTTTGCGTCATCTTAAAAGTACTCAGTTGTATTTATTACTGCTTGGTGTAACTCATTCTAAGCCATTTAGTTTAAGCACTTGGGCTTCAGACCAGTTGTTTTACATTAAGAAGGTTTGTGGTCTGCACTGTAGTGGCAGGACAGGTAGCTTACATCCTTCTAAGTTGGGAACTGCTGACTGAGGGCTCAGTGTCTGTTATTCTAAAAGTGTATTCATTCTGGATGTTAAGTTGTCAATCTCGCCTTCATTCTTGCTTGATGGGTTCGGAGCCGATCCCTCGGCTCCGACTCGGCACTTGCTTTAGCTCGAGAACTCCTTTTACCAGCTCGAGGCAGCCCCATATCCCATGATGCAAGGCAGGAAGTACCCAGATCTCGTTTGCCGCTTCGCTTGGGAGGTCTTCTCTTTACCAGCTCCTGGTAAGTAATTCACATTTGTGACTTTTAAGCCCCTTTTTAGTTAAAAACTATTTGTTTTGATAGTTTAACTTTAAATTTAACTTTTCTGACAGAATTTCCTGTCTCTTTTAATATTTTTAGTCAGTTAGTTTCCTATCCCATCCCCTGTTAGGGTGTGTGTGTTGGTGTTTTTTACTAAATACCTTTTGGTATTTGTTTAATTTAATTGGACTGGTGTGTGTGTGTTGTGTTAAGGCACCATGTCTAAAGAGAGGGTTTCAGGTTTTAAGAAGTGTGACTCGTGCTGTCAGAAGATGTCTCTGACAGACGGTCACACTTCTTGCCTGTACTGTTTGGGCCCTCTTCACCTGCAGGACTCCTGTGCTATTTGTCACTCCTTCAGCCAGAGAGTCCTGCAGGAGAGGAATAAGTTGATTCTCAGGGTCTTCTTAAGCGGAGGGCTCTCCGGCTAAGTCGGCCCCTCAAAATCAACTAAATCTGCCAAGACCCAGGCTTCTGTTTCTAAGCCTGTGGCCTCGGCTCCGACTCGTATAGAGTCGAGATCGGCTCCGGCTGGAGCCGATTCTGGATCTACTAAGCTTTCGGCGCCGATGGCTATCGGTGCCGAATCTGCTTTGACCACTGTGGTGTCGGTTCCAACCGGCTCCGACACCCACGCACGGCATCGGTGTCGGCTCCGATCGGCTCCGACACCCATGTGGCTCAGGCATCGGTGTCGGCTCCGATCGGCTCCGACACCGTTACTTTGGTGGCTGTATCGGCTCCGGCTGGAGCCGATACATCGAGACGTTCTGCCGGCTCCGAGAAATCGGTGCCGACAGGATCAGTAATATCGGCTCCGATGGCCCATTCCAGGAAGAGGTCGAGTTCTCCTTCCTTGGAGCCGATACTTTCGGCTCCGGCCTCGCCTCTTCTATCGGAGCGGAGCCATCGGAGCCGATCTTCAAGGTCATCCAGGTTGTCAGATCATGACCTAGAGTGGTCAGTAGATTGCTCAAGTCACAGGTACTGGCCCAAATGCTACACAGTCCGTCTCAGCAGACGACTGTTGGTCCACACCCCGTTACAGTTCCTCCTTCAACTCTACCCCAGAGCTTGGAGTTGGAGTCTTCGGGCTTGGTTACTGCTACGGCTGGAGGACGGATACCCCTTCTGTTCCTTCAGCCCCTACTCTTATCTCCTCTTCCTTAGAGGGATTCGGTGGTCGGGCTTCCATGGTCTCCTCCGAGGGGTGAGTGGCATCGGACCCTTGTCCGAACCGCTCTTCCCTTGGAGCCTCGGCCTTGGTGAGCTCGGCTCCGACATCTGCCTCGGAGACTTCCCTTCGGTGGCCCCTGGAGTTCCTAGCTCTTGAGCGGGCCTCTCGGACCTGCCTGGGAGGGGAGCATTCGAGGTGATGAAGAGTGTACTGGCCACTGGTATCAGTCAGCAGTCTCTTCCGTAGCTCCTCCCTCTATTGTACCTGTTGACATCTCTGCCACTTCTCTTGCTACAGGACCCAGAGATCCTCCGCCTCAGGTTTCCCCATTGGGAATTTCCCCCTCTTCCGAGGATTCTCCTGATGTTTCGGGAGATCCTCCTAGGAAGAGGACTTGTAAGAGGAAGCATGTAGACTCTCCCGAGTCTGTCACTTCGGATACTGACTTTGATGAGTCAGAGGGATCCCCTAGATCCCCTCTGAGGATGTCTCCTTCTCAGACATCCTAGAACTTCTGAAACAGAGGGGAAACTGGCCCACCAACAATCCCTCTGAGGATGAGTCAGTATACCTAGAGGCGTTTGGATCTCGGCCCTCCACCTCCTGGGTGTCTCCGCCTTCGACCCCTTATGCAGGTTATTGCTCGAAGGCGTGGGCAGCTCCTGACTCTGTAGAGCCAGTCCCTAGGAGGCCTTCTAAATTTATAACTGCCCCTAGTGACAAACAATTCCTTACCAAGGGTGTCCCGCTGATGCCATGGTGGTGGCTGCGGCCACCAAAAGGAACTTGCAGATCCTTCTGTGCCCGTCCATCCTCCTAATAAGGACTCTAGGACCATGGATAGGTACGGCAAGCGGATGTTTTCCTCAGCGACCTTTGCTATGCGTTCGCTGAATTATCTTTGTCACTTCACCAGACTCCAGAGAGATATCCTGAAGGAGCTGGGAAAAGTAGTTCAGGATCCTACAGCTGCAGGGGCCCAAGAAAAGATTGCTTCGCAGCTAGGAACCCTCAATTCCATTGCTAACTCCTCCATGCGGCTAATATCTTATGCTGCTGATGGAGCGAGTAGAGCCGCAGGCACAGGTGTGGCTCTTAAACGCCAAGCCTGGATGCGGCTATGTGATTTTGCGGATCCCTTTAAGGCGTCCTTCACAAATTCTCCCTTTGATGGGTCAGCTTTGTTTGGCCCTCAGGTGAAGGAAACCTTGACCAGGTGTGAGCAGGACGGCAAGACTCTTTCTGCTGTTGGAGTCCGTTTTTCCACCCCTTCTAGGCCTTATCCCAAAGGACAGAAGGGTGGGAAGATGTGGTTCCATAAATCCCAAGGAGTCACGCCGGATTCACGTGGTCAGTTTACCCCTAGAGGCAGAGGGGGTAACAACAACAGACGCCGCTCTAGAGGCAGAGGGGGTCCGAAGAACCAGGGCAACAGGGAGTCTCTTCCTGAGAAGCCTTTTCAGCATCCCTGAGGTGTTGCCCGGCTGTCCCTCCTTGGAGGCAGTCGGGGGAAGATTATCACTGTACCCAGAAGCCTGGCATTCCCTCACTCAAGACAGATGGGTACAGTCGATCATATCCAAGGGTTACATAATTCCTTTCGAGGAAAGTCCTTCCCTCAAGTTCCCTTCCAGATGTACCACCAGGTCTAAGGGACATTGCAGAGACAGAAATCGCAAAACTACTGCAAAAAAGAGCCATTCAGCCAGTTACAATAGACCATTCAGAGCGTGCGGAATCTACTCAAGGTTCTTTTGGTCCCCAAAAGACGGGAGACTGGAGACCAATATTGGATCTCAGCAGACTCAACAAGTCTGTCAGGAAAACAAGATTCTGAATGGTCACTCTTCAGTCAGTTCTGCCCTTCTTACAGAAGGACAACTGGATGTGCTCAATAGATCTTCAGGATGCGTACTATCACATCAAAATTCACAGACGCTCCAGGAGATTTCTCCGCTTTCGGCTGGGGTCCAGTCATTTCCAGTTCAGAGCCCTGCCCTTTGGTCTCACTACAGCCCCCAGAGTGTTCACCAAATGCATGGCAGTGGTCACGGCTCACCTGAGACGTCAAGGATTCCAGGTGTTTCCGTATCTCGACGACTGGCTCCTGTCAGCCACCACCAGGCATCAGCTTATACAAGCCAGGGATTACACAATAGACCTTTGTTCTCATTTAGGCATCTCAATCAACTTGAAAAGTCATCCTTATCGCCCTGCCAGTCTATTACCTTCATAGGCGCAAACTTAGACACTGTTCGATGTCAGCTACCCTTACAGAACAAAGAGTTTCAGACATTCAGACTCATGTCAGGATCATTCTGGCCAGCAAGAAAGTACAGGCCAGAATGGTTCTAAAGGTATTAGGTCTCATGGCTGCGGCCATTACTCTTCTTCCCTGGCTCGATTCTACATGCGCCTCCTTCAGTGGATGCTGTTCACACAGTGGTCATACCAGCAACTCCCAATGCGTCACCAGATTCTGGTGACACAGACATGCAAACAACATCTTGCTTGGTGGATCACATCGTCTCAGGTTCACCAAGGCAGGTGCTTTGTACCCCGCCCCGATAGCCACTGTCACCACGGATGCCTCCCTGATCGGGTGGGGGTCATTATCAGGGCAGGATGGTTCATGGGACGTGGCAACCGTTCGAGTACCATCTGCACATAAATGTCCTGGAGATGAGAGCAGTGCTTTTAACGTTGCAAGCCCTCAACGACTTTCTTCCCGTAGGGACAATTGCAGTCCACACAGACAACATGTCTGTAGTTTGGTATATCAACAAACAGGGCGGAACCAAGTCCTACCCCTTGTGTCGAAGCGCTCAGACTTTGGCAATGGGCGATCTCCTCTCATCGGTTTCTGGTAGCAACGCATATCCCTGGGAAAACCAACATTATAGCGGACAGATTGAGCAGAGCTATCCTCATGCCTCACGAGTGGTCTCTCAAGCAATCTATAGCGGAAGAGATTTTTCTGGAATGGGGTCGTCCATGTTGCGATCTTTTTGCTACTCTCCAAAACAGCAAATGTCCAGACTTCTTCAGCCTCTTCCCTCTATCAGGCCATCCCCCCAGAGACGCTCTGACCCAGGATTGGCCCCAGGGACTTCTTTATGCCTTCCCTCCATTTCCTCTGATCCCTCAGGTGATCCAGAAAGCTACCGTTTTGAGAGCCAAATTGATTCTCATTGCCCCTTACTGGCCTCGACAAGTTTGGTTCCCTTTCCTCCATCGTCACCTGTTGGTGCAGCCGTGGCATCTGGACCCAGTGCCAGATCTACTGATTCACCAATCCGGTCAGCTGCACAGGTCAATTCCTTCTCTCAACCTCACAGCATGGTTGCTCCACTTCCTTCCTTAGCCAGGCTTCCTTTGATCTCTAACCCAGTTAGAGATATCATAGTAGCTTCACTAAAATCCTCTACCAGGAGGATTTACACAAGCAAATGGAAACGTTTCTCTTATTGGGCTAAGGCCCAAAATATTGATCCTTTCACTGCCCCTGTTCAGGCAGTTCTGGACTTCTTAGCAGAGATTTTTAATGCAGGCTCCTCTTCTTCAACAGTCAGAGTTCAGTTGGCTGCTATTTCTAATTTTCATGTCGGGATAGCAGATCATAATATTATGTCCCATAGACTCTGCAGGGCCTTCTTGAAAGGAATTTTCCTACTAAAACCTCCAATCAGGAATCCTCCTCCTCAGTGGGATCTAAATTTGGTACTGACATCATTGATTCTTCCCCCCTTCGAGCCAGCTATTTCTTGTTCCTTGAAATATCTTTCTTGGAAAACTTTATTCCTAGTGGCTATTACATCTGCCAGGAGGGTGTCGGAACTTCATGCTCTTTCAGTTCGACCCCCCTATTTGATTTTTCACAAAGACAGAGTATCTTTGAGAACTAATCCATCCTTTTTACCTAAGGTCGCTTCAAAAAACAATCTGAATCAATCCATTGATCTCCCCGTATTCTTTCCTAACTATTCAGATAGAGCTGAACAAAAGCTACATTATCTTGACGTCCACCGTCAGCTCAGATATTATTTGGACAGAACAAAAAAATTTAGAAAATCTGATCAACTTTTTGTTTCCTATGCGGATAATAAAAAAGGCCTTCCTGTTTCTAAAGTGACTTTGTCCGGATGGCTTTCTTCGGTCATCACTGAAATTTATACGATCAGGGGAAAACAGCTGTGCTCAAAACCTAAAGCACATTCAACTAGGAGTTTAGCTACTTCTACAGCTTTTCAAGCTAGACTGCCTTTGGATACTATTTGTGCAGCGCCACTTGGGCCACTCCTCACACTTTTGTTTCCCATTACAAATTGGACTTGGCCTCCAGGGACAGAGCCAGTTTTGGCTCTACAGTCCTCAAGAGTTTGTTCCATTGAGCCACCCAGGATAGAGGTGCTAGGGACGCGGTCCCATCAAGCAAGAATGAAGGCGAGATTGACAACTTAACATTAAGAAGTTATGTACCTACCATAACATTCCATGTTAGTTGTCTTCTCTCGCCTTCTTTCTTGCGACCCTCCCTCCTTCCCCCTGGCCTGGACAGACCTTGTATAAGAAACTATTATGCTAAGACCATTCAGACCTGGTCCTTTTTCCATCTGTAAGTTTCTTCTTCCTTTGGGAAGTTTTTGTTTATGCTTGGTGTTATTGCCCTTTTGTCAACAAACGAGATCTGGGTACTTCCTGCCTTGCATCATGGGATATGGGGCTGCCTCGAGCTGGTAAAAGGAGTTCTCGAGCTAAAGCAAGTGCCGAGTCGGAGCCGAGGGATCGGCTCCGAACCCATCAAGCATGAAAGAAGGCGAGAGAAGACAACTAACATGGAACGTTATGGTAGGTACATAACTTCTTATTAAAGCACTTGGGCCTCAGGCCAGTTATTTTACATTAAGAGGGTGCGTGGTCTGCACTCTTGTGGGAGGAGAGGCTGGACTCTGCCCTTCTGAGCTGGGAATTTCTGGTTAAAGGCTTATAGTGCCTGCATATTTGAACTGCTTCTTACTGAAATTGGTACACCTTGTTTGCTGTAGCATAGACTAGATCCAGGCCTGCTGAATCTAGCTTTATTTGTATAACTTGAGCACTAATCCAGGCATTCTTTAAAGTATTCAGTTGTATTTATTACTGCTTGGTAGTAACCTGATTACAGTGTAGCTATCATTCTAAGTCTTTTGGGTTAAGCACTTGGGCTTCAGACCAGTTGTTTTACATTAGGAAGGTTTGTGGCCTGCACTGTGGTGGCAGGACAGGTAGCTTACATCCTTCTAAGTTGAACTGCTGATTGAGGGCTCAGTGTCTGTTATTCTAAAAGTGTATTCGTTCTGGTTTAAGCACTTGGGCTTCAGGCAGTTATTTTACATTTAGAAGGTTCGTGGTCTGCACTCTTGTGGGAGGAGAGGCTGGACTCTGCCCTTCTGAGATGGGAATTTCTGGTTAAAGGCTTATAGTGCCTGCATATTTGAACTGTTTCTTACTGAAATTGGTACACCTTGTTTGCTGTAGCATAGACTAGATCCAGGCCTGCTGAATCTAGCTTTATTTGTATGCTTGTTGTTTGTTTGCTTATTTCCCTGAAACACTAATTCCACCTAAAACGCGGCTTTTCAGTGCTTCTGTGATCCCTAGTGATATCTGCATTGCTTACTGTACTTATTTCCTTGTTTCACTTGAATGAAAGTTACTGTTTGTCGTTTTTGCATTTAAGTTACCTGTAGCACATTGCATTTAAGTTACCTGGCACTTGCTCACTAAAGCAATTATATAGGTCAGAGCTAAAAAATTAAAAGCACTACACCCTCACAAACTCCCCTTGAGTACCTTGTTCCCCATTGGCCCTTTTTTTCAATTATAAAGGAATTCCCAATACTATTCTAGCATGTCCAAAGGTCAGTTGTCAATCTCCTCTCCGGTCCAGCTGGTGAATCTGGGAATCTTGAGGCAATGTTTCAACTGCCTCATGTACACAGACAACCCTCTCCTCCTCCCAACAAATTCCAACACATGTGAGAGATGCAACCATATAGCCAAACTGGAGGCTAAGCTCTCCCAACTCAGTACTGGCGTAACCAGTCAGGAGGAAAAGGAAACCACACTCACTACAATTCCAGTCTCACATAGACCTACCACGACAGCAAACCAAACACAAAAACACACAAAAACATATTCGGAGGCTCTAAATAAAAACCTGCCTAAGCAGCAGAGACCTCCAAAGCAGACACCCAAGCAACCGCTACCCCAAAACAAAACACGTGCAACACATAGCTCACAAAGCCAGTGTGCCGAACAGTCACAGCCCTTAAGGCTAAACAACACACCTGATACACTTGTAATAGGTGACTCTATCGTCAGGCACACTGACGTCCCGCTCACCAGGCTGAACAAGGAGAAGGTGACGGTCAGCTGCCTGTTGGGCTGTAGGATCCGCCACATAACACAAGCACTCAGGTCACTCCAAGGCAAGTACAAATATGACTCAGTCATTGTCCATGCTGGTGTGAATGACCTGAGACGTACCTCCCTAGACTACATGAAAAGAGACATAGAGGAGCTCTCTGTGCATGTAGCCCAGGCCGGTATGACCCTGACCTTGAGTAGCATCTTACCTTCACCAAGAATGATGCCACAGTATGAAGACAAGATGATCAATTTCAACAATTGGCTTAAGTATTGGTGTCATTCAAAGGGGATCCAATGCCTGTCAGCCTGGGATGACATGCTCGACAAGCCACGATGCTTCGCTAGGGACGGCTTGCACCTATCACCCCTGGGCTTTCGGATATTGGCAAAGGCTCTTGCTACCCCCATAGTGCCTTTTTTAGGCAAGGCTCAAAAGACAAACCCACCTCCATAGGTATCACAAGGGATAAGAAACTAAGAGTAATACTACTCAACGCCAGAAGTCTAAACCTCAAGATGCATGCACTCGAAAATCTCCTTAGCATGGAGAACATCGATATCTGTGCAGTAACAGAGACCTGGTTCAAGGCTCCCGAGAGCACCCCAGCACGACCAGGTTAAACGTCATACCATGCTTTTCGGCCCCAAAACTTGGACCGAACCATAAAAGGAGGGGGAGTATCAATATTCGTCAAAGATACCCACACCTCCAGGTTGGTGGCACAGCACGAAGCATCAGAGACTATCCATGTGCAACTAACAGTGGGTAAAACTGCCTTCCAGTTTATAGCCTGCTACAGACCACCCTCCCAAACCCAGGAACTCCACTCGGCCTTCCTGAGAACACTGGAAAATATGAAGGTCTCTCCAAACACCATTATATTGGGCGACTTCAGCTACCCAAACATAGACTGGGAGCATTACTCTAGCTCCAACACCCTAGCCCAAAGGTTCCTATAATTTATAAACTCAAATGCTATGGAACAACTTGTTACCACTCCCACAAGAGGGAAAACATACTGGACCTGATCATCACCAACATGGGGACTCTATGCTCCAGACCAGAAGTGTATCCCTCACTGGTAAGATCAGACCATAAACTAATCTCACTGGATATTCACATCCCGACCCCACCCCTGCCCAGAAAACCACAGTGAAAAACTTCTCCAAAGCAAATTTCACACTCCTCAAAACCGAGGTGGAATCCTTCAAAGCCCCGGGCCTGTGGAAAATATGGCCCAGACCGCAGAATCCTTTATAAGCATTATATGAACACCTTCAGGAATGCATGGATCATGCAATCCCAAATAAAACCAAGACCCAATCCTCCAAAGGCAGGCGTCCTGTCTGGTGGACCCCAGCCATAAACAAACTATACAATAGAAGGAGGAAGCTACTACATGATAGAGCAAAATCCCAAAAGGGAAGACATCTCTGATCAGTATTAGCAAAACCTACGGGCACTCATAAAATCGTCTAAGGCCAGCTTGGAGAGAAAAATTGCACAGGACACTAAGGATAATCACAAGGCTTTCTTTAGTTATGCTAGGAACCTGGGTGGGAATTCCCAGATATGCTCAGAATTAGTCCAAAATGACAAAAAATACACCGAACCCACAGACATTGCCAACATCCTAGCTGACAGGTTCAGCGCAAACTTCTACCCTCCCACCAAAGGGCAAATATCTATCCCAGCAGAGTGCTGCCCCCCTGACATCTCAGATGCTCAGTTAAGAGCCGCCCTCTCCAAAGCAAAAAACACAGCATCAATGGGACCAGACGGTGTCCCGGGCTGCGTCCTACATGAACTCCAGAAGAGCTGACCCAAACATAAAACTACTGTTCAATCTCAGCCTTACTACAGGATATGTACCCAAAGAGTGGCATACAGCAACGGTGGTCCCTCTCCACAAAGGTGGTGCCTCAACGGATCCTGGAAACTATCGCCCCATAAGCCTGACTAGCTTGGTCTGCAAAGCTATGGAAAGGATCATCATGGACCTTATAAATAAAGATAATGGGGACCTTCAGACACTGGATCCTACCCAGTTCGGCTTTGTTAAGGGCAGATCCTGCCTCTTAAACCTGGTCGATTTCTTTGAAACAGTCACCAAGGCCATTGACGAGGGGAAGGTGGTCCACACAGCCTACCTGGACCTCGCAAAAGCCTTCGATACAGTACCCCACTCAGGCATTATAGATAAGCTCACCAGCTTAAATATAAACCCCTATGTCACTAGATGGGTTGCAAACTGGCTCAAGGACAGAACCCACATGGTTAGAATTGCTGGAGCCATGTCAGACTCCAAACCACTTACAAGTGGCGTCCCACAAGACTCAGTCCTGGGACCTCTCTTGTTCGGTATATATTTCTCAGAGGTACAGGCCAACACGGAAGGACTGTGGCTGACCAAATTCGCAGTTGACTGCAAACTGGGCGCCATAATTGACTCTCCAGCCGACACAAGCATCCCCCAAAAGGGCCTCATAGAAACAGACAACTGGTGCCAGAACCATGGCCTCAAGCTAAATGCCAAAAAGTGTATAGTCAACCCCTTTGGCAAAAACAAAGTGCCCACAAATTACCACATAAGTGGTAATCCATTAAGTACGGAAGAAGTAATTAGAGACCTGGGGACCCAAGTTGATAGCAATCTCTCATTTGACAACCACGTGGCCAAAGTGGTTAGAAAAACATTTTATATAGCCCACCTAATCATGAAGGGATTTACATCTAGATCAGGGGAGGTCATCGTGCCTCTTTACTCATCCCTTATCAGGCCCATAATTGAGTACAATGCCCCTTTTGGGATGTACCTTACCAGACACCTGCAGCAACTGGAAAGACCCCAAAAGTACCTCACCAAGAGGATCAAAGGGCTCAAACAGATGCCATATGCTGCCCGGTTAAAGAAACTCCAGCTCTACTCAGTGGCATACCGCCTGCTCAGAGGCAATCTGTGCCTGACGTATAAAGCCATGAACAACATGGAATTAATGGACATGCTGCACCTCAGAAAATCCAAATCCCATCGAGCTACGCGCTCGAGAGACTTGAACCTCAGCACTGAAATAAATAGGACATGCTGGAGGGACAGATTCATAACCCAGAGGCTCCCTTCACTCTGGAATAAAATCCCAGTCCAGGTTAGGCAGAGTCCCTCATTGACTCTCTTCAAGAGGAATATTGATGAGTGGATGGGGGATCATAGGTTTACCCCGGGTATCACTTCTGTGTCACTGTTAGACAGAGGCACAGTATACTAACCTCAAAAAAGGGCATAGCAAAATTAATTTAAAATGGGTGGCGAAAGCCAAACACACTCTGGCTAGGCTTATAAATGCCATAGGGCAGATAGCCTAGTATGAACCTATGAACCTATTGAGCCACCCAGGACTAAGGTGCTAGGGACTCTGTCCCATCCAGCAAGAATGAAGGCGAGATTGACAACTTAACATTGAGAAGTTATGTACTTACCATAACGTTCCATGTTAGTTGTCTTCTTCTCGCCGTCTTTCTTGCTTCCCACCCTCGATCCCCCTAGCCTGACAAGACCGAGAGTATCTTCTGAGATGTGTTATCAGGAGAGTTATCTCCTTAGCTACCTCTCTTCCTTTTCTTGGTAACTCTTATAAGAGTTTTATATACTTAGATATATAGAGGTAGATATATATATATATATATATATATATATATATATATATATATATATATATATATATCTATTCTCTGTCATGGTGGGGACATGTATGTCCATAGTGTTAGCTATCAAATGAGATCTGGGTATATCACGCCTAGCGTTATGGGACATAGGATAGGCTCGAGCCGGTAAAAATAGCTCTCGAGCTTTAGTAATAGGCCAAGTCAGAGCCGAGGTTCAGCTCTGAACCCATCCAGCAAGAAAGAAGGTGAGAAGAAGACAACTAACATGGAACGTTATGGTAAGTACATAACTTCTCATTCTTTTTTATCCAGGGTATTGTTAGAAAGGAAGAGAAAATTGGTAGATCGAGGCTTGCTAAAGCACCCCTTTTCTGAAGCATTGATTGACCAGGATGGTGCCAGCAAGTCCTCAAAGTCTTCAAAATCCTCAGCAGATTCTAAGGAATCTAAGAAGGTTAAAATAATGGAGGATTCAGGGCCATCGGTTCCACTAGCCTTGGAACAGAGTGTCCCTTCCTGTCAGAGCCAGCTCACAGCCTTGGAGCCGATCTCTGACACTCCATCATCTCCCCTGCTTCAATCGGCACCATCTGTACATTCGTCGAAGTCTTCTGTCAGCCTCTCAGATCTGGATATGGACCAGTTGTTGTAGAAGCTCTTATGGGCACCAGTCCTTGCCAAATATTTGTCAGCTCCGTTGGAGCCGAAGACTATCACCCTGGACTTGACTGCTCCTCCTCCGAGCCATACCGAACCCTCGGAGCTGGAGGAGGCTGATCTGATGTTTGTTGATCCTGTGGAGCTGAGGCCTGCTCTGGTATCTTCGGTTCCATCTGCTCAGATGTCCTCGGCACCGACTGTGGACTCTTGGAGCCGACACTCTCCTGTCGGGTCCGGTGAGGATAGTCGTACCAACTTGTCGGTGCTGACTCTTCCTCTCAGGGCTTCGGCTTGCATGAGCTTGGATCCTACCTCGGGCATGGAGCCCATAGCTACGGTGCGGAAGGATCAGACGATTCCTTTGGGTCTGTCTACTCCTTCTCATCAGAGCCATGGTGCTTTTGAAGCTATGAGGAGAGTCGTGTCTCCAAGGACATCTTCAGCATCAGGCCCAACTTCCTCCTCCCCTCAAGCACCTGTGTCTGCTTCTGTTTCCATCGGCCAACCCAAGCGTAGAGACCCTGAGCCTCAGGTAGACCCACAGGGCGCCCCTTGGTCTTCTGAGACCTCTCCAGAGGCTGCCGCTGAGGAGGTTTCCAGGAAGAGGTTGTGTAAGAGGAGACATTTGGACTCCCCACAGGAATCTTTGACATCTGACACTGACTTGGATGAGTCAGAAGGGTCCCCTCGATCCCCCTCTGAGGATATCTCCTTTGCAGAGATACTAGAGATCCTTAGGCAGAGGGGTGATTGGCAGTCCAAAAGCCCTACCGAGGATGAGTCAGTGCTTCTGAAGGCTTTCGGGTCTCAACCTTCCACCTCTTTGGTGTCTCCACCTTACGACGAGCTCATGGATCTGATCTCTCGTAGTATGTGGGAATCGCTGGAGTCCAGGAAACCTGTCCCTCGGAGGCCAAATAAGTTCATCTCCGCCCCTGTGGATAAACCTTTTTTGACTAAGGGAGTGCCTGTTGATACCATGGTGGTGGCGGCGGCCACCAAAAAGGAAATGTCTGTAACTTCCTCATCTATCCATCCTCCTAACAGAGATTCTAGGATCAGGGATAGATTTGAGAAACGCATCTTTAGTTCAGCGACTTTTTCTCTTCGATCACTGAACTATCTAACCCACTTCACCAGACTCCAAAGAGATCTCCTGAAAGAGCTAGGAGATACTTTCCAGGGTACGGTAGCTGCAGGGATTTCCTACAAAGTTACCAACCAGCTCATTACTCTAAACTCTATTATGAACTCATCCATGTGTCTCATATCTTGCACAGCTGATGGGTCGAGTAGGGCTGCAAGTTCAGGCATCGCTCTGCATAGACATGCCTGGATGCGTCTCGGTTCCTTCGCGGAGCCCTTCAAATCTTCATTTATCAATACCCCATTTGATGGCTCATCCTTGTTTGGGCCCAAGGTCAAGGAAGCTTTGACCAGGTGTGAGCAGGAAGGAAAGACTCTGTCTGCTGTCGGAGTTCGCTTTTCTACCCCTACTCGGCCTTATCCTAAAAGCCCTAAGGGCGGAAAGATGTGGTTCCGAAAAGCCCAAGGAGCCTTTCAGGACATAAGTGGCGATACCCCCTCTAGAGGCAGAGGAGGGGGTTATAATGGAAGACGTCACCCGCACGGCAGGGGGGGTCCTCAACAGCAGGGTGACAGAGGTCAATTCTTTGGTTAGCCCTACCAGCGCTCCTGAAAGGAGGCCCGGCTGTCCTGCTCTGGAAGTAGTCGGGGGTCGCTTGACTTTATACCCGAAGCTTGGCTAGACATAAAATCCAATACCTGGGTACAAAGCATCATATCCAGAGAGTATTTCATTCCATTCTCCCCCCCCCCATTCCTGTCAAGAGAATCCTGTACGTTCCACCCAGTTTCAGGGAACAAGCAACTATAGAGGTCCACAAGTTGCTAAAAGAAAACAGTCATCCAGCCAGTCCCAGCAGACCAAACAGGATTCGGAACTTACTCAAGATTCTTTTTGGTTCCGAAAAAAACAGGGGACTGGAGACCTATCTTGGACCTCAGCAGACTCAACCAATTTGTGAACAAATAGAAGTTCCGAATGGTCACGCTTCAGTCCATACTTCCCTTTTTAGGGAAAGGCGATTGGATGTGCTCCATCGATCTCAAGGACGCGTACTACCACATAAAGATGGACAGACACTCCAGAGATCACCTGCGTTTCCGGCTCGGAGCCAGTCACTATCAGTTTTGAGCCCTGTCCTTTGGTCTCACTACAACCCCCGGAGTGTTCACCAAATGCATGGCAGTGGTCACAGCTCACCTGAGGCGTCTAGTATTCCAGGTGTTTCCATACCTAGACGATTGGCTCCTTACCTCCACCACCAGGCATCAACTGATTCAGGCAACTGAATCCACTCTGATACTCTGCAGCCAATTAGGCATTACTTATCAACTTTGAAAAGTCTGCCTTGTCGCCATCACAGCACATTGTCTTTATAGGAACAGAGTTAGATACCTCAACCACCACCATACGTCTTCCAGCCGAAAGGGTCTCACTGCTTTGCCAGCACATTGCTTCATTGGTTTCAAAGAACAGAGCTCCAGCTGCAGAGGTCTTGAAAGTGTTAGGTTTGATGGCGGCAGCAATATTAGCCATTCCTCTCGCAAGGCTGCATATGTGAATTCTTCAATGGCTTCTATTCACCCAATGGTCTTACCAGGAATTGCCAGTGAACCATATCATCCTCATCACAAACTCATGCAAGAGGGACCTTCAGTGGTGGTTGACGTCTCTTCATGTCACAATGGGATGACCCTTTGTGCTCCCCCCCAGTAGCCACTATGACCACGGATGCTTCCCTGATAGGGTCGGGGGGCATTTTCAGGGAAAGATGGCCCAAGGCCATGGACGGATCAAGAATCACATCTGCATATCAATGTTCTAGAGATGAGAGCAGTACTTCTAGCGTTGCAGTATTTTCAGGACTCTCTTCCTCTAGGGACGATTGCAATTCAGACAGACAACATGTCACTGGTCTGGTACTTGAACAAACATGGAGGAACCAAGTCTTACCCCCTTTGTCGAGAAGCCCTCAGAGTATGGCAATGGGCTGTGTCATCCCAGCATTTTCCGTTAGCAACGCACATCCTGGGGAAATCCAGCATGATAACAGACAAGCTGAGCAGGGCAATTTTGCTGCCTCATGAGTGGTCTCTCAAACAAGACATTGCGGACAGGATTTTCTGCAAATGGGGACAGCCTTGCTTCGACCTTTTTGCCAGTCATATCACATCTTGTGATCTCAGATTTCTGTCCTGGAAAACTATTTTTCTAGTGGCCATTACTTCTGCCCGCAGAGTGTCAGAACTTCAAGCATTATCTAGCAGACCTCCTTATATGATTTTCCATGCTGATAGAGTATCTCTCAGAACAACCCCCTCCTTTTTGCCTAAAGTCTGTTCTGAATCTAATATCAATCAGGTCATTGAGTTGCCAGTCTTTTTTCCCAACCATTCCAACAAATTAGAATACATGCTGCACAAACTTGGCATGCACAGACAGCTCAGTTTTATGTTGATATAACTAAGGATATTAGGAAATTAGATCAACTTTTTGTATACTTTTTGGAGGCCAGAAAAGGTAAACCAGTGGGTAAACAACCCTTTCCAAATGGTTATCGGGTTGTATCTCATTTGTTCATGCAACTGCCAACATACCCTTGCCACACAAAGTAAAGGCTCATTCAACCAGAGCCATTTCTACTTCTTCTGCTTTTGCCCAATTGCCCCTTGATAACATTTGCGCTGCAGCCACTTGGTCTAAGCCTCATACTTTTGTCACTCATTACAAAGTGGATAAGGCCTCCAGGGACAGGGCTTCTTTTGGTTCTACGGTCCTGAAAAATGTACTCCCGTGAGCCACCCAGGATTGCTGGTGCTAGGGACACTACCCATCAGTGAGAATAAAAGGCAAGATTTAACTTCACATAAAGAAATTATGTACTTACCATAACGTTCCATGTGAGCTGTTTATCTCGCCTTTATTCTCACGTCCCTCCCTCCATCCCCCACCTGGCTGACATTTGATTCAGAAGCTGGTATCATCCTGGTTGTTCAATTCTTATTATTTTTTTTTTTCCTTTTTGGGAGAGTGGACATCTTCCAGGGATATAGTACACTCAGCAAACAAGATTTCCAGCAGTGGATCATGGGATAAGGGGCTTGGTCTCGAGCTATTCCTAAACCTTGAGCTGTGCTATCGGCCTTGTCAGAGCCGAGGATCGGCTCTAAACCCATCAGTGAGAATAAAGGCAAGATAAACAACTCACACGGAAGGTTATGAACAGTCTCATATTCAGACAGCCTTTTCTTTATTTCGACCTCTGATTTTTGCAGTTTTGTTAGCTCATTTGAATATATGTATTTAAAGCTTTTTCCATTTTTCCAGCCCTGTGTTATTTGAGTTGATATACTCCTTCAGTGTTTTGTTTACATTAATCATTGCTGAGCACATTTGACTTATTTTATTCCTGTATATTAGTGGTAGTCATGTCTTGCAACAAAGCTGGATTTGAACTGCTTTTTGCTGTACAGCTGCAGGATTCTTCCCAGCCAGTGTTTTCTCCTCACCTTTTGTGATTGATTTTCTTTCAGGTTCTCTAAATTTCTTCTTTGCTAGTATCCAGACAGTGCACTTACTACCAATAATTTAAATTTACCCAAAAAACACAATCACTGGCTCTGTTTCCTGAGTTTCTGTTTTCACTCTGGGAGAGCTGAAATTAAGCTGTTTCTCAGTGTGCAGCCATCTTGGAAGCCTGTTACCTTACACCATTTAAATGCTATGATAATGTCTGATCCCTACCTTGAACCAAATAAAGTGAGTAATCAGGGAATGCATGTGCAAGTGAATGAATGAACAGTCCAGATCCCCACATGAATGAATGAATGAACAAACTTTCCTAACCACCAGATCTGATGTTGTCAGTTTACATTTTATCCTCACATATGGGTTCTGATCTGATTCCCTCAGATCCGACTTGGTCATTGCAATAGCTCATGGCTACCAAAAAGCTCTCGAGCTCCCTACCCATAATGCCTCTCTCCCAATCACCTCAGATCTTGTTTGCCACTTCGCAAAGACATGGTCTTTCCATTTAGCGCTTCCTCTTTTGGGGACGCCATTTCTGCCTCTGACAAAAAACAAACAAAAAAAAGAAATATACTTCTAAATCTGAACAGTCAATCCTAGCTTCCTCCCTATCCTCTAGAAGTTCATACAAGGGAAGGAAAAGGCTTTCTTCTACTGCAAAGTTGCCATCAGAGCATTCTTCTAAGGTGACTAAACTGTCGGATCTTAAGACTCTCAGATCCGACAACTTCCAAGGCTCCCCCATCGGATGTGACCACTTCGGATCTGAGCCTCTCTACTCCGAAGGATGGGTCAGATGAGTTGTTGGATTCTGTGGGGAGCCCTTTCTTGCCCCTTCAGACCATACCTAGGACTCAGTATTCCCCTTTCATTGAACCAGTGCAATCCAGAGTTCCTTCTCCCTTCCTGGAGAGACTGAAGTCACCATCGGCATCATCAACTCACTCAACTAGAAGCCTCATGGAAGATGAAGAGGAAAGGATGGTCAAGAAGATCCACTGGGAGCAAGGTATCACAAGATCCCCTTCAGCTCCTACCCCTAAGGGTCATGAGTTTGGAATCTCATCATTCCCTCTTCAGATTCCTCCTCTGACTTCCCTGAAAGTTTCACAGCCTTCGGATCCAGTCTCTCTGGTATTGTCTGTAACAGAGCCAGGGACTTTTCCTTCCTTGGCTCAGACCTCTGCTTTGAGTTCCTCAGGTCAGTCATAGCCGGGGAGTTATCAGGGTCATGGTGGCCTGTTTGGGTCCAAGACAATGGGTTCAACTCCAAAGTTTTTGGAGCTGTCCCTATGTCTTTGAGCCTCGGCTCGGATCAGTCCAGCCCTGGCTTCAGCCTTTGCAGCACTTTCATCCGGATTTGAGGGTGCCCAGATCTTTAGGCATGACCTGTCGGATCAGGGATCCTTCACTTTTCAGTGTCAGTCAGCTTTTAAGGCTTTGGAGAGGGCCATGTCTGCCTCAGCAGCACAGACAGTATGTACTCCATCGGATCTGCAGCCTTCCGCCTTGCAGACCTTTCACCTAGTGTCTCGACCAGACCTCCCACTGGGATAGCGGGTCTTGAAGCCCCACGCAACCCAAGATGGTTCTCCCTCCTCTTCCAATATCTCCCCGGAACTCCCTATGAAGGAGGTTCCTCGGAAGAGGAAGTGTAAGAGGAAGCACCTAGACTCCATGGAGGGATTTGTTACAGAAGACACTAACCTCGATGAAGGTGAGGGATCCCCACTGTCACCTCCTGATGATGTTTCCTTCAGAGACATCCTAGAGATCTTGAAACAGAAAGGTGTGTGGAAGCCCAATAATCTGTTATCAGAGGAGTCCGTGTACCTGGCTGCTTTTGGATCCCGGCCATCTACCACCTGGGTGACCCTGCTCACCAATGAGTTGTTGATCTCTCGGCAGGCATGGGAGACTCCAGATTCCATTAAACCTACCCTCCGGAGACCAAATAAATGAATAAAAGCAGGTGTTCCAGTAGATGCCATGGTTGTGGTGGTAGCCACGAAAATAGAACTTGCGGAAAAAAGTTATTCTTTTCATCCTCCTAATAAGGATTATAGGATGATGGATAGATGTGATGAGTGTGTTTTCACTTCAGTGAACTTTGCCTTTAGGTCCCTGAATTATCTTTCCCATTTTACCAGATTGTTGAGGGATCTGATCAAGGAGCTATCAGATACCCTCTCAGGAGCTATGTCTGAAGAGGTACAGGATTTGTTTACCTCCCATCTGGCCACCCTGCATGCTATTGCAAACTCCTCCATGAGGCTCATTTCGCATGCAGCCAAAGGGGCAAGTAGAGCTGCAGGTTCAGGGATCTCTATGAGGAGGCAAGCCTGGATGCTATTGTGCGACTTTGGTGAGACCTTTAAATCTTTGTTCATCAACGCTCCATTTGAAGGCACTTCCCTATTTGGCCCAAAAGTCAGAGATACGTTGTCCAGGTGCAAGAAAGATGGGAAGACACTTTCTGCCATAGGCGTTCGTTTTTCCACTTCCCAGAGACCATATTCAGAAAATCAAAGGAGCAGTGGAAAGATGTGGTTCAGAAAATCACAAGGGTCTTTTCTTCAAGCATGTGAAGAAAGTTCCCCCAGGGGTAAAAGGGGGAACAATGATGGAAGACGCCACCACTGTGGCAAAGGAGCTCAGCATCATCAAAGGTCCAGAGATATATTATTTGGGAAACTCTTCCAGCGCTCCTGAATGGAGGCCTGATTGCTCTTCTCTGGAGGGAATCGGGGGTTGACTATCCCTGCACCTGAGAGCCTGTCTGAACATAACAAATGACAAGTGGGTGCAGAGGATAATATCCAGAGAATACTGTATACCGTTTTCCCGTCCACCACCCCAAAATAAAAAACTCCCCAATGTTCCACCCAGTCAAAGGGAGCAAGCAATCATCCAGATTCAAAGGTTGCTAGACAAAAGAGTCATCCAAGAAATCCCCTCAGCCCAGAGAGAATCCAGTATTTACTCAAGGTTCTTTTTGGTATGAAAAAAGACAGACCAGTTTTGGATCTCAGCAAATTGTACAAATCAGTTCAGCTGAGCAAGTTCCAAATGTTCACGGTTCAGTCCATACTTCCATTCTTGGAAAAGGACTATTGGATGTGCCTGACAGACCTTCAGGATGTGTACTACCACATAAAGATGGACAGGGAATCCAGAAGTCATTTACACTTCTGGCTGGCAGCCAGTCACTACCAGTTCAGAGTACTGCCGTTTGGCCTCATTACAGCCCCCAAAGTGTTTACCAAATGTATGGCAGTAGTAGCAGCTCATTTGAGATGGCGACGATTCCAGGTGTTTCCATATTTAGATGACTGGTTCATAACCACCCCGACCAGGTATCTACTTCTAGAAGCAAAAGATATGGCTCTTTGAATGTATTATTTCCTAGGTATTACAGTTAATTATGAAAAGTCACACCTCAACTCCTCTCAAGAATTGGACTTCATAGGAGTAAACAAACACAATCAAGATGGTAGCACATCTCGCTTCATCAAGAGTGGTGACCATCACAGATCAAGTCAGAAAGTTGCTGCACAATTCAAGGGTAACTGCTCGAACAGTACTTCAAGCCTTAGGTTCTGTGCAGCAGTAATACTAGTCGCACTAGCGAGATTCCACATGAGAGTCTTACAGTTCAGTAGTCTATCCTTCACCAACCCATGTCAACCCCAATACGAATCCTGAACACTTGCAGGAAGGATCTTTCATAGTGCATTCAATCAGATCAACTTAAACAAGGTCACCCCTTTGTTCCTCCTTTCCCCAAGGCCACAGTAACCACGAACATTTCCCAGATTGGTTGGCAGGGGGGGGGGGGGGGCATTATCTGGGAAAAACAGTCCAAGGCACATGGTCTACATAAGAGGGAAAATTGCACATAAATGTCCTATTGATGAGAGTGGTGTTGCCAACATTACAAGCCTTTCAAAATCCTCTTCCTGTGGGGACAATTGCCATTCAGTCGGACAACATGTTGGTAGTCTGGTACATCAACAAGTAAGGGGCGACCAGATTATACCGTTTATGTCAAGAGGCAATGTGAGTGTGGCAGTGGTTGATCTCGTCTAACTGCTTTCTGGTAGCAATGCACATTCCAGGAAAGTCAAAGGTGATAGCAGACAAGTTGAACAGGCCTTTTATGTGGCCTTTACTAGTGACTACAGCTACATGTTCAAATTCACTTTTAGCTGCTGAATGTATCTGAAGACTGCTTGTGGCTGTAGTCCACATTAATAAATACTTCACAAAAATGTACGTTATCAATGCTTCAGTGTAATATAAGCTTGAGAAAGCCATTTCCAGACTCCATTTTCTTCACTAACGAAAGGATTTTATTCCTTCCATTATACTACAGTGGCGATCTAAAACATTTGAGGACTGCTGATAAGCAGAGAACTGAGACAGTTTAGGGCTGGTGGTTAAGTTAAGCAACGTAACTTAAGATACTCTTTGTCCTTCTTTGTATCATGACTGCTGTCTCACCAAAGGTCCCTTTGAAGTCAAGTTGTCATGGGGTTCTTGTGACCAAGACCTCTCAACTGTCCATATTTTTGCCTCATATTTTTGGTCTATTTCTCATAAAATTTCTGATTTTCTGGCAAATCATTAGGGATTGAAGTCACTAAATAATACTAAATAATGACAGAGATTTGAGTTTTAGACTGCATATCCTTATGAAAATATATAACAATGCCAAATTTGTTATTCTATCAACTTTCTAAGTCTATAGGAGCAATATTTAAAACCTCTCCCTATTTTTGGGCCTTTGTCCTCTAATTTTTTTTTCAGGCTTTGTCCAGATTTTTTATGCTGTGAGGCTGAGGGTTATGACCAAGATTAAAATTCTAGACATGAGAACAGTTACTGAAAGCAATTCAAGAAAAAGTGCAGCAAGTTCATTGATGTTATAATGTGTGCTGTAGTTCATGTTCTGTATGTACAAATTAAGATTAACCCTTCCTTTTCTTGTAGGTGCTCAACTGAGTGTGGAGGAAGTTGTGGAGCTGAAGAAGAGTGATCAGATTGATGTATCCAAATTTCAGTCATTTACGGATATAGTGACTTTTGCATCTAACCCTGATACAGTCCATCATTTAGAGGGTGTTCTTATGATATGGTACAAACAAATTGAACAGGTACTAATACTGTTAAGTTTAAGATATGTTTTTTTTCAGAGAAAGAGTGTGTGTGTGTGTGTGTGTGTGTGTGTGTGTGTGTGTGTGTGTGTGTGAGCTACTTGGGCAGGGACACAAAGCACTGGTTGGACAGAGAGGGTGCTGGAGGGTTTAGCTTTCCCACTAGGCTGAGATCTGGACCCTATAGCTGTGCCAGTGGGGAGTCTTATTGGGGACCTGGAGAGCAAGGGAGGGACCAGCACCGGACTGACTGTGATCTCTGTGTGCTCTTAAGGGAAATTGCACTTTACTGTGTGTATTTGTTATCCTTTCCTCCTATATGAGACGCCCCTCACTGGTGTTAGTGGTGAGGATTGAGGCTCCTTGATTGCTGGGCCAGGGCACGGGCGTCACAGCTATCATCTCTAGATACCTGTAAGGTTTAGCTGAGAGATGCCTCACTGACATCCATTCTTGGGAGCAAAACTCATTTTATTTTTCACCTCTTCAGCTTGCTTGTCTAGGTTAACTGATACCACACACTCCTACAATGAGTAGAACAACAGGTTTCCAAATGTTTCTGAGCCTGACCTTGAGCTCAAGGGATCAGCTGTCATCATTTCCCTCTGAACACTGGTGATGCACTATTGACGTTCTAGTTACTTTCTGCTTGACTTCCCAAAACAGTGATCTGATGTCATTTTCATTCATTCCTCAATGAATGGGTTCGGATCCGATCCTTGGATCCAACTCGACTACTTTCTAAAGATTCTAGGACTCGAATCTCAAGCTCCTCCCTTACCCATAATGGCTCTGACCACTACTATATCTCATATCTCATTTGCCACTTTGCAAGACGATTGGGATTGTGATTTCTCATGCTCCTTGCGGTGTGTGAGTGAAAATCTAATTTTTTGATCTCTATATCCTTTTCTGTCTTTCAGTATCTAATACCCTCCTTATCCTAATTTACACTTTACCAAATTTTTCGGTAATTTTCTCTTATTATACTATCGTTGGTAGTCTGTTCTTTCCCCCCTTCCCTTTTACACCTGCAGGTATATTTCTATAACTACCATTGCTGGCAGTTTTTTTCCCTTTCTTACTTCTCTTTCTTGCTTGTTAAAAAAAGTCTTTTCTTAGTTTTTTTTTTTTTTGGTAGACCTTTTTTCTGGTATGGTCAATAAATCTATTGGATTTAAAGAATGCACTTCCTGTGGGCATAAGATCCATAATTCTGATGTGTACAGGGAGTGTGTTTATTGTTTAGGCCCAGCATATCTGGATACTTCTTATGCTGTTTGTGTGGTCTTCATTGCTAGAACAACCAGTGAGAGGAGAAACAAGCTCATTATGAAAGGCCTCCTTCCTGCTTCAGCTTTTTCCTCATGTACTTCTTCAGGTGCTCAAACCCCCAGTTAGAAATCAAAGGAACCCAGGGAGCACTGTAAGCTCTCTCCTGCCTGGATTCCTCCACATACATCCACTACAGAACCTCCTAAAAAGGTTCCTAAAATTGAAACAGTCTGTGGCTGTGACTCCTCAGCTCTGTGCTCCCAGGTTCTCCCTGGAACCAGTATCTCTAAGATTGATGTCCCCATTCTTGCAGGAAACTCCTAAAACGTCCACTAGGCCACCTTCCACATCCTTTTTCGTTAGGTCTTCCCGTAATCTTTCCGAAGAGGAGGTGAATAGAATGATGAGGAAATTCCTCATATTACAGATCCGGATGGTGGTTTTGCCAGCTCCACCTCCTACCGGATCCATAAGCCATCAACCTGCCTTTCTACCCATAATTACTCCTTCTCCAATCCAACCACCTGTTTCAGAGCTCATGGATCCGAATGTTCCAAGAGTTGAAACGTCAGATCAGAAATGTTACTGCAACCATGACTCTCACTACTTCCCTGACCCAATCGGCTCCGACTGTTGGAGCATGACATTTCTGATATCTGAAGAGTCAGCATCAGATCCGAGGGGCTAACTTCGACTCCAAAGTTTTCAGAGCCATCACTTCCTGTCAGAGCCTCAGCATTTGATAGTTTGGCTCTGACTCCTCCCTTGGAGCAGGGGGTCTGAGGGGTTCAGGGATTGTCTGCTGCTTCTGGAGTCTTGGTTCGGGTGGGATTGTCCTCGGCCTCTCTGGGCTCCTTCGCCATTGAGGTGGTAGAGAAGGTCTTCTCTCAACCAAGAGTAGTGTCGACTCTCCCTTTTTTGATCAGTACTAGATCTTGTCTCCCGCAGGTCAAGAAAGGAACAAGATTCCGTGGAGCCTTTTCAAATAATCCCTGATAAAATATTAATTGCCCCAGCTGCTAGACAATATTTGCAAAAGGGATTGCTGTAGATGACATGGTCATTGCGGCAGCCACCAAAAAGAAGCTTTCGGAACAGAACTTCACTGCACATCCCCATAACAGGGAGACTAGGGCTTTGGACAGGTTTGAGAAGCAGGTTTATGACTTTTGCCCTGAGATCGCTGAACTACCTGGCACATTTTGGCAGAATACAGAGAGACTTAATAAAGGAACTCTCGAATTCTGTCCCAGGGCCCATGTCTGCAGAGGAACAGAAATCCTTTTCCTAGATAATAACCACCCTACAATTGATTACAAATGCGTATATGAGGTTATTCTTGCATGCCACAGAAGGTGTCTCAAGGCTGCCCAGTTCAGACATAGCCATAAGAAGACATGCCTGGATGCAGTTGTATGATTTCATGGAACCCTTCAAGGCGTCATTCATCAGTACTGACTTTGATGGATCATCCTTGTTTGGGCCAACAGTGAAAGAGACTCTCTCCCTTAGTGAGCAGGACAGAAAGACCTTGTCTGCTGTTGGAATTCACTTTTCTACCCTGCAGAGACCATTTTCCTGGAACCAAAGAAGTCCCAAGGTCCTTTCTAGGAGTCACGCAGGGAATTTTCCACCAGAGGCAGAGGGGGAAATAATTACAATGGTAGACGTTGCCCACACAGCAGAGGGGGGGGGGTTCACAGAACCAAGGATCTCAGATTCATTCTCGGGCAGATCCTTCCAGTGTTCTTGAAAGGCTGCCTAGCACCCCATCTCTGTAGGCAGTTGGGGGATGTTTATCCTTGCACCAAGATGACTGGTTAGCCATTGCAAACAACCTTTGCGTCCAAAGGCTCATATCCAGAGTATATTTCATTGCCTTTTTACAAATTTCAGTAAAACCAAGGAAAAATCTCCCCACTGATCCACCCAGTCAGAGGGTCAGCTCAAGAAATTGTACATTTGCTAGACAAAAGAATCACCCAGGATGGCCCACCAAGCCAAACAGGACCCAGAATTTACTCAAGGTTCTTTTTAGTGCCAAAAGTTTAGGGAACCTGCGACCAGTTTTTGGATCTAAAGCTATTTGAACCAGCTCGTAAAAAAAATTCCAAATTCCAGATGGTTATGGTTCAGTCCATTCTGCCCCTTCAGAAGGATGACTGGATGTACTCAATCGATCTTGAAGATGTGCACTGTCACATCAAAATGAACAGGCACTGTCAAAGGTATCTACACTTCTGGGTTGGCGCCAGCCATTATCAATTCTGTGCCCTGCCCTTTGGTCTCACCACAGACCCCAGGGTGTTCACCAAATGCATGGCAGTGATAGCAGCTCACTTGAGGCTGTTGGATTCAGAGTGTTTCCATATTTAGATGACTGGCTCCTTAATGGACCAACCAAGCATCTACTAGTAAAACACAAAGGTTATATGCTTCACCTAGCACTATCGCTGGAATCACCTTCAGCATGAATAGATCTCATCTTCAACCAGCTCAAGTTATAGACTGTACAGGGGCTGACTTAGACAAAGCCAGTTGTCTAGTCTTTCTACCCTCAAACAGAATTCTTACATTGAAAACACACATCAAGCAAATTCTTTCCATTCCAGCTCCCCAGCAAGATTGGTCCAAAAGGCATTAGGGTCGATGGCTGCTACTATAACTCTTGATTCCCAGTGCC
Source organism: Protopterus annectens (assembly GCF_019279795.1). Taxonomy (NCBI): domain Eukaryota; kingdom Metazoa; phylum Chordata; order Ceratodontiformes; family Protopteridae; genus Protopterus; species Protopterus annectens. The sequence continues at coordinate 1,984,461,059 of NC_056726.1, forward strand.
TGGTTGCACATGAGAATTCTTCAATGGACTCTAGCAGTGCAATGGCCCTTTCATCGCTATCCCTTGAATCACCTGATAAAATTGTCTCAAGTGTGCAGAAATTCTCTTCTTTAGTGGGTCTACACCGAGGAAATTGATCAAGGTCATCCATTTATTCTCCCCCCCCTACCACCACCACCACGGAAGCCTCCCAGTTAGGGTGGGGGGGATATTACTTGGGACAAACTGTACAAGGCACGTGGTCAATACAAGAGACCAATCTGCATATCAGTAGCCTATGGATGAGAGCGTTGCTTCTGGTGTTGCAGGCCTTTCAGCGCTTTCTCCCACTAGGGACTATTGCAATACAAATTGACAACGTCAGTAGTCTGGTACGTCAGCAAACAGGGGGGACCAGACCCTACCTCCTTTTGTCGATAAGCAGTGAGAGTGTGGCAGTGGGGGATCTTATCCAACCTCTTTCTAGTAGCGATGCACATACTGGGGGAATAAAACATTCTAGCAGGCAGACTCAGCAGGACCATGCTCATGTCTCACAAGTGGTCTCTCAACCAGTCAGTGGCAAACATGATCTTCCACACATGAGGTCAACCTTGTTACGACCTTTTTGCATCCTCTTTCAGCAACAAATGCAGCAGGTTCTTTGCGCTTATCCCTCAAGGACAGTCATTGGGAGATGCTCTAGTCCATGTTTGGCCCTCCAATCTCCTGTACGCTTGCCCTCCCCTGCCTCTCATCCCTAAAATTTCTGCAGAAAGAACTTTGGTTGAATAACTGAGTAATCCTCATTTCTCCTTTCTGACCTCAACAGGTATGGTTTCCCTTACTTTGGTCTCAGTTAGTATGTCCCCCTTGGATTCTAGATCCCGTACCTGACCTCCTATCTCACCTTCAGGACAAGTTCACCCAGATATTGCTGGCCTCAAGTTAACTGCATGGTTTCCCCAATTATGATGATGGTTAGACATTCCAGGCTTTTCTCCCTAGTCTGAAAAATCCTGGTATCTTCTCATAAACTTTCAGTGAGAAAAGTTTACAAAAGCAAATGGAAAAGGTTCTCTCTCTTTGGCCTCATTAGTCCGCCGTACCGCTCCACTTGCTTCTGATGTTCATCGTGTTTCACTGTTGCAGTCATGACTGTAGGGTTCTCCCCTGCCGGCAGGCAGTCCTCGGTCGGCCAGAATCCCAAAGTCTGGGTCCGGCGTCAGCTGCTCAGCCATGCTCCCTGACGTCAGAGCGCCAGGAGTACAAAGCTGACAGCCGACGCCATGTTCTCCAGTCTTTCTTGCTGTGCGGTGATAGCAGTTCGCATTTGCCGGTTGGCTGACTCCTGACAATTTTTTCTAAACGTACTTCAGTCTGAAGACTTTCTTCTCCTACCCAAAGCTAAGTACCCCGTTGGGGAAACTTTTTTCTTGCTCCAGTCCGATGTCAGAAAAAGTTAATAATTGTATTTCATGTGGGAAGCAAATACCTCATAAGGATTTTCATTCTTACTGTATTCCTTGCTTAGGCCCTGACCACGACGTAGCTAGTTGTCTGTTTTGTGCTAGATTCAATCAACGTACGATTAAACGAAGGTACGATTTTGCATTTCATTACTTCGGTAGGCATTTTAATTACAAAATGTCGTCGGATTCGGTTCCGGCTACCGGAGTTCACAAACGACGCAAGGATAAAGACAGGCCTCCGAGGTCCAAATCGGACAATATTGTACAAGCAGTGCCAGCTTCAGGTTCGGCCGTCGTCAGTGAGGTGCTTTTGCAGCCCCTGTCGTCGGCCATTTCGGAACCGATGGCCGAAACGGACTCCCACGAGGAGCCAACTAGGCCTTTGAATATTTCTGTTGCATGACCTTCGGACAATGCTCCTTCGGATGGGTCCGGAGCCGCTGTGCAGGTACCGGCTTCCGAAGGGGTTTTCAGGCCTACTCAGCTTCTAAAAAAGGCAAAGCCAAAGACAAAGGCAAAGACTCCTTCCAAATCAAAGACTACAGCCCAGGCCTCTTCTGATCCGGCACCCAAGTCTAAGAAACAGTTACTTAAGATGGCGGAGGATTTACTTACTATGATTAGGGGTTCACATCCCCCTCCAGATAGAAGGCCAAGGCAGGAAGTGTATTATGACTCCTCTGATCAGGCTTCTGTTTCTTCAGTTTCTTCTTCTGACCAGGAATATTCTTTCCCTCCTTATGAGGATTCTGATGCTGAGGAATCCATTACTTCAGCTTCTCCCCCTGAGGATTTCTCTTTTGGGGAAACTTTACATGAAATGAGGGAACATTTTCACTGGGAAGGACAGGAGTACTCGGAATCTAAGAAAAGACTTCGGGATTTTCTTCTTCTTACCCAACATAGACCCCTGGCTATCCCTCCTATTTTGGATATTGTGGATGATACTTTTTCGGAGGCTAACTTAACTCCGGACTGTTTTCCTCCAGCTCCTGTTAAGCCAGACAGACATTATAGGGTTCCTGATTCCCACCAGTTTTTATACAAGAATCCTACTGCTGATCCTGAAACCATTTCTCAGGGTCCTAAGGGCGTTAAGGCTGCTACTGCTAAAAACCCCATTCCCACTGAGAAGGATTCCAGATCTTTAGAAAGATGGGGCAAAAAAGTGTACACTTCTGCTACTTTATCTATTAGGGCTTTAAACTGTCAATTTCATATGCTGAAATACCAGCAATTTCTTCTGTCTGTTTTGAAACAAAAGCTAACTTCCATTTCTGCCTGTGCAGATGATAAGGAATTACATGACTTAATGCATGCCACTGAACAAGTTGGGAAGCATGGTTTACACTGTGGATTTGATGGCTTGGAGGCTTCTTGTAGGGCTGCTGCCTCTGGTACAGTCATTAGAAGGCATGCTTGGTTAAAGGAACAAAACTTGCCAGATCAAGTAAAAGCTAAGTTATTGGATGCTCCTGTTGAGTATAATGTTTTGTTTGGACCTAAGGCTGAAGAGGTGATAAAGAAGATGGAGGACAAGGCAAAATCCATGCAAACGGTTAAAGATTTCTTACAAGTACAGCCACTCAGATTTAGTAGGAATTGGCCTACAAAAAATTGGTCCTTTCCAATTCAGACAGGCCTCAGAGGGGTAGATACAGACGCTCCAGAGGACGGCCTCAAACGCAAGCCTCTTATAGACCAAGACAGTGGACTGCTTCCACCCCTAGGGGAGGAGAGGACAGGTCACAAGCTCATAGAAAACAGGCTCAATGACTCCCTCTGTTGGGCTGCAGGAACTTCTTGCCTGGAAGCCCCTCTCGGAGGAAAACTTTCTCTTTTTTACCTAAATTGGACTCATATAACCCAAGACAAGTAGGTTCTGGATGTGGTTTCAAGAGGTTACAAATTCCATTTTCATACCCTACCAAGACCAAGCGGATGGCCGGATCTTCCAAAACATCAATGGTTAGAGGCCTTAAACCAGGTGGAAGCTCTCTTGGCTATGAAAGCCATAGATCTGGTTCCATTTTCAGAGATGGGACAAGGTTTTTACTCAAGGCTCTTTCTAGTCCCCAGAAAGCAAAATTCATGGAGACCCATTCTGGATCTGTCAGTCTTGAATACTTTTCTCGAGATACCAAAATTCAAGATGCTTACTCTACAGCAGCTACTTCTAATGCTGACCAAAAATACATGGATGGTAACTTTGGATTTAAAGGAGGCATATTTACACATTCCCATCAGGTAGGAATGCAGAAAATACCTCAGGTTCAAGGCCGGATCGAGGCACTATCAATTCTCTGCGCTGCCCTTTGGATTGTCTACTGTGCCCAGGGTCTTCACCAAATGCCTGGCTCCAGTAGTAGCTTATTGCAGACTCAAGGGAATTCAAATTTACCCTTATCTGGACGACTGTCTTATTTAGGCAGACAGCAAGGATGTCTTACTCCAGCATCTAGAATTTGTTCAGAATCTTCTCAAGTTCCTGGGATTCACTGTAAACATAAAAAAGTCAAATATGACATCCTCACAACAGATAACTTTTCTGGGTGCTCTTCTAAACACAACAACCCAGATGGCATTTCTGACATCTGAAAAACAATTACAGCTGGCTTCAGCTTTCAAAACCTTGGCAACTTTAACTCAGCTATCTGCAAGGAAATTCCTGCAGGCTTTGGGTTACATGGCCTCCTGCATCCTTCTCGTACCATATGCAAGACTACATATGAGGAAAATACAGTGGTACCTAAAAAGTGTATGGTCTCAGCATTGCCACAGTTTAGACATACAGATCACCGTCCTGCCTTGTCTTCAAAAGGAATTCCTTTGGTGGTCCAAGGCATGTACTCTAAACAAAGGAAAACCCTTCAGTCTGCCTCCAGCCACTTGGATACTAACCACGGATGCTTCAGATTATGCATGGGGAGCCCATTTTCAGGGCAACTGTCTGCAGGGCCTTTGAACAAAGGATCAGAAGCACCTGCATATCAATTTAAAGGAAATGTTAGCCGTTCAGAACGCTCTATTGGCTTTCAGGAATCTTCTACAACCAGGACAGCTACTGATACGGACAGACAACACCATAGTTATGTGGTACATAAACAAGCAAGGGGGATCTCATTCCTATCCCCTTTGCAGACTAGCCATGAATCTATGGAACACAGCTCTAGCTTGCAAACTGGACCTTCAAGCTCAGTTTCTACCAGGGAAGCAAAACTTCCTGGCAGACAGTCTGAGCAGAAACCTGTCGGACCCACACGAATGGATGCTGGACACCGAAATATTCAGGATGATTACAGCAGTCTGGGGATGTCCTCACATAGACCTCTTTGCATCCCACCTCAATCATCAACTACAGATTTTTTGCACCGGGACATTCCACGAACTAGCTTGGAAAGTGGATGCACATTTATTCAGTTGGAGAAACCTCTCGGGGTATGCCTTCCCGCCTCTACCTCTTCTTCCACGGGTGTTATTAAAGATCAAACAGGACAAGCCCAAGATGATAATTTTGCTGGCCCCAAATTGGCCTCGACAGTTTTGGTACCCAACACTGAAAAACCTTTGTCTGGAGCCCCCTTGGGTATTACCACAGACTCCGAACCTTCTGTCCCAACACCAGAGTCAGGTTCTGCACTCCCATGTCAAAACTCTCAGCCTGGCGGCCTGGTTAATCCAGGGTCTTTGATTCATTCTCTCCTACCCAAGCAGGTTATGGATGTCATTTTAGAAGCCAGACGTCCTAGCACTAGAAAATCTTATGCAGGAAAATGGAAAAGATTTTGCTCCTGGATGCAGGCTCAGGATTCAGGTCCTCTTATTCCTAATATTCCTCTGATTTTACTTTACCTGACAGACCTCTTACATAAGGGTCTCTCTTTCTCTTCCATAAAGATCCATGCTTCTGCTATTTCTGCTCATTATAATACAGACCCTCCTATTTTTCCCATCAGCTCATGAGACAGTTTCTCAGTGGAGCTAAGAACTTAAGGCCCCATAGATCTCCTCCCATTCCTGCTTAGGATCTCAACTATGTTTTGGAAAAACTCACCTTACCTCCTTTTGAGACTGCTGCCACATCTGACATCAAGTTTTTATCTTGGAAGACAGCCATCCTGTTAGCTCTGACCTCTGCCAGGAGAGTTTCGGAGTTGCAAGCTCTCATGGCTGTGGAACCTTATATTATTTTTCATCAAGACAAGGTGTCTTTAAGGACTAATCCTACTTTCATGCCTAAGGTGGTTTCCAAAGTAGCTTTAAATCAAACTATTCACTTGCCAACTTTTTTCCCCAGTCCTCAAAATAAGGGGGAAAGGATCTTGCATTCCTTGGATGTACACAGACAACTACGTTTTTACCTGGACAGAACCAAGGACATCAGGAAATCAGAGCAATTGTTTGTTTCTTATTCTTCTAGTTCCCAAGGTAAAGCCATTTCAAAACAGACCATTTCTAAATGGATTGCTCATGGAATCAGATTTTGCTATTCACATCATGGAAAGCAAATCCCAGGGAGTATAAGGACTCACTCTACCAGAGCTGCTGCCACTTCAGCTGCCTTCCTCAGGGGAGTTCCTACCAAAGACATTTTGGAAGCTGCAACTTGGAGTTCAGTGCATACTTTTTTCAAGCACTACAATCTACCTCTCTACTCTAAATCTAGGGCAGGCTTTGTTTCTGCTGTCTTGCAGGGCCTTTTAGCCACCCCCACTACTTTATGATCACCTCCCTTTTATTCTGCTTTGGGATTCAACCCTACAGTCATGACTGCAACAGTGAAACACGATGAACATAGTACAATTGTGTACACTTACCATAAATGTAGATATTCGAGTGTCTTCACTGTTGCAGTCTGGGTTACCCTCCCTCCTGTCCCCTCTTATTTTTTCTTTTGTGTGGTTCCCTTCTTCACCCTTCTTTTGAGGTGTATTTGCAAAGGGTATGGGATCTTACTCATTTTGGAACACCTGACATCTGGGGCAAGAAAAACTGGAGAAGATGGCGTCGGCTGTCAGCTTTGTACTCCTGGCGCTCTGACATCAGGGAGCATGGCTGAGCAGCCGACGCTGGACCCAGACTTTGAGATTCTGGCCGACCGAGCACTGCCTGCCAGCAGGGGAGAACCCTACAGTCATGACTGCAACAGTGAAGACACTCGAACATCTACATTTATGGTAAGTGTACACAACTGTACTTTTTAGATTTTCTTGCCTCGATTTTTCAGAGTGGAGCAAGTTTTTCTACTATTAAAGTCTAGTTGGCAGCCATCTCTAAATATCACATTAGTGATAATGCTCCTTCTTTAGCATCATCAAAAATACGTAAAGCCTTTCTTAAAGGTACCTTCTTACTTAGACCACCTATAAAGGACCCTACTCCACCTTGGGATCTCACTATGGTTTTTACTCTCCCTCTTTGAACCATCAGCTAAAGTGGATCTCAAATTTCTTTCTTGGAAAACTGTGTTTCTGGTAAGTATAACTTCTGCAAGACGAGTATCTGAACTGCAAGCATTGTCTTCCAAGCCACCATATTTGATATTTCAGAAGGACAGGGTTACTTTACATAAAAACCATTCTTTGCTACCAAAAATTGCCTCTGAAACCAATATCAGACAAATCATCAATTTACCAGTTTTCTTTCTAAATTTTGAAAATAAAGGAGAATACACCCTTCATCTTCTTGATGTACATTGGCAACTATGTCTTTAGTTTCACAGGACCAAAGAATTTAGAAAAAACTCATCAATTATTTGTCTTTTTCAATACTACAAGACTGGGAAAACCAAATTCAAAAACTACACTGGCTAAATGGATTACAGATTGTATTTCCTATGTTTATTCCTTGAGAGTAATGCCGTTACCAAAACAAACCAAAGCACATTCAAACGGTCAATGTTTACATCAGCAGCTTTTTGGGCTAGAGCCTCTATTGATGATATTTATGCTGCTGCCACTTGTTGTAATACTCATACCTTTATTGTGCATTACAAATACAGCTGACTTTGGTTCTGCAATGCTCCAGAACATCCTTCCATGAGGGCCACCCAAGATTACTGTAGCTGGGGACTCTGTCCCATTCATTGAGGAGCGAATGAAAATGATAACATCAGATAAAGAAGTTATGTACTCACCATACCATTCCATTTGTGTTGTTCATTTTCATTCCTCCTCAGCTCCCCCCTCCTTTTCCCTTCCTTCTCCTTGGGAGAGATCTAACTGAAATGCTGTTATGAACCATAGATCTGATGTTGTCAATCTTCATTCTGTCCTCTTGAATGGATTTAGATGTGACCCGTCAGATCGGACTTGGCTAATGTTACAGCTCGCAGCCACCAGATCTCTCGAGCTTCTCCCTTACCTACAATGCACCCTGCCAACTACCTTAGATCTCGTTTGCCACTTCTGGCTAACAGACGTGGTCTACCAGTCTCTGTTAAGCTTCTTAAATAAGTAAAGATCTGATGTTGTCAGTCTTCACTTAATCCTTGACTGTGGGTTCGGTTCCATATCTTGAAACCAACTCTGCCATTATTTCAGCTTGCACATTCCAAAACTCTCAAGTTTAGCTTTACCCAGAATGCTTCTGTGAGGATTCCCTCAGATCTCATTTGCTGCTTTAAGTGCCAGATGTGTTTTTTTTTTCTGTCAGCTCTCGAGCTAGCCTTTCTTATAACTGTAAGTGCTATTTCCTTTTTTCGAAACTCTTTCATGAGTAGTTGCTTGCTTACCTTTTTTCACTTACTCAGCTCCTCTTTCCTTAACACGTGTAGTGTTTTTCCTTCTGAATACCATCATTGGTAGTTCTCCCTCTTTTTTTGCTTACCTTTACGGTAATCTTCCGTACCATTGTTGGTACCTCTTTTTCCTTTCCCTCTATCTAATTACCACTATGGTAAATCTTTCGTACCATCATTGGTACATTTCTTTCTCTAGTTAATTAAAAAGATAACTTACTCAAACTTTCTTTTCTCTTCTTTGTCTGTGTGCTGTGTGAGTGTATCTTTTTGACATGGCTGAGAAGACTAAAGGCACTTCTGGCTTCAAGAAATGCCAGAAGTGCAATCGCAAATTGCCAAACTGTGATAGACACTCCCTGTATGTTTACTGCTTGAGTCCGGTGCACCTTCAAGAAGACTGTGCTGTTTGTAATGGTTTTAGTCACTGGGCCTCAAAAAGAGGAAAAATAAGCTCATCTTCAAAGGCCTTATAAAATCAAGCTTCGATGAGGCCATATCTGTATCTTCCTTCTTCCTCCTCTTCATCTAGACATGAAGGATCTAAGAAGAGGAGCAACTCGGTACCAATAGTCTCATTGGCACCGCCTATAAAAAAGACAAAGACGTCCCTGGTTCCCACAGTTTCAGCGGAACTGAATGGAAAGCATTTACCATCAGTGGAGCTGTCGATGCTGACCTCTGGACTGACAATTTCGGCAATCATTACTATTTCAGATCAGACATTTTCTTTGTCTAGTCCCTCCTCCTTTCCACTGGTTTTGGAACCAGAGGAGTTTTCATTTAAAGATTTGCCCCACACAAGATATTCTCCAACAATAGACCCATTTGCAGACCAACCTCCAAGCCCATTCTTGGATACACCTCAGTCCAATTCAGTCTCTTCGGTCCGTTCCACCAAGAGCCTCACAGAGACCAATGTTAGAGGCTGGTGAGGCTGGTGGACCAGCTCCTGGCAGCGAGGGGATTGCCCACTTTTTCATTTCTTAGCCTTTCTAGTTATGGAACTTTGCATGTCTCTAAACCAATGCTGGTTCCTCCTATGACTCCATCTGAGCCTTCAGAGTTCCTGGTTCTGACAGTGCCGGTGTCAGCTGCATCGGTGCCAATTAGATCTTCTTCTCTGGCACCGATAACTACTCTGAGCTCTTCAGTTCTGTCAGAACTGGAGACCTCAAAGGGTTGGAGCTTCATTGTTAGTTCCGGGGAGCATGGATCGACTCTGATGTTGTCGGAGCTGTTCATACTTCTCAGGGCTTTGGAACATGTAAGTTCAACTACAGCTTCAAGCTCGAGGGGTGGCTATCATGGTGAGGGATAGGACCATGGTTTCGAAGGAGTCTGTTTCGATTCCGGGCTCCTATCCTTCTACAGGGGGCCTGCTTTCCAGGCCATGGAGAGGACCTTGCCCACTACCAGCTCACAGTCAATACCTCTCTTGTCAGAACAGCATCCCTGCCCTTCCCCCTCACTCAGAGCTACCTCCATCCTCTACCTCAGGACAGCTGACATGAAAACCTCAGGATTCAACCATGGCAATCATGTCCTCTTCAGACACCTCCCCAGCCCATCCCACTGAGGAGGTACCCCTGAACAGAAAGTGCAATAGGAAGCACTTAGTCTCCCCTGAAGAGTCTTGCACAGAAGATACCGACTTTGGTGAAGGGGAACGTTCCCCAACGTCAACCCCAGAGGATGTCTGTTTTGGAGACATACTAGAGATCCTTAATCATAGGGGAGGGTGGACTTCCCAACAGCCTTCCTCAGAGGAGTCAGTATACCCGGAGGCTTTCCATACCCAACCATCTACCTGTTGGATCTCTCCGCCTGCTGACAGTCTAATTAAGTTGATTGTGCAGTGGGCTTGGAAGATTCCTGATTCCATCAAGCCAATCCCCAAGAAACCAGACCATATTGTGTCAGCTCCTATTGATCAGCAGCATTGGGCTAAAGGGGTACCAGTAGATGCCATGGAGATTGCGGCAGCCACTAAAAGGAACTAACTGATGAAAATCCTACTATCCACCCTCCTAATAATGAGGTTAGGATGATGGATAGATTTGGGAAGCATGTATATACTTCATCAACCTTCATGCTTAGGTCCTTGCACTTCATGGCACATTTCACCAGACTTCAATGAGATCTAATACATGAGCTATCAGATAGTCTAATAGGAACAATAGCTGAAGGGGTTCAGGATAAAGTAGCTTCCTAGCTGGTAACTCTTGAATGAAAATGTAATTCATCCATGAGGCTCATTGCACATGCAGCTGAAGGGACGCCTAAGGCAGCGAGTTCTGGTGTAGTCATGAGGAGAGATGCCTGGATGCACGTTTGTGAGTTTGCGAAGGCATTTGAGTCTTCTTTCTTCAATGCTTCCTTTGACAGAACATCCCTTTTGGGCCTAAAGTTAAAGAGACCCTTGCCAGATGTGAGAAGGACAGAAAGACCCTTTCTGCCATGAGCATATGCTTTTCCACTCCTCAACGGCCTTACTCCAGGAACCAGAAGAGTGGGAAGGTACATTTCAAAAAGTCCCAAGGGCCTTTCCAGGACTCACATGGCAATGACCCCCCCCCTCCCGGGGCAATGGGGGGGAGTTACAATGGAAGATGCCGTACTAGAGGCAGAGGTGGCCTGCAAAATCAGGGTTCCCGGGATTCATTTCCTGGTAACTCCTATCAACTCTCCTGAATGGAGGCCTATTGCCATCCTCTGGAGGCAGTCAGGGGACGACTATCCCTGCACCTACCTGCCTGGCTAAACATAACATTGGACAGTTGGGTGCAGAGGATTAAAACCAGAGGTAGCAATATCCTCTTTTCAAAACAACCCAAACAACCAAAGAGAATCCCAGACATTCCACCCAGTCACGGGGATGCAGCAGTTTTAGAAATTCAAAAACTGCTCGACAAAAGAGTCATCCAAGTAGTCCCACCAGACCAGATAGGATCCGGAGTGTGTTGAACAAGTCAGTTCAACAAACCAAATTCCGGATGATTAAGGTTCAGTCTGTACCTCCGTTCTTAGGAAAGATTATTAGATGTGCTCAGTAGATCTTCAGGATGGATATTATCACATAAAAATAGACAAATGCTCCAGAAGATTTTTGCACTTCCGGCTGGGAGCCAGTCATTATCAGTTCAGAGCCCTACCCTTTGGTCTCACCACAGCCCTCAGGGTGATCACCAAATGCATGGCAGTGGTAGCAGCCCACTCCAGACTGCAAGGATTCCGTGTGTTTCCATACCTAGATGACTGGCTCATTACCACGACCCGCAGGCAACTACTGCTGTGGACAAGGAACTATGTTCTTCAAACTTGCTTCTTGCTGGGGATCACTGTAAACTACGAAAAATCCCATCTAGAACCAACACAACATTTAGAGTTCATAGGAGTGGTGTTAGACACAAGTACCTGCATTGCATCTCTTCCCCAAGAAAGACTTTAAAGAATAAAATCTCAAGTCAGCCAGAATATTCACAACAGAACAGTCACTGCAAGACTTGTTACAGACACTAGGATCGGTGGCTGCCACCATCACTTTAGTTTCCCTTGCGAGATTTCAGCTGCAAATTTAACAATGGATGTTATGTGATCCTATCTCGCCTACATTCTGACTGATGGGTTCGGAGCCGATCCCTCGGCTCCGACTCGGCACGCTTATGCCAAAGAGCGAAGTCTCTTATTGGCTGAGCTTATTATATCCCAGGATGCACCACTACCAGTCCCCCAGATCTCGTTTGCCGCTAACCTGCGAAGACGTGGTCTCGAGCTGGCTGAGCTGAGTAGTTATTTTTTGACTAACTTTTCTGTCAGTTTTGCTGTTTTCTCTCAAAAAAAGCTGTTTTAACAGCTATTCTTACATTGTTGTGTGGTTGTTTTGAATTGGTTATAAAATTTTGTTGTGTGACTGGGTTGAGTTTGGTAGGCCCCCCTTCATCTAGGGCCTTCCCGGTTAATCAACCCTTCTATATTTGATATATAGTCAAAGGCTTTAAAGTTTTTGGTAGCTGTTTGTTCTTACAGGGTTTCCCCTGTCATTTGCGAGTGATAACTGTAAGCCTATTCTTGGGGCACCAGTATTTGTATTCTTTCAGATTACTGCAATTCCCCACCATAATGTCTCAGAACCCTAGGCCTTCGGGCTTTAAAAAATGTGTAAAATGTAGTTTTAAAATGTCCATCACGGACGATCACTCGCTCTGTGTGTATTGCTTAGGGGCAAAACATTTACAGGAATCATGTAGCGTATGTCACGCGTTTTCCTCAAGGGTCCTCCAGGAGAGGAAAAATAAATTAATTCTCAAGGGATTAATTAAACCTTCTTTCGAAGAAGCTTTGGCATCCTCTCCATCACCGGCCAAAAAGAAAAGGGCGTCGGTTCCGACCAGTCCGTCGGATCCGACCGCTAAGAAACATAGGCAGGCCTCTCCTTCGGCTCCAAGGACTTCGGAGCCGAGGTCGGAACGGTCTGCCTCGATGCCACCAGTATCGACTCCTCTGGCTTCGGAGCCGATGGCTGGGGCATCGAGGCGGGTCACCTTCGCGGCTCCACTGCTCGGAGCCGACAAAGGTTGCCGCTCAGACACTTCCTCCTCGGCGAAGTCCACCTCGGCACCGATGGAATCTGGTATGTGTATTCCTCGGCGCCGATACTCATCGAGTCGCCGAGCCGGTCCCCTAGCCCTTTGGGGCCGTTGGAGAGGCCATCTCGAACCCGTTCTGTTTCCTCTCGGTCTTCGAGGATGTCAGATTCTGATATAGACAGGGTGCTCCAAAGACTGTTCCAGTCCCCAGTCTTCCAAAATTTGTTTCGGTTCCGACCCAGTTGGCTTCGGAGCCGATGACCTTGGCCCACCCCATTGCCATTCCTCCTCCGACTGCTTCGGCTCCGTCGGAGCAGGTGCTGTTGGAGCCGGTGGAGATCTCAGGGTCGGCTCCGACCCTTACTCCAACCCGGGCCTTCGGGTCCGAGTTTGACGCTGGACTTCTTCGGCCGGACCGGGGTGATGTTTGGGACCTATGCTTCGGTTCGAGCCTCCCCCTCGGTGCTTCGGCTGCGGGACTTCCGTCGGCTATCACGGCTCTGGGGACCGGACACTCACAGGATTCTGGGGGTCCGGCTTTCAGAGCCATGAGGAGTGCCTTGGCCAAGTCCTCTTCTGCCATCTCTCCGGCTTTACCGGCACCTTCCCTGGGTGTGGAGACTGGGTCTTTGGCAGTTCCCCTGTCCGTAGTCAGCGGAGCCCCGGGGCCTGAGGTTACCCCCAGTGGGGGTTCCCCTCCTCCTGAGGGTTCTTCGGAGTTGTCTTCGGAGGAACCCCCAAGGAAGAGATCGTGCAAGAGGAAGCACGTGGACTCCCCCGAGTCTATTACATCAGATACTGATCTGGATGATGCAGAGGGGTCCCCGAAGTCGTCCTCGGATGATGTCTCATTTGCAGACATCTTAGAGATCCTCAAACAACGAGGCGGCTGGATATCCAAACCCCCCTCTGCTGACGAGTCAGTGCTCCTCAAGGCCTTTGGGGCTCAACCCTCCGCCTCCTGGGTGTCTCCGCCCTTCGACGAGCTTCTGGATTTAGTTTGCCGAAGGGCGTGGGAACATCCAGATCCCGTGGAACCAGTCCCTTCTCGTCCAAATAAATTTTTGTCTGCCCACACCGAGAAGGAGTTCCTCACTAAAGGCGTGGCTGTAGATGCCATGGTGGTGGCATCTGCTACACAACAGGACGTGGCAGAGGCTTCAACGTCCGTCCATCCTCCTAATAAGGAGTCTAGGAGTATGGACAGATGGAAGCGCACCCTGACTTCAGCGGCCTTTACTTTAAGGTCTCTGAATTATTTGGCACATTTTACCCGGCTTCAGAGGGATCTGATCAAGGAGTTGTCAGATTCCCTCTGGTAACCTACCTGAGCAGCTAGCCCAGTCGGTTAGCTCTCAGCTGGCTATCCTTACGTCAATTTCTAACTTCGTCCATGAGGCTCATTTCCTATGCGGCCGAAGGGGCGGGTAGAGCGGCAGGCACAGGCGTGGCTCTACGGAGACAAGCCTGGCTCCGCTTGTGTCAGTTCGGAGGCCTTCAAGTCTTCCTTCGCCGACGCTCCCTTTGATGGGTCCTCATTGTTTGGACCCAAGGTTAAAGACACCCTTACCGCTGTGAGCAGGAGGGAAAAACTTTATCTGCCGTAGGTGCCCGTTATTCCACTCCCTTCGGCCTTACCCCAAGGCTAAAGGAGGGAAAATGTGGTTCCAAAATCTCGCAAGTTTTTCTCCCAACAGCAGGAAGATTCCCCTTCCAGAGGCAGAGGACGGGAAATTTTTCAGGGAGACGCCGTCCCAGAGGCGGCAGAGGGCCCTGCAATTCTGGAGACCGCGAGTCCTTTCGTGGCTCTTCAGCCTCCCACACGTCACGACGGGTTGCCCGGCTGTGCTGCTCCGAGCCAGTCGGGTGTCGTTGCCAAGCACCTAAAAGCCTGGGAGTCAATCACTCAGGACAGATGGGTGCCGGATCATTGCGGAGGTTACACCATCCCATTCACATACTCACCCCCACCGTCCAAAAGAATCCCGGACCCACCACCCAGTCAAAGGGAAATGGCAGCCGCAGAAGCTTTAAAGCTGCTAGAAAAAGGAGTCATCCAACCGGTCCCCACAGACCAGATCGGATCAGGAAATTACTCCAGGTTCTTTTTAGTGCCAAAAAAGACAGGGGACCTGAGACCAATATTGGATCTCAGCAGACTGAACCAATCCGTCACGAAATCAAAATTCCGAATGGTCACGTTACAATCCATTCTCCCTTTGTTGGAGAAGGATGTTTGGATGTGCTCCATAGACCTCAAGGACGCCTATTATCACATACCGATAAATCAGGCGTCCAGGAGGTATCTGCACTTCAGCCTGGGAGTCAGTCATTACCAATTTTGCGCTCTGCCCTTTGGTCTCACCACAGCCCCCAGGGTGTTCACCAAGTGTTTGGCAGTAGTGACGGCTCACCTGAGAAGTCTTGGATTCCAAGTGTTTCCCTATCTCGACGACTGGCTCCTGACTGCCACCACCAGGCATCTACTAATGGACAACCTCAAAGCCACCATCTCCCTGGGTATTACCCTGGGGATTACATTCAATTGGTCAAAGTCTGTCTTGCTGCCCTCTCAACGCATAAAGTTTATAGGAGCAGAGATAAACTCAAGATTAATGCGCGTCTTTCTTCCTGCCGAAAGGATCCAAACTTTACAGGGCCAAGTTCAAGCTCTGATCTCGAGATCCAAAGCCCCAGCCAGGATGGTTCTACAAGTTTTAGGCTCAATGTCTGCCACGGTTCTTTTAGTTCCTCTGGCAAGATTACACATGAGGATTCTTCAGTGGCTGTTGTCAACTCAATGGTCTTTTCAGGATCTTCCCCTCAATCATCACATCATGATTACGGAAATATGCAAAAGGGACCTTCGCTGGTGGCTTCAGACATCCAATTTGGATCAAGGAAAACCCTTTGTTCTCCCCTCTCCAGTGGTTACCCTGACGACAGATGCCTCCCAGATAGGGTGGGGGGGGGCATTGTCTGGGCAGGCTAGTTCAGGGCTCCTGGCTTCCAGACGAAGCTCTTCTCCACATCAACGTGTTGGAGATGAGGGCTGTACTTCTATCCCTACAAGCCTTACACAAGTTTCTTCCTCAGGGCATCATCGCCATCCACACAGACAACATGTCGGTGGTTTGGTATCTGAACAAACAAGGAGGGACCAGATCATACCCCCTTTGCAGAGAGGCCATGAGAGTGTGGGAATGGGCTGTAGCTACCAACCGCTTCTTGGTAGCGACCCACATCCCGGGAAAGTCAAATATATTGGCAGACAAATTGAGCAGGACAATTCTCTCTCCTCACGAGTGGTCTCTAAACCACACAGTAGCAGCTCAGGTTTTCAGGAGATGGGGGACGCCGTGCTGCGACCTATTTGCAACTCCACTAAACACCAAGTGTCAAAGGTTCTTCTCCTTGATCCCACATCAGGGAGTACCAGCCATGGATGCTCTAGCACAACCTTGGCCAACAGGGCTACTTTATGCCTTTCCTCCAATTCCGCTTCTTCCCAGAGTTATTCAAAAAGCTTCTCAACGGGGGTCTTCAATGATACTGATTGCCCCATACTGGCCTCGTCAGGTATGGTTTCCCTACCTGAAGAAGCATGCAGTGGACGATCCGTGGACTCTAGACCTAATTCCGGACTTGCTAATCCATCAGTCGGGACATCGGCATCAGTCCCTTCAATCTTTGAAATTGACAGCTTGGCTCCTCCACTTCCGACTTTAGTTAGAAGGCACATACTAGACCCGGAAGTTGTTCACATTTTATCTTCGGCCCACAAACCCACCACTAACAAATTGTACCTTAGTAAGTGGAAGAGGTTTGCTATCTGGGCTCAACTCAAGGGCTTAGACCCTATCACTGCTCCTATCCCAGAGGTCTTGAAATTCTTAACATCCCTGTTTAATCAGGGATCTTCTGTCTCAACTATTAAAGTCCAACTAGCGGCTATCTCTAAGTTCCACGAATCCATGGATCCTCCTCTGATGAGCAGCAGACTATGCAAGACTTTCATTAAAGGTGCGAGCCTGTTAAGACCCCCAATTTTTCATCCTGCACCTCCGTGGGATCTTGATTTGGTGCTTCGGCATTAACATCTCCCCTTCGAACCGGCTGCTACATGCGAGTTAAAATATCTGTCTTGGAAAACTGCCTTCTTAGTTGCAATTACTTCGGCAAGAAGAGTTTCAGAGCTTCAAGCCCTGTCTATTAAGCCACCTTACTTGATTTTCCACAAGGATAGAGTATCACTTAGGCCTAATCCATCCTTTGTCCCAAAGGTCTGTTCTAGTTTCTGCCTCCAACAATCTCTAGAGCTACCAGTTTTCTTTCCAAAATTCTCCAATGAAGCAGAATACACTCTTCATAAATTGGATGTTCACAGGCAATTACGCTTCTATTTAGACAGGACTCAGCAACCGTAAGTCTGACCAGTTGTTTGTGTCCTTCTCAGATAATAAACTGGGCCAAACCATCACAAAAGCTACTATCTCAAAATGGATCAGAGATTGCATAACTCAGGCTTATTCTTCGAATAAGCAACTTACAACATCTATCAAGGCTCATTCTACCAGAGCTATGGCTACTTCTATAGCTTTTCATTCCAAGCTCGCTATATCGGAAATCTGTGCTGCGGCTACTTGGTCCAATCCGCACACTTTCATTTCCCACTACAAATTGGATGTGGCATCTAAAGGACGAGCTTCATTTGGTTCCACGGTACTCAGGAGTGTTTTCCAGTGAGCCACCCAGGATTCAGGTGCTAGGACGCTGTCCCATCAGTCAGAATGTAGGCGAGATAGGATCACATAACATCTTTTAGTTATGTACTCACCATAACTTCAGATGTTTGGGATCCATCTCGCCTACATTCCTAATACCCACCCTCCTTCCCCTGCCTTGGAGATCAGAAGAGATTGAACGGTTTTGAGTTCTACTGTTTTATCTTGTTTCATCTGACGATGTTATATAAGCAAGGTATGCATGTGTGCATGTATGCGGACAAACTAGATCTGGGGGACTGGTAGTGGTGCATCCTGGGATATAATAAGCTCAGCCAATAAGAGACTTCGCTCTTTGGCATAAGCGTGCCGAGTCGGAGCCGAGGGATCGGCTCCGAACCCATCAGTCAGAATGTAGGCGAGATGGATCCCAAACATCTGAAGTTATGGTGAGTACATAACTAAAAGTTCTTGGCATCACAATGGTCATTACTGAATCAACCAATGTCCCATCAAGTACTGATCACCAATTTATGCAAGAAGGAGCTGAGTTGGTGGCCTCATTCCAACGAAATGTTATCAGGCCTTCTATTGGTCCCTTCTCAAACCCAAGCCATAGTGACTACAGATGCATCCTGAATAGGGTGGGGGCCATTATCTGGGAAAGACAGTCAAAGGCACTTGGCCCCAGTTAGAGGCCAGTTTGCACATCAATGTTCTAGAGATGAGGGCAACTCTCCTGGTGTTGCAATTATTCCAAGAAACCTTCCCCTCAGAATGATTGCAATCCCAGCAGACAGCATATCAGTGGGTTGGTACATCAACAGACAAGAGGGAACCAGATCTTACTCTCTTTCTCAAGAAGCACTCAGGGTATGGCAATTTCATTCGACTGCTTTCTAATGGCAGCGCATATTCCGGGGAGCTCCAACGCGATTGCAGACAAATTGAGCAGGAGCATCCTGGTGCCTCACGAGTGGTTTCTTATTCCCTTAGTAGTGGAAAAGATATTCTGTCTATGGGGCCAGCCCTGCTACGGTCTCTTTGCATCCCCCCCTGAACAACAAGGCATTCTATAGCTATGTCAAGAATCTAAATGGCAATGCTCAGATCTGCTCTGAGCTAAAACAGAATGGCATTAAATATACTAATCCCAAGGATATTGCCAATATCCTGGCAGATCGATTCAGTGCCAACTTTACCCCCTCTCACCCCCTAAAGGGCCCATCTCAATACTGAAAGATTGTCAAATTCCGGTAATAATGGCCACACAGGTAAAAAAACACACTCTCCAAAGTTAAGAATACAGCATCCATGGGGCCAGATGATATCCTGGGCTGTGTACTACATGAACTACAAAATGAACTGGCACCTCACCTAAGTGTCATGTTTAATCATAGCCTCACCTCAGGCTTTGTGCCCACTGAGTGGTGCACAGCTGCAGTTATCCCACTCCACAAGGGGAGATCCATCTTGGATCCTGGGAACTATCACCCCATCAGTCTGACGAGCCTGATCTGCAAGGCCATGGAATGTATTATCATTGAACTTATACACAAAGACATTGGCAGCCTTCAAACACTGGACCCCACCCAGTTTGGGTTTGTGAAGGGCCGATCTTGTCTCCTGAACCTGACTGACTTCTTTGAATCAGTTTCCAGAGCTGTGGACGAGGGTAAGGAGGTCCACACAACCTATCTGGACCTCGCCAAGACCTTTGACACCATCCCCCACTCTGGAATCATAGATAAACTTACTAAGCTGGGCATTAATCCCTACATCACTCGATGGGTTGCCAACTGGCTTACTGACAGAACCCACACTGTAAAAGTAGCCAACTCCAAATCCAGCTCCAGACAAGTGACAAGTGGAGTACCTCAGGGTTCAGTCCTGGGACCACTGTTGTTTGGTATCTAATTCTCTGAAGTACAGGCCAACACTAAGGGACTCTGGTTAACAAAGTTCGCAAATGAATGCAAACTGGGAGCCATTATTGAATCCCCAAATGATGTGGATATTCTACCAAAGGGCCTTACAGAAACAGATGCTTGGTGCCAGAGCCATGGGCTCAAGCTCAGTGCCAAGAAATGTATAGTTATCCCCTTTGAGAAAAAACATGTACCCGAGAATTGCCACATAGGTGGCAGTACAGTAAACACCGAAAGTGTGATAAGAGACTTAGGGACACAGGTGGACAGTGGTCTCACCTTCGATAACCACATCGCCACAACAGTCTGGAAATCCTTCTATGTGGCACACCTCATCACTAAGGGCTTTTCATCCAGAAAAAAGGAGGTCATTGTCCCACTGTACTCATCTCTCATTAGACCCATTATAGAATACAACGCCCCGTTTGGTATGTACCTCTCAAGACATCTGCAACAACTGGAAAGGCTGCAGAAATATCTCACTAAAAGAATCACAGGCCTAAAGCAGATGCCCTCTGCTGACAGTCTAAAAAAACTCCAGCTATACTCTGTCGCATATTGTCTACTCAAAGGCAATCTCTGCTTAACATACAAGGCCATGTAAAACCCAGAGCTGTTGGACATGCTACACTTAAAGAAATCCCAATCCCTCAGAGCCACACACTCCAGGGATCTAAACCTTGTCATCAAAATGAACAAAACATGCTGGAGGGATAGGTTCTTGACCCAGAGACTCCCCAGACTCTGGAATAGACTGCCCATACATGTCAAGCAGAGCGCCTCTTTGGCCCTCTTCATAAGGAACCTTGATGATTGGATGGGAGATAAGAAATTCACCCCGGGGATCACATCAATTGCCCTGCTAGACAGGGGTCCAGAGAAGTAAATATTGTGGGAAGAAATAGCCAGGGAATTGTTATGGCTAGGCTTGTATAGGCCCTAGGGCCAATAGCCTAGTACCAACCTATGAAACTATGAAGTGCATCTACTTTGCCCTAATCCCCCCTCCGGGAGAGTCATTGAGAGGTGCTCTCCTTCATGATTGCCCCCTCCCCCCCCCGGTGTATTGTATGCCTTTCCACCGGTCCCTGTCATTTCCCAGTTTCTGAAGAAAGCCAACAGGTTGAAGAACAGAATAATTCTCATTGCTCCATTCTGGCCTTGACAAATATGTTTTCCCTTTCTTTGACCTCATCTTATTCAGAAACCTTGGACACGGGAGCCAGCTCCAGACCTAATGTCCCACCAAGAGGAACTCATTCATCCGAATCTTCAAAATCTCAAGCTCACTGCATGGCTTTTCCAGTTCAAATCGTTGCCAGGCATACTAACCTCACTGCCCCAGTTCATGGAATTGTTCTAGCCTCCCACAAACCTTCGAATAGATGATTATACAGCAACAAGTGGCAACAGTTTTCAAAATGAGCTGCAGACAATAATGTCAACCCATATTCTGCCCCATAGGTTCATAGACTAGTACTAGGCTATCACTCCTTGTGGGCTGTTTTAAGCCTAGCCAATTACTCCATGTGAGAATCAAACCCTGTACCTTGTATCTGTAAAGGTAAATACATTAACCATTATACCGACCCCCCACATAAATTAGTACCAGGCTAATTGGTCTTGTTGGCCATTCCAAGCCCAGCTAATTACTCCATGTGAGAATCAAACCCTGCATCTTGTGCCTATAAGCCTATAAGGTGAACACTTTAACCACTATGCCATCCTCCCACCCTTAAAGTTCATAAGGTCTTGAAATTTTTAGCATCATTTTTCGATACAGGGGTGTCCTCTTCGACTATGCAAGGGCATCTAGCTGCAATTTCAAATTTTCATAATGATCTAAATGATACAGCTCTAATTTCCCGCAAACTTTGTAAAGCCTTTCTGAAACTAACCTTATTGCTGAGACCTCCTACAAGGACCTTTCTACACCTTGGGACTTGAATCTTGTGCTACAAACTTTAATTCCCAATTTGAACAATGCACTAATTGCGATTTGAAGTATTTATCCAGGAAAACCCTATTTTTGATTGCTATTACTTTGGCTAGGAGGATATCTGAGTTGCAAGCCTTATCTTGCAAACCTCCTTCCCTTATTTTTCATAAGGACAGGGTGTCAAGAACAAATCCTTTTTCTTTTTTACCAAAAGTAGTGTCTGAGACTAATATCAACCAGACTATACAACTTCCCTTATTTTTTCCTAAATTTTCAAACAAAGGTGAATATTGTCTGCACTTGTTAGATGTTCACACACAATTATGTTTTTACCTTCACAGAGCAAAATAATTCAGAAAATCTGATCAGCTGTTTAATTTATTTTCTTCTGCCACTCTTGGCAAACCAGTTTCTAAGGTTACAGTGGCTAATTTGCTCAAGATCTACATAACCTTCATCTATAGCAAAAGGAAAGTGCAACTGCCAGGACCTGTAAAGGCACATTCTACTGAGGGCAATAGCTGCTTCTGCAGTCTTCCATGCCAGAGCTTCTATAGATGATATATGTGCAGTGGCTAATTGGGCATCTCTGCTTACCTTTATTACTCATTACAAGCTGGACTTTGTCTGTAGGGGACAAGCATCATTTGGTTCGATGGTGGTCAGGAATATACTTCCGTGAGACCTCATAAGATTTCTGTAGCTGGAGATTCTGTCCCACAGTTAAGAATTAAGAAAAAGATTGACAGCATCAGATAAAGAAGTTATGTCTTACCATAATGTTCCATCTGTGTTTTGTTGATCTTCACTTATCTTTGAGATCCCCACCATCCTTCCCCTTGCCTTTCGGGCTTCTTGGTGGAACGTATCTATCCCAACAGATTGGATTATCCTTTTATGAATACAGATATGGTCTCTGATTTGTTATTTTCTTTCTGTCACTATCTTATGCAAACTCGATTTAAGGTAATCCTTAGGGGAGCATTCTGGGTAAAGCTAAGCTCAAGAGGTTTTGTAAGGCATGAGCTGGAATAACTGCCAAGTCGGTTCCGACATATGGAACCAAACTCACAGTGAAGGATAAGTGAAGATCGACAACACAGATGGAACATTATAGTAAGACATAACTTTTTTTTTGTTGTAATTTTTCTTATTGAACATTTTTCTTCTCAGCTTACCTTGTAACTTTTTAGTCTTTACTGTTTGTGGTTTACGATCTTCTTTCCTTTCTGGATTCTCCCTTGCCCTTATGACTTTGTTGTATTTCCGACATACCATTGCTCGTATTCCCTTGCCTTCTTTTCTCCTCTACTGTACTTGAGGGTTGTAATCTTTTCATTTGCTGTTATTCAATCTCCTTTCATACTTGGTACTGTTAGATACTGTTGTTAGTATCTCCCTCCTTCTTATGGCTTGGTTGTAGTTCTTCATACCATTGGTGGCATTTTTTCTCCTTTCTTAATTCAGCCTATTTAAAAAAAGTTACTATTTTTACTTTCTTATTTGTAGTTATTGTGGAAATATATTTTACATGATGAGAGATAAACCAGCAGGTTTTAAGAAATGTTCCAAATGTGGATATGACTTGCCTATGTCGGACTCACACTCTCTTTGTGGGTACTGCCTGGGTCCATTACACGTACAGGAAGATTCTCGATTTGTCATGGATTTAATCTGCGAGCCTTAACTGAATGTAAAAATAAATTGATATTAAAAGGTCTCCTTCCTTCCTCTTTTGGAGAAGCCATATCCCAGTCTCCAAAGTTGAAGCCTTTCACCTCATCGAAATCTTCCTTGGATTCTTCACAGAAACTAAGTGCTAAACATCCAGTCTCAACTCTGGATCAGAAAATGATAAAACTTTCAGATCTGACTGCTTCTTCGGTTCCTACAACTTCTAAAACAACTGATCTGGTATTGTTAATCCTCATTCATTTCTTACGCATGGGTATCGGTTCCGACCTCAGAACCGAGCCTGCCATTTTCCAAGCTCGCGTCAGCTTCAAACTCTTGAGCTAAACACTTACCCACAATCCCCCTCTCCCTGTTACCCCAGATTTTGTTTGCCGCGTTGCCATTCGGTCGTGTCAAGCTACCTCTCTAGAGCTAAGTACAGTTATTTGTTGTTTAACAGTTTTTCAGGTTACTTTTCTGTCAGAAAAGGTTATATTTCATTGTCTCTTACCCTATCGCAAATAGCGTACATAATTTCTTCAGGTTTTCCTGCTCCTTTCTTTGCCACTTTTACTGCGAGTTATCTCTCTTTACCATCGTTGGTAATCCTTCCTCTTTTCTCATACCTTCGTGTACCCTCTTGTACCATTGCTGGTACCTTTTCTATTAATTAATTTGCTGCCATGGCAGATAAAAAAGGTAGTCCGGGGTTTAAGCGGTGTTCTGATTGTGGACACAAACTATCTACTCCTGATGCACACTCTTTGTGTGTTTATTGTTTGGGAGTTTCCCATTTGTCTGTTGACCCACCCTGTACTGTTTGTGAGAACTTTTCGAATAGAACCTTGTTGGAAAGGAAAAACAAGCTGTTACTGAAGGGACTTCTTTAATCTCCCTTTTCTGAGGCTATTTCTGGGTCGGAGGCCTCAACCCCTCCTAGAGCCCATAAGAAAATCTTGGATGTTTCTACTAAGGCTAAATCTTTGCCTTTGTTCATGGCTGGGGACTCCCGCCAACCAAAACCTAAAAAGGCTAAAGTTTTGGCTCCGGAGCTCACTCAGTCAGTTCCAGTGCTTTCGGTGCCTAGACCTTCGGCACTGAGGCCTTCGGTTTCATTAGTGATCTTGGCTCCATCTTCTCCTGCACCCTTCACTATATCGGCACCGAGGGGCTCCTTGGTTCAGACTATTACCCCTGTATCGGCACCGACCGTTCAGTTGGCACAGACCTTGACCGCGTCGGTTCCGAGATCTTCCTCGGAACCGATGTCTTTATTGTTGACTCCAATTTTGTCATTTCCAGCTTCTGCACCGACAACCACTTCGGCACCGATCCCTGTGTCGGTGCAGACGATGACCTCGGCATCAATGACTTCTTCGGTGCAGACAACCGTAGTCCAGTCTCTCTCAGTACCGTTGTCCTTGGTGCGGAGAGATGAGATGGGCACCAAGTTTGCCTCTTCTGTGGACAGGCCTTTTTCTCCCTCAGTCTCCGTGAGGTCCACTAGAAGCCTTTCCTAACATGATGTGTTGGTCTTGTGGATCAGGTGCTCTTGGCCAGAGGTATCCCACCCCTCAGGAACTATCCTTCCTTGGGAGGTGATCACCCGTCTCCAAAGACTCCTTCTTATTCTCCTCCTTCATTGCCTTTGAAGTCCATGGATATAGCACAGTCTTTCCCTTCTGCGGTTCCCTTTCTGGATCTCACTAAGGAACCGCAGTTGCCTTCGTGGCAGGAAAGTTTTGCCACGACCCAGGATGTCAATTGTGATACGCATAGTTTGCTGCTCCACAGCCATCCAGGGACTCCGGGTCGGCAGGCTGAGCCACTTAGGGGAGGGGTGACCCCTGTCCTAGACATGCACTCCTCTTTGGGTGTACCAGCCTTCCAACTGATGGAGAAGGCTTTCGCTGCTGCTGGCGATATTGGACTGTCTATACCTCCGCCCTCCTCTTGTACACTGGTTTCGCAAGTCGCACCTAGCGGACACCGGGTGCAAGGGCTTCTGGTAAAGAAAGATCATTCTGCCTGGCAATCAAGGGAATTGGAGTAGCCAAGCCATGAGCTTCAGGCTGTTCAAGTTGGGATGAATCAGGTTCTGTGGATGTGAGATCAACTCCGGTGTTGGATGGAGAATCGATGGCCGATCTAGTAGGTGAGGCCAAAGGAAGGGGAACCAAATCTGTCGAGGCCAATATGGTGCTATGAGGATCACCTTGCTCTTCAACCGACAGGCTTTCTTCAGAAAATGGGGAATGAGGGGAAAGGGTGGAAATGCGTAAAGATCTGGGGCCCAGTCGTGGACAAGAGTTTCCCTGGTGACTGTCCCGGAGGGGGAATCAGGACGAAGTAGTTGCTGCATTTGTAGTTGGTAGGGGATGTAAAGAGGTTGCAGCAAGGACGGCCCCAGCGGTGGAAGATCTCCACTGCTATCAAGGGATTCAGGGACCACTTGTGAGGTTGAAGAATGCACCTGCTGAGTCTGTCTGCTATCAAGTTGGAACTCCCAGGAATGTGCGTTGCTAGAAGAAAACGGTTGGTAGCCATCGCCCATTGCCATATCCTCATGGCCTCTCGACAAAGGGGGCAAGATTTGGTTCCACCTTGCTTGTTGATGTACAAGACCACCGCCATGTTGTCTGATTGAATCGCAGTTGTCCAAGATGGCAGCAGGGGATGGAATGCTTGCAACGCCAGAAGCACCGCCCTCAGCTCTAGAACATTTATATACAGATGGGCCTCCAGTTCGGACCAAGTGCCTTGGACTGTCTGTCCCTGACATAGCCCCCCCCCACCCTATCAGGGAGGCATCCGTGGTCACTGTGGCCTTGGGGTGCTGGGGGGAGAAGGGGCGAGATCATTGTGACGGATTGTGTGTCATCCACCAATTTAAATTCTGTTTGCACCTGTGGGTTACTCGAATCATGGCTGAAAGAAGATGCTGAAAAGGATACTACTGGGTGAGCAGTAGCCACTGTAGAAGCCTCATGTGAAACCTGGACAGGGGAACAATGGTGATGGAGGCTGCCATGGAACCCAACAGCTGTAGAACCAAGTGATCCGTGGATTTCTCCCTTGAAAGGATTGGAATTAGTTGTTGCTTTATCCTTAGAATTCTGTGCTCTGGAATAGCAGTTCTGCAGTTTTTTTGTGTCCAGGATAACACCTATGAATTCTGTCGACTGAGATGGGGTGAGGTTGGATTTTTGCCAGTTTATGGTTATGCCTATTCTTTGAGCATCGAGGAGAGAGTATGCCAGGGCTTTTTCCAGTAGATGTCTTGTGGGGGCGAAAATGAGCCAGTCATCTAGGTATGGAAACACCTGGAATCCTTGAAGCCTCAAGTAAGCTGTGACAACTGCCATGCACTTTGTGAACACTCTGGGGGCTGTAGAGAGTCTGAAGGGCAGTACTCTGAACTGGTAGTGACTGGCTCCCGCATGAAAGCGCAGAAATCTTCTTGATGGCCTGTCCACTTTTATGTGGTACTACGCATGTTATAAATCTATGGACAGACTGTATTGTGACCATCCAGAATTTTTGTACTCTCACAAACTTGTTCAATACACTGAGATCCAAAATTGGTCTCCAGTCCCCGGTTTTCTTTGGCAACAAAAATAGTCTTGAGTAGAATCCAGATCCTATCTGGTCTGGAGGGACTATTTGGATGACTCTCTTTCTTAGCAGCTTTTCTATCTCTAGTGCTGCTTCTTCCCTTTGACTGGGTGGAACATCGGGAAGGTTTTTTGAAGGGGCAGGACAAAGATCGAAGGGGATATGATAACCTCTGATTATAATCCTTTGTACCCAAGAATTGGTGGTGATGGTTAGCCAGGCAGAAGGGTACAAGGAGAAACGTCCCCCAACCACCTCCAGAGGAAAGGAGGTGGGCTGCTCTTCAGGAGCGCTGGTAGGATTGACCAGGGAAAGAATCCCTAGATCCCTGGTTACGTGGACCCCCTCTGCTCCGAAAGGAGCGTCTTCCCTGTGAGTTTCCCCCTCTGCCTCTGGGGGAGAACTTGGCCTGTGTGTCACGGAAAGGACCCTGAGATTTCTTGAACCATATCTTCCCACTCTTTTGATTTCGGGAGAAAGCACATTGAGGGGAAGAATAATGGACACCTATGGCAGAAAGGGTCTTACCGTCCTGTTCACATCTGGCCAGTGTGCTTTTAACTTTAGGCCCAAACAAAGAGGAGGCCACAATGGGAGTGTTAAGAAAGGAAGCCTTAAAGGGTTCTGCGAAATTGCACAAGCGCATCCAGGCGTGTCGTCTCAAGACCGCAGCTGAACATGCTGCTCTAGCTGCTCTTTTTGATGCGTGAGATATCAGTCGCAAAGAGGAGTTAGATATAGATTCAATGGTGGCCAGCTGAGAGGCCACTTTGTCACGGACCTCATCAGACACGGCACCAGATCAGATCCCTTTGAAGCCTGGTTAAATGTGCCACATAACTCAGGGACCTGATAGTAAAGGTCACTGAAGCAAAGGTGCACTTCTCTATCCTGTCCAGGGCCCGGGACTCTTTGTTAGGCAGATGGACAGTCTGGCTTTCTTCTTCTGCCAGATCCTTTTTTGTTTCGGCCGCCACCACCAAAGCATCCACAGGAAGACCTTTGGACCAATGGGGATCCAAAGCAGGAGGGGACAAAATCTTATCTGGCCACCGGGGAATAGCTTTGACAGTATCAGGAGCCTTCCAAGCACGCTGCACGATGAGCTGGACAAGTTAATTGGCAGGTGGAGTAACCCAGGAGGTAGAGGGCCAGGTGCGAAAGGCCTGCAGGAACACAGATTCCTCAGAGGTCGGATTAGAGGACTTCCAGTCACCTCTCTGTTTCAGGATTTCGAGGATATCACCAAAGGATACCTCAGAGGGTGACCGAGGGGATCCTTCCCCCTCATCATAATCTGTGTCTTCAATGAGGGACTCCTCTGTGGAGTCCATGTGCTTCCTTTTACACAAACTTTTCCGGTGGACCTCCTCAGCGGGAGAAGCTGGAGAAGACAGCAGAAAAGGGGATTCCTGTGGGAATATGTCCTGAGGCCCTTGCCGAAAAAATAAAGAACCGAGTAAAAGAAAAATGCCTGGATGCACTTGTGCAACTTTGCAGAGCCATTCAGGTCCAATTCTGTCAATGATTGTTTTGATGGAACAACCCTTTCTGGCCCTAAAGTGAAAGAAACACTGTCCAGGTGTGAGAAAGATGGTAAGACCTTGTCTGCCATGGGCATTCATTTTTCAGCCTCCCAGAGATCCTGCTCCAGGAATAATGGAGTGGCCAGAAAATGTGGTTCAAAAAATCCCAAGGTCCATTCCATGACATGTGAGGAAGTGCCCCAGAGGTAGAGGGGGTAGCTCTAAAGAACGTCATCACCCTCATGGCAGAGGTAGTCCGCAAAACCAGGGTTCACAAGAAACTTTCTTTGATAAACCCTGTCTGCGCTTCTGAATGGAGGCCCGACTGTCCACTTCTGAAGACAGTTGGGGGAAGATTGTCCCTACACCAGAGAGCTCAGCTAGAATTAACAGAAGATACTTGGGTGTAGAGGAGTATACCCAGAGGTTATATAATACCATTTTCCCTTCTACTCTCAATTCCCAGAAAAAATCCATGATATTCCACCCAGTCAGAGGGATCAAGCAGCAATTCAGACTCGAAAGCTACTAGAAAAAAAGAGTCATCCAAGAGGTCCCACCAGACCAGGTAGGATCCAGAATTTACTTAAGGTTCTTTTTAGTGCCAAAAAAGACAGGGGACTGGAGACTGACTTTGGATCTCACAAATCTAAACAAATCTGTTCAACGAACCAAGTTCCGGATGGTCACAGTTCAATCCATTCTCCCCTTTTTGGGCAAGGATGATTGCATGTGCTTGATAGAGCTCCAGGACACCAACTATCACATAAAGATGAACAGGTGGTCCAGGAAGTACCAGTGCTTCGGTCTGAAAGCCAGTCTTTACCAGTTCAGAGTACTGCCCTTGGACTCACCACAGCCCAGGGTGTTTACCAAATGCACAGCAGTAGTAGCAGCATACCTCATGCTGCAGGGATTCTGGGTGCTTCCCTACCTGGATGACTGGCTCATTAAGGCTCCGACCAGGCATCAACTCATACAGGCAAGAGATAAGGTTGACAACCAATGTCAGAAAAAATGGTAAATAACACTTAAAGACGATGAAAATAAAAAATATATCACAAGCAACGGGTACTTTGGAGTCCAGTTTTAATATTACATATACACTGCTCAACCCAAAGACGGCCATTGCTTCCCTTCTATCTCACAGAGTTCTAGCCATAAGGTCACAAGTCATGAAATTCGTAGACAATACATCAGTCTCATCCCACACAGTCCTCCGAACTCTGGGCCTCATGGCTGCAACGATAACCTTAGATGTTAAGTTGTCCAATCTCACCTTCGTTCTTGTTGGATGGGTTCGGAGCCGATCCTCGACTCCGACTCAGCCACTTACTATAGCTCGAGAGCTCTTTACTGGCTCGAGGTTACTCCTTATCCCAGAATGCCCAGTGCCAGCTACCCAGATCTCGTTTGCTGCTTTAGCTGTGATGTTGCGATCAATACTGGCTCAGGCTTAGTATAATTTTTTGTCTCTTTTAAACTCAAATATTGTGCCTAAAATTTGATATAATTCTTCTTTGGTAGTAGTTTGTAAGTTTCTTTTACTGTAAACCTCCTTATCTCGTCCTTGTGCTTTACTTTTGTGCTGTGTTGGCCATCACCCCTTAGTCGCTAGGCCTTCTGTTATTCCCTGAACTCATTTAACTTAAAGAGCCCCCCCCCCCACTTTAAGGACAGCTGTTTAAGTTAGAGACTCTCCTTTAAGGTCTTTATTAATTTTTAGTTTTTCTGTTGTAGTTTGACTTTTACTAAAATGTCTAAGGAAGTTAAAACCTCTGGTTTTAAAAAGTGTGACTCATGCTGTCAGAAGATGTCTCTGATAGATGGGCACACTAGTTGTATTTATTGCTTAGGGGCTCTGCACCTGCAGGACTCTTGTGCTATTTGTCATGCCTTTAGTCCAAGGGACCTGCAGGAGTGGAAAAACAAGCATGTTAAGTTGTCAATCTCGCCTTCATTCTTGCTTGATGGGTTCGGAGCCGATCCTCGGCTCCGACTCGGCACTTGCTAAGCTCGAGAGTCACTTTTACCAGCTCGAGGCAGCCCCATATCCCATGATGCAAGGCGGTAAATACCCAGATCTCGTTTGCCGCTTCGCTGATGAGGTCCTCCTTTTACCAGATCTTGGTAAGTAATTTTTTATTCAGAGTTTAGTCACCCCATTCCATATATTTCTCACAGATTATAGTATATTTGTCACTTTTAGATAGTTTTAGAGTCTCTAACTCCTAGTTTACTGTTTCCCTAGTTGTTTTACTTAGTCGGGCCTTTAATCCTCTCCCATCCCTTCCTGTCAGGGTGTGTGTGTGAGTTTGTTTTCTCCCTTTTTAAGTTAAATTTCTGAGTCTGGGACTGTGTGAGTGTTTGTGTACTTCTCACCATGTCCAAAGAACCGAGGGTCTCAGGCTTCAAGAAGTGTGACTCGTGCTGTCAGAAAATGTCTCTGACAGACGGTCACACTTCTTGTTTTTATTGCCTGGGACCTCTCCACCTGCAGGACTCCTGTGCTATTTGTCACTCTTTCAGCCAGAGAGTCCTGCAGGAAAGGAGAAATAAACTAATCTTAAGGGCTTACTTAAACCAGAGGGCTCCCGCCAAGTCTGCTTCGGTCAGCCCTCTAAGACCTCCAAGGCCCAGGCTTCTGCTACTAAGCCTTGCCTGGCCCGACTCCTTTGAGTCGAGATCGGCTCGGCTGGAGCCGATCTTATTTCTAAATCTTCGGCACCGATGGCTATCGGTGCCGATACTAACTGCCACATTGGTGTCGGCTCCACCGGCTCCGACCACCATGTGTCTAAGGGCTGCTTTATCGGCGGCCGCTCCGATACCATTATTTCCTTGCCTGTGTTGGCTCCGGCTGGAACCGACACATCTTTGACCAGGCTTGGAGCCGATACGTTGCCGGCTCCGTCTGGAACCGAGGGTTCTTCGGCTCCGATGGCTTCGTCGAGGAAGCGGTCCAGGTCTCCCTCTTTGGAGCCTATACTTTCGGCTCCGACCTCTCCTCTTCTTTCTGAGCAGAGCCATCGAAGCCGATCTTCTAAGTCTTCCAGGCTCTCAGACCATGATTTGGAGAGAGTGGTAAGCAGATTGTTAAAATCACAGGCACTAGGCCAAATGCTTCATAGTCCATCTCAACAGACAACTACTAGCCCGCACCCTCTTCAAGTTCCTCCTTCGACTCTCCTCCAGAGCTCGGAGCCGGAGTCTATTGGAATAGTCACTGCTACGGCTGCGGGGCAGATACCACCCCTTTCTGCTCCTTCAGCTTCTGCTCTTATCTCCTCCTCGAGACCTTCCTTGGAGGGATCCGGTGGTTGTGCTTCCCTGGTCTGCTCCGAGGGGGTGAGTGGCATCGGACCCTTGTCCGACCCTGCTCTTCCCCTCGGGGTTTCGGCCTTGGTGAGCTCGGCTCCGACATCTGCCTTGGAGCCTTCCCTTTCGGTGGGCCCGGGAGCCCCTGTTTCTTCGGAACGGGGTCTCTCGGATCTCCCTGGGAGGGGAGCCTTTGAGGTGATGAGGAGTGTGCTGGCCCCCGGGCTCAGTCAGCAGTCTATTCCCTTAGCTCCTCCCTCTATGGTGCCTGTAGATGTCTCTTCCCACTCTCTTGCTCCCGGACCGAGAGATCCATCGCCTCACGTTTCCCCACTGGGAAGAACCCCCTCTTCCGAGGATTCTCCTGATCCGTCAGGAGATCCTCCACGTAAGAGGACCTGTAAGAGGAAGCACCTAGACTCCCCTGAGTCTACCACTTCAGATACCGACTTAGATGAGTCGGAGGGATCCCCAAGATCCCCCTCTGAGGATGTCTCTTTCTCAGACATCCTAGAACTCCTAAAACAGAGGGGAAACTGGCCCTCTGTTAATCCCTCCGAGGATGAGTCGGTATACCTAGAGGCCTTTGGATCTCGACCCTCCACCTTCTGGGTGTCTCCGCCTTTCGACCCCCTCATGGAGGTGATAGCTCGGAAGGCGTGGGCATCTCCTGATTCCGTGGAACCAGTTCCCAGGAGGCCTTCTAAATTTATTACAGCCCCTACCGAGAAACAATTTCTTACAAAAGGTGTCCCTGTTGATGCCATGGTGGTGGCGGCCGCCACCAAAAAGGAACTTGCAGATCCTTCCGTACCAGTCCATCCTCCTAACAAGGAGTCTAGGGCCATGGACAGGTATGGTAAGCGGATGTTTTCCTCAGCGACCTTTGCCTTGCATTCGCTGAACTATTTATGTCACTTCACCAGACTTCAAAGGGACATCCTTAAGGAATTAGGTGAAGTTGTACAGGATCCTTCAGCTACAGGGGCTCAGGAAAAGATTGCCTCTCAGCTAGGAATCCTTAACTCCATAACCAACTCCTCCATGCGGCTAATTTCTTATGCAGCAGATGGAGCAAGTAGAGCTGCAGGGACAGGAGTGGCTCTTCGGCGTCAGTCCTGGATGCGGCTCTGTAATTTTGCAGACCCCTTTAAGGCGTCCTTTGCAAACTCTCCCTTTGATGGGTCAACATTGTTTGGCCCTCAAGTGAAGGATACGTTGACCAGGTGTGAGCAAGACGGCAAGACTCTTTCTGCCGTAGGAGTCAGTTTCTCCACCCCTTCTAGGCCTTATCCTAAGGGACAGAAGGGGGGAAAGATGTGGTTCCCAAAATCTCAGGGAGTCACGCCGGACACACGTGGTCAGTTTACCCCTAGAGGCAGAGGGGTAATAACACAGAGCCGCCCTAGGGGCAGAGGGGTCCAGAACCGGGGCAGCAGAGAGCCTCTCGCTGACAAGCCCTTCCAGCATCCCTGAGGTGTTGCCCGACTGTCCACCCTTGGAGGCAGTCGGGGGAAGATTATCGCTGTACCCAGAAGCCTGGTTTTCCCTCTCTCAAGACAAATGGGTACAGTCGATCATATCCGAGGGTTACAAGATTCCTTTCGAGGAAAGCCCCTTCCCTCAAAAAGGTTCCCTTCCAGACGTTCCACCTGGTCTAAGGGAAATTGCAAAACTAGAAGTTTCAAAGCTTCTAAAAGAAAGGGCCATCCAGCCAGTACCAACAGATCATTTAGGGTCCGGAATCTACTCAAGGTTCTTTTTGGTCCCCAAAAAGACGGGAGACTGGAGACCAATATTAGACCTCAGCAGACTAAACAAGTCTGTCAAAAAGACAAGATTTCGGATGGTCACACTTCAATCGATTTTGCTTTTTCTGGGCAAAGACAACTGGATGTGCTCCATAGACCTTCAGGATGCGTACTATCATATAAAAATCAACAGACGCTCCAGACGTTTTCTCCGCTTTCGGCTGGGGACCAGTCATTTTCAATTCAGAGCCCTGCCCTTTGGTCTCACTACAGCCCCCAGAGTGTTCACCAAATGCATGGCAGTGGTCACGGCTCACCTGAGACATCAAGGATTCCAGGTGTTTCCGTACCTCGACGACTGGCTCCTCTCAGCCACCACCAGGCATCAACTTCTCCAAGCCAGAGATTACACCCTACGTCTCTGCAGTCAGTTAGGAATTTCGGTCAATTACGAAAAGTCCTCCTTATTGCCCTGCTAATCTATTACTTTTATAGGCACAAATTTAGACACTGCTCGGATGTCAGCAAACCTAACAGACCAGAGAATCCTAGCTATCCAAAACCATTGGCGGATCATTCTTGCCAGCAAAAAGGTGCAAGCCAGACTGGTCCTGAAAGTATTGGGTCTCATGGCAGCTGCCATCACTCTTCTTCCTTTGGCCTGTTTTTACATGCGTCTCTTGCAATGGATGTTGTTCACCCAATGGTCCTTCCAACAGCTTCCCATGCGTCACCAGATCTTGGTGACACAAACTTGCAAGAACCATCTATCCTGGTGGATTTCCTCTCCCCAAGTCCATCAGGGCAGACCCTTTGTTTCCCCAGCCCCGGTAGCCACAGTCACTACGGACGCCTCCCTGATCGGGTGGGGGGGTCATTATCAGGGCAGGATGGTTCATGGGACGTGGCAACCGTTCGAATACCACCTGCACATAAATGTCCTAGAGATGAGAGCAGTGCTTTTAACGTTGCAAGCCCTCAACGACTTTCTTCCACTAGGAACGATTGCAGTTCACATGGACAACATGTCCGTAGTGTGGTACATCAACAAGCAGGGCGGAACCAAGTCCTATCCCTTGTGTCGAGGCTCTCAGGCTTTGGCAATGGGCTATCTCCTCTCATCGGTTTCTGGTAGCAACGCATATCCCTGGGAAAACCAACATACTAGCGGACAAATTGAGCAGAGCAATTCTCTTGCCTCATGAGTGGTCTCTCAACCATTTTATAGCGGAGGAGATTTTTCAGAAGTGGGGCCGCCCATGTTGCGATCTTTTTGCTACTCCCCAAAATAGCAAATGCCCAGACTTCTTCTCTCTCTTCCCTCTTCCGGGCCATCCCCCCAGAGACGCTCTTACCCAAGATTGGCCCCAGGGACTTCTTTATGCCTTTCCTCCCTTTCCATTGATACCACAGGTACTCCAGAAAGCTACCGTTTTGAGAGCCAATATGATTCTCATTGCCCCTTATTGGCCTCGTCAAATTTGGTTTCTGTTCCTTCATCGTCATCTTTTGGTGCAGCCGTGGCATCTGGACCCAGTGCTAGATCTTCTGATCCACCAGTCGGGTCAGCTGCATCGGTCCATTCCTTCTCTCAACCTCACAGCTTGGTTGCTCCACTTCCTTCCTTAGCCAGGCTTCCTATGATCCCTAACCCAGTTAGAGATATCATAGTAGCTTCTCTTAAATCCTCTACCAGAAGGATTTACACTAGCAAGTGGAAACGTTTCTCCCTTTGGGCGAAATCGAGGAGCATAGATCCCTTTACTGCCCCTGTTCATACGGTTTTGGATTTTCTAGCGGAGATTTTTCACTCGGGTTCTTCATCTTCCACAGTTAAAATTCAGTTGGCAGCAATCTTGAACTTTCATGTCGGGTTTGCAGACCACAACATTATGTCCCACAAGCTTTGTAAAGCTTTTCTGAAAGGAATTTTTCTCCTGAAGCCTCCTGTCAGAAGCCCTCCACCACAATGGGACCTAAATCTAGTGCTGACATCCTTAATTCTTCCACCTTTCGAACCAGCTGCTTCATGTTCACTAAAGTTTCTTTTGTGGAAGACACACTTCCTGGTCGCTATTACCTCGGCTAGGAGAGTGTCAGAACTTCATGCCCTCTCTGTTTGTCCTCCTTATTTGGTCTTCCACAAGGACAGAGTTTCCTTGGGAACTAATCCATCCTTTTTGCCCAAGGTTGCTTCAAAAACAAATTTAAATCAATCCATTGATCTTCCTGTATTTTTTCCTAATTATTCCAACAGATCAGAACAAAAGTTGCATTACCTAGATGTTCACCGCCAACTCAGATATTATTTGGACAGAACAAAGCAATTCAGAAAATCTGATCAGCTATTTCTTTCTTATGCTGAAAATAAGAAAGGCCTCCCTGTTTCCAAAGTGACCCTATCTAGATGGCTATCTTCTACCATTTCCGACATTTATCAACTTAGGGGCAAACAACTGGGCTCAAAACCAAAAGCACATTCCACTAGAGGCCTAGCCACTTCTACAGCTTTTCAGGCTAGGCTACCCTTAGATACTATTTGTGCAGCAGCCACTTGGGCCACTCCTCATACCTTTGTTTCTCATTACAAATTGGATTTGGCCTCCAGGGATAGAGCTAGCTTTGGTTACACGGTTCTCAAGAGTCTGTTCCATTGAGCCACCCAGGATAGAGGTGCTAGGGACGCGGTCCCATCAAGCAAGAATGAAGGCGAGATTGACAACTTAACATTTAGAAGTTATGTACCTACCATAACGTTCCATGTTAGTTGTCTTCTCGCCTTCTTTCTTGCGACCCTCCCTCCTGTCCCCCTTGCCTGGACAGACCTTGTTCTCCCTTGTCTCTGGAAGATCTCTTCCTTGGGCACCAGTAGTTCTACAATTTGATTATCTGGTTTCCCCTTACAGCCCTTAGGCTAATTGCTCTTCTTTCCTTAGTGGAAAGTTTTTTTATGCTAGGCAGTTTTCCCTCTAGGTACCAAACGAGATCTGGGTATTTACCGCCTTGCATCATGGGATATGGGGCTGCCTCGAGCTGGTAAAAGTGACTCTCGAGCTTAGCAAGTGCCGAGTCGGAGCCGAGGATCGGCTCCGAACCCATCAAGCAAGAAAGAAGGTGAGAGAAGACAACTAACATGGAACGTTATAGTAGGTACATAACTTCTAATTATCCTCCATGGATTATTAAAACAGGATTCTCCAGCTAAAGCATCTCAGCCAGTGAAACCTTTGAAACCAGTCAAGCCATCGGCTTCATGTTCGGAACCGACCTGTGAGCTTGACAAACCAAGTGTGTCAGTGCTGACTGGCACCTACAAGACTACACCTCCGTCGGTTCCAACTTTTACTACAGAGCCATCTCGGAGCCACAAAAGAGCTAGGTCTCCTTCTTTTGAGCCAATTCGCTTGGTGCTACAATCACCATTACTTCAAAGCAAGTCCAGTCATCGCTCATCTTCCCACTCCTCCCGATCCTCGAGGTTATTGGATCAGGATGTGGAGAGTGTGGTCAGTAGGTTGCTTAAGTCACAGGCCCTTGCTAGAATGCTTTTGAGGCCACCTCAACAGGCTTCGGCTCCATCTGCTTTAATTTTGATTCCTTCTCCGACTATACTTAGTTCGGAGCTGGAATTCATGGATGCTCCGATAGTGGTTCCTTCGGCTCCGATGACATCTTCATCGGCTCCAACGTTGGCTCTGATTACCTTGATTCTTCCTCCCATCGAGGTATCTGGGCGCCAAAGCTCTCTCGTCGGCTCCAAGAGGGGAAGTGGCATTGGACCCTTGTCCGACCCCGCTCTGCCTCTTGGAGTGTCGTCTCAGTTGAGCTTGGCTCCCACATCGGCCTTGGAGCCATCGCCTTCTGCACAAGGTGGTATTCCTTTCTCTTCGGAGCTGGAGCCCTCCTTGTGTCGA
This sequence comes from Protopterus annectens, assembly GCF_019279795.1. Taxonomy (NCBI): domain Eukaryota; kingdom Metazoa; phylum Chordata; order Ceratodontiformes; family Protopteridae; genus Protopterus; species Protopterus annectens. The sequence goes on from NC_056726.1 coordinate 1,984,498,227, forward strand.
GACTATGACGCTTTCGAGGTCATGCGGAGAGTGCTGACCCCACAGACGGCTCCACTATTGGTTCCATCAGCTCCATCCCCCTTGGTGCCAGTGACAACCTCTTCTCCTCCTCCAGCTCCAAAGCATAGGGAACCTATGCCCCAGGACACCCCACTGGGTGAACCCTCTTCTTCCAAAGCCTTCCCAGACCATTCTGAGCAGGCCCGCCAGAAGAAAAAAGTGCAAGAGGAAGCACCTAGACTTCCCTGAGTCTGTCACCTCAGATACAGACCGGGATGAATCCCCAAGGTCCCCCTCTGAAGATGTTTCCTTTTCGGACATCCTTGAGATTCTCAGGCAGAGGCATAGCTGGACTTCCCTGGCCCCCTCCGAGGATGAGTCTGTATACCTGGACACATTTGGTTCCCAACCTTCCACCTCCTGGGTGTCTCCGCCTTTTGATCCACTCATGTCTGTAGTGTCTCAAAAGGCTTGGTCAACTCCAGATTCCATGGAACCTGTCCCGAGGAGACCCAATAAAGTCATCACAGCTCCCCAAGACAAACAATTCTTAACTAAAGGTGTCCCAGTTGATGCCATGGTGGTAGCAGCAGCCACAAAGAGAGAGTTAGCTGAAACCTCCTCATCTGTCCATCCACCGAATAAAGACTTTTGTATGATGAATAGATATGGGAAGCAAATGTTTTCATCAGCAACCTTTTCCCTTAGGTCCCTGAACTATCTTTCCCATTTTACTAGGCTTCAGAGGGATCTCCTAAAAGAGCTTGGAGATACCCTACAAGATCCCTCAGCTGAGGGAGCTTCAGCCAAGGTAGCTACCCAGCTTGCGACTTTTAATTCAGTAGTCAACTCATCCATGAGGCTTATTTCATATGCAGCCGATGGAGCAAGTAGTGCTGCAGGAACAGGAGTAGCTCTTAGGAAGCATTCTTGGGTGCGGCTGTGTCATATTGCTGAACCTTTCAGAGCATCCTTCACCAATACCCACTTTGATGGCTCCTCTCTCTTTGGGCCTCAGGTGAAAGACACGCTTACCAGGTGCCAGCAGGAAGGCAAGACGCTCTCTGATGTCGGAGTCTGTTTTTCCACTCCTACCAGACCATACCCAAAAGGTCAGAAGGGAGGAAAGATGTGGTTTTGAAAATCCCAGGGACCCTTGCCTGATGCACGTGGTGAATTTTCCCACAGGGGCAGAGGGGGAAATAATAACAATGGCAGACGCCACCCTCGTGGCAGAGGGGGTCTGCAAAATCAGGGTGACATAGATACGTTCTCTTCCAAACCCTATCAACATCCCTGAAGGGATACCCGACTGCTCAACTCTGGAGGCATTCGGGGGAAGGCTTTCATTGTACCCAGCCGCCTGGCAAAATATTACAAAAGACAAATGGGTACTAGCCATTATATCCGGAGGTTACAAGATTCCCTTTCATCAACCCCCTTTTGTTTCAAAAAAATCCATCCCAGATGTTCCACCCAATCTAAGGGATCAGGCAGTCACAGAAGTTTCAAGACTGCCAGAAAAAAGAGCCATCCAGGAAGTCCCCGCAGACCAAGTAGGATCTGGAACTTACTCAAGATTCTTTTTAGTGCCCTAAAAGACAGGGGACTGGAGACCAGTTCTGGATCTCAGCAGGTTAAACAAATCTGTACAAAATGAAAAGTTCCGGATGGTAACACTGCAGTCCATTCTCCCCTTTCTGGGTCAGGACAAATGGATGTGCTCCATAGATCTTCAGGACACATACTATCATATAAAAATGGACAGACAGTTCAGGAGATTTCTACACTTCCAGCTAGGGGCCAGTCATTACCCGTTCAGAGCTCTGCCCTTTGGTCTCAACACAGCCCCCAGGGTGTTCAACAAATGCATGGCAGTAGTCACTGCTCACCTGAGACGTCAAGGATTCCAGGTGTTTCTTTATCTGGACGACTGGCTCCTCACTGCTACCACCAGGCAACAACTTATAGAAGCATGAGATTACACCATCACATCCTGTGCTCAACTAGGCATCACAATAAACTTCAAAATGTCTTGTTACCCTGTCAATCTATCACATACATAGGAGCAGAGCTAAACACAAGAAAAATGATGATAAAATTGTCTCAGGAAAGAGTTTCCATTATTTGACAACAGGTGTCACTTCTCCTGAGGAGCAAAAGAATTCAAGTCATATATGTTCTTCAAGTTCTAGGGTCCATGGCAGCATTCTTCTAGTCCCCGTAGCTCGCTTTCACATGAGAATCCTTCAGTGGCTTCTTTTCACACAATGGTCCTTCCAGGAATTACCCATGTCTCATATGATGCTAATTCCGGAATCTTGCAAAAGACACCTTTCCTGGTGGATGATCTCCCCACTAGTTTCTCAGGGCAGACCTTTCATGGAACCCTATCCGGTCGCCACAGTGACCACGGATGCTTCCCTGATAGGGGGGGGGGGGCATTATCTAGGGAAGACAGTCCAAGGCACTTGGCAACCTCACAAGTACTTCTTGCACATCAGTATCCTGGAGATGAGAGCGGTGTTCCTAGCGTTGCAAGCTCTTCAAGACTCTTTCCCTGCCAGGGCTATTGCAATACAGACGGACAATATGTCAGTGGTTTGGTACATCAACAAACAGGACGGAACCAGGTCTTGCCCCTTGTGCTGAGAGGCCCTCAGACTGTGGCAATGGGCGATTTCCTCCCAACTTTTTCTGATAGCAATGCATATCCCTGAGACATCCAGTGTAATAGCGGACAGGCTCAGCAGGGTTATCCTCATGCCTCACGAGCGGTCTCTGAAACAGGAAATTGTGGATCTTATTTTCTGCAAATGGGGCCAGCCTTGCTGCGATCTCTTTGCCTCTCCCATCAATAACTAATGCATGCGGCTACTTCTCCCTTGTTCCTCCTCCAGGTCAGACACCCAGGGACGCTCTAGTCCATGATTGGCCTCAGGCACTTTTTTATGCATTTCCCCCCTTCCACCTAATTCCAAAAGTCATTCAGAAAGCAAAATCGTTGGGTTGCAAAATGATCCTCATTGCCCCCTATTGGCCTCGACAGATTTGCTTTCCGTTCCTTCAACCTCACCTTCTAGCCCAGCCTTGGATTCTGGACCAGGAAAGGTGTCTTTTGCAAGATTCCGGAATTAGCATCATATGAGACATGGGTAATTCCTGGAAGGACCATTGTGTGAAAAGAAGCCACTGAAGGATTCTCATGTGAAAGTGAGCTAAGGGGACTAGAAGAATGGCTACTGCCATGGACCCTAGAACTTGAACAGTACCGGACCTCTTGATTCATCAATCAGGCGGGCTACACCAATCCCTCCAATCTCTCAAGCTCACAGCTTGGTTACTCCACTTCCAGTCCTAGCCAGGCTCCCCAATATTACCCCAGCAGTACATGATATTATTGTTTCCTCCCATAAGACAAATACAAGGAAAGTATATGCTAGAAAATGGAAAAGATTCCCTTACTGGGCAGAATCCAGGAATTTAGATCCTTTTACAGCTCCTGTACATGAGATTTTGGACTTCCTAGCAGAAATGTTTCATTTTGATGCAGCGGCTGCTACCATCAGAGTACAACTGGCAACCATTTCAAATTTTCATGTCGGAGTTTCTAACTCCATCATAATGTCTCAGAAACTCTGTAAGGCCTTCATGGGAGGTACATCTCTACTTAGACCCCCAGTGAAAGAGCCACTTCCACCTTGGGATCTCAATTTGGTTTTTGCTTCCTTGATACTGCCACCCTTTGAACCAGCAGCATCATGTTCCTTGAAGTTTCTCTCTTGGAAAACTCTTTTCTTAGTTGCTATTACTTCTACCAGACGTGTTTCAGAACTTCATGCACTATGTGTTCGCCCTCCATACCTAGTTTTTCACAAAGACAGGTTTTCCCTGAGAACTAACCCATCTTTTCTACCTAAAGTTTTTTCAGACCGCAATTTGAATCAATCCATTGAACTCCCTGTCTTTTTCCATAATCACTCCAACAAGGCAGAATACAGATTACACCAATTGGATGTGCATAGACAACTGCGTTTCTCTCTCCATAGAACTAAAGAAATGAGAAAATCAGATCAGTTGTTCCTTTCATTTGCTAACAACAAATGAGGCCTTCCAATTTCTAAAGTAACATTGTCAAAATGGTTATCGGACACCATAGTCCATACCTACCGCTTGCGACAAAAAGATCTTCCAACAAAACCCAAAGGTCATTCCACCAGGTCAGTAGCTACTTCGGTAAGCATTTCAATCTAGATTGCCCATAGATTCAATTTATGCAACAGCTACATGTGCAGATCCTCATAGATTCATTTCTTATTACAAAGTAGATGTGGTCTCCTGGGGCAGAGCTTCCTTTGGTTCCACGGTTCTGAAGAGTCTGTTCCAATGAGCCACCCAGGACTGAGGTGCTAGGGACGCTGTCCCATCCAGCAAGAACGAAGGCAAGATTGGACAACTTAACTTAAAGAAGTTATGTACCTACCGTAACGTTCCATGTTAGTTGTCCTTCATCTCACCTTCCTTCTTGCATCCCTCCCTCCTTCTCCCTTCCTCGAGGATTGAGAGGAGTTTCTCAATGGTGTCACTGGCTAATTTGTTTTGTTATTAGTTGCTTCTCAACCAAACCATGACAATTAACTGTATATCGAGGTTTATTAATGGATTATCTTCTATAATTATGTCTAGTGTGAGCTATCTCAAACAAGATCTGAGTAGCTGGTGCTGGGGATTCTGGGATAAGGGGTAGCCTCGAGCCAGTAAAGAGCTCTTGAGCTATAGTAAGTGGCCGAGTCGGAGCCGAGGATCAGCTCCGAACCAATCCAGAAAGAAGGAAGGCGAGATGAAGGACAACTAACATGGAATGTTATGGTAGGTACATAACTTCTTTTTCTGTTGGCCAGATTCGTCATGCTGATCCTACAATAGATGTTGGCTACCCTATGGTCAGTCTTCCATCAGACAGTGTCATAGCAGATAAAAATTACCAACACTTGCAGAAGATATCTCTATTAGTGGGTCCAGTCTGTTCAACTGCTGCATGGCCACCCATTCATTCCCCAAGATACCAAGGCCATAGCGACCACAGATGCTTCCCAGATAGGGTTGTGGGGCATTATCTGGGGAAGACAGTCCAGGGTACTTGGTCCCCCAAAGAGGCAAATTTGCATATACATTTTCTAGAGATGAGAGCAGTGCTCTTGGTATTGTGAGCATTTCAAGATGTTCTTCCTTCTGGAACGATTGTGATTCAAATGGACATCATGTCAGTAGTCTGGCACATCAACAAACAGGGGGGAACCAGATCTTACCCATTATGTCGAGAAGTGCTGAGGGTCTAGCAGTAGGCAATCTCTTCAGACTGCTTTCTTCTACCAACGCACACTCTGGGGAGATCAGCGTGATTGTGGACAAACTGAGCAGGTGCGTACTATTTCCATATGAGTGGTCCTTCAGCAAGAACGTGGTGGACGAGATTTTCCATCAATCGATCCAGCCATGCTGTGATCTTTTTTGCCTGCCCCTAAACAACAAGTGCAGCAACTACTTTGCTCTGATTCCTGTACTGGGACAATCACAGAGGGATGCTTTACAACCCGATTGATTTCAACATTTCTGCTGAAAGCTGCCAAGTCGAAGAGCACAGTGATCCTCATTGCCCCCTATTGGCCTCGACAAATTTAGTCTCCCTTCCTATGGCCTCACCTTATTCAACCACCATGGAGTCTAGATCCGACTCCGGACCTTCTGTCTCACCCGACAGGCATGTCATACCCATATATACAAAACCTCAAGCTGACTGCTTGGTTTCTCCAGTTCCATTAGTAGCCAGACAATGTATGCTCTCATCACCTGTCTGATGTATAATTCTGCCTTCCCATAATCCCTCGACAAGGACAATATATTCAAGTAAATGGAAAAGATTTGCCATTTGAAGTCAGCAGCATAAACTTTACCCCTTTTCAGCCTCTATTTATCACATCTTAGATTTCCTTGCTCACCTTTTTCAAAGTTGTGGTAGTACCTCAACCATTAGGGTATAGTTAGCAGCGATTTCAAATTACTATACAGCATTGAATGGCTCATGCATAGCTTCTCACAAATTGAGCAAGGCCTTCTTAAAAGGGACACTCCTAAAGACTCCTTTTAAAGACCCTACACCTCCATGGGACCTAAATTTAATGCTGCAGTCCCTCACACAACTTACCTTTGAAACAGCAGCTACATGTGACATTATAGTTCTCTCATAGAAGACCATTTTCTTGGCTGCCATCACTTCTGCAAAAAGAATTTCTGAGATCCAAGCATTACTTTCTAGACCTCCTTACTTGATTTTTCACAAAGATGGCGTGACGTTACGTACCAACCCGTCCTTTCTTCCAAAGGTGGTGTCAGAATCCAACATAAATAGTATTTTAAATATGCCAGTATTTTTTCCTGAATTTACTAACAAAGAAGAATATATCTTACATTTACTGGATGTTCCTCGACAGTTGCATTTCTGTCTGCATAGAACAGAAAAAAAATCAGGAAAGCAATCCAACTATTTGATCTGATGTTACTCAGGTCATCATTCATCACGATAGGATCTTGGATCCTATATCCGATCCGAGATGGCAAAATACAACAGATGGATCCAAGGCTGTAGCTCCTCCCTTTCCCATGATACCCTGCCACCCACTGACTCTCAGATCTCATTTGCTGTGTAGCCTATGTGGACATGTTTCTAGTGGCTCTAGCTAGTTAAGTGCCTTTTCTTCTCTTTTTCTTAATTCTAGTTAGTTTCTAGTGTAGTGTTAGTGTACTGCTTTTTGTAGTTATTGTAGTGTTTACGTCCCTTCCCATTGTTTAGTTTTTCCTAGTTGGCTAGACGTCCCATCCTGTCCATTGTCAGCCCTCCCGATCAAGTCTTCAGGGGTCTTCCTTCCCTCTGGGAGTCCCTGTCCTTTCCGAGCCCTACCAAGAACCCCCAATGGAGGAGGTTGTAAGAGAAAGTGCAAGAGGAGGCACTTGGACTTTCCTACGGAGTCTTTCACCGAAGATACAGACCTAAAGGAAGGGGACTGGTCCCTCAGATCTCTGCCCGACAATGTCTTGAGCGTTTAAAGCAAAAGGGTGGATGGTCAGTACAACCCCTGCCTTCGGAGGAGTCTGTATTTCTGAAGGCCTTCAGGACAGGCCCATTTACCTCTTGGGTGTCCCCCCCTCCACTGACGAATTATTAGATCTGATCCCTAGCAGGGCCTGGAAGGAACCGGACACAGTGGAGCCTGTTCCAAAACGGGCTGGCAAGTTTCTGAGTCCTCCTGCAGACAGTTCTTTCTGGAGCAAAGGGGTTCCAGTGAATGTCATCATGTTTGCCACCGCCATGAAAAAGGAGCTAACAGAGCAGAGCTCCACAGTCTATCCCCGAACATGGAGTTTCAGGCGATACACTATTTTGGGAAGTGGGTGTACTCCTCAGCTACCTTTGGACTGTGAGTGACAAATTATTTGGCACATTTTATCTGCCTCCAAAGGGATCTGGTTCAAGAGCTTTCCGCTTCCCTTACAGAGTTGTTGCTGGCGGAGGACTTCAAGAAGATGTCTCCCAAGCCATCCCCTCTGACTTCCCTTGAGAATTCTTCAATGAGGTTAGGTTCCAGTGTGGTGGAAGCTACCTCTTGGGCAGCTGGCACAGGCATTGCTTTGAGGCGTTATGCCTGGTTGCGTTTATGTGAGTTTGCAGAACCCTTCAAGGTGTCCTTTACTAATGCCCCCTTTGATGGTTCCTGTCAAAGGAAAAAACTTCAAAGACCAATACTCGTAAGGTTCAGTTAAGGCACTTTAATTTACTTGCAGCAAGGAGACAAAAACATGCAAATACAAGGATTTGTCTAACTACTAACAGGAAGTATGTTCATTCTTATACTGTTTTACAAGACATGTCCTTCTAAGCTGATGTAATCAAACACAACTTTAAGCATTGTAAAACAGCAGGTGTTACTTCAGATTTTCTGCTGACATGACTAGATTTGTGAGAAACTTTTCTGAAAAACAACCTGGCCTTGGTGACTATTAATCCGTTTACAAGCGTCTCTTGTACACTGTTACTTTTCAAGGAACTTTTCTAATACAGATACAAGCAAATGCTGATTGCAGTTCATATTTTCAAGCAGGCTTTGTCCTAATTATTTGTTACTTCTACAGCTGTGCATGTTCTCATGGCACAGCGAACCTTCTTGTCTGAGTTTCATATAAGCAGTATTGTTCTATTCATTATTTTCTAATGCAAGCAGAAATCATCTGCTTCTCAGTAAATTTCCAAGGCACAAGGAAGATTTAGCTGACAATACAAGGTCAGAAAGCAACTGCAGTTTGTACAGATTTATGCAGTATGAAATAGAATAAATGTGTTAACTCTTTTAGGCTCTGAATGCACTAAGCATATTACTAATACACACATTAATACATATTTTTCTAACATTTCCCCCCTATTAATACTTTTATTCTACTTTCAAAATAAGCATAAACAGTGTGTTTTCTTCTCCTAACCTCTTCCACTCAGGATTTGCAGTTAAGAGAGTCATTCAGTTTAAACTTATGAAAGCATTTTCAGTCTTTTAACAGTTCTTCATACTCAGTACTTTTATATAAGGTTTCAGAAACTGAAATGTCTATTAGGTCTTTAACCAGTCTTTTCATGCAGGGGATACCACAACAAACACATACTCCCAGTAGGAGCATACCTACACAAATGGCAATCAGGATATTCATTAGGATGGTACCCCACTCCCCAAACCACCTCTGGAAAAAGTCCGTCAGTGGGTTTGGACCTGGTTTGGTCATGGCCGACACTTGCTGAATTACCTCAAGATGATTGTCTATCTCGTGTTTATGGTCAGGAATATATGAACAGCATTCTTCTTGGATTAAAGCGCACGTACCACATCTCACCGCTAGGGTGAAGTCGAGAGCCATGCGGTTTTGGAGCACTACAGTTCTCATAGCATTCAGTTCATCAGTCACCAATTCAAGAGCAGAAAAAGTTGCGCTATTCATTACTTCGAGAAGTTTTGACAGTTTTCTCAGCTCCCAAATCGATTTCACTGCTCCGTATGCTGGAGATATGCCTGCCCATGATATAACGCTATCACTCAAGTCCATATGTGTCAGCCCTTTGCCTAGGGAAGGATGGTCTTTCCAACACGCATCGATTCGTCCCACAGGATTCTCAGGTTTCTTGACGACCTCTCGGACATTTCAAATTTTTCCATGAGGCAAAACTGCAGTGTGTCGTATGGCCGGAACCAGGTAACCCAAAAAACAACTGCCGGACCAATTCTCAGGTAACCATTTGTATGCCTTTCTGCCACACAGAAAATAACAGTCCTCTACTTTAGTAGTAACCCTGCTATGAATATACACTCGCACTGCATGAAACATTTTTCTATCTGTTATAGACAGCTGCTTATAAAGAACAGAATTATGTTTTACTTCATCAAGTGTTTTATGCATCATTCCAAGAAATGAATCTTAGTTTGTATTACAATAAAGATCTACTTTGTTTCCTTTAGTATAACATCTGTAAGGAACAGTCACATTGCAATTGCTCCAACCCACCTGAACAGTATCATTTTTTATAAAAACACACAGTTCCCTTTTGTGGAACAGACAAATGCAATTCTATTTTATCGTGCGCTGTAATGGTTGAGGTATCATAAATCAAGTTTTCCCAGGTCTCATTGACCCCTAGGGGGACCGTAGTCATTAATAACCCCCCCGTATGCTGTCGGCAAAGCTGTGCAAATCCAGCAATTCGAAACATTGAAAGTCTCAGCAGACACATATTTAATTGCCTGATAAGTGTTAAAGTTTGGATGCCAGTTTATGAGTAACGCTTCCCATTTATTCAGTTCAGTCTGTGTGGCTGGGAAAAGGAAAGACCACAGCAAAACAATTATTGTCACAAATACAGTTAACAAGATGGTTATGCAATACTTCTGAGGAAAGGGTTGTTCTGCATTCCTGTTTCTTCTGGACTCTTTTTACTCTTGGCATGTAACAAGATTTTTGTCCAGTTCAAAGTTTTTAACTAATTCACAGTGCATCAGGTGGATCCAAGAGGCACGTTACGCTATCTTGACTGCAGTGGGTGTTGACAAAAGCACTTGATATGGACCTTCCCACTTTGGAGATGCCCAGTTCTTTCTGTTAACTACCTTCAGCCAGATCCACGCTCCAGGGGGCACTGCCACTTCTGACGGTCTGGTTCGTTCTTTATCTGAAACAGAATTTGACTGCAACAAATGTTTAGAATTTAATAACTTACACATATACTCTGCTAATGTACTGTCAGCTTCCTGGTCTGTGGGCACGAGAGATTTTTACTGAGGTATATAGTAAGCCCTTCCAAAGAGCTTTTCAAAAGGAGTCAATCCTTTTGCATTTGGAACAGTTCTCATGCTCAACAGTGCCAGGGGCAGACAGTACACCCAATTTCTCTGTGTTTCTGATATTAACTTTCTTAGCTTACTCTTTAAAATCCCATTATGCCTCTCTACTAGCCCTGCTGATTGCAGGTGATACGCACAATGATTATTTAAAAGAAATTCCGAAAAATTTACTTAGCTGTTGTACGAAGTGCGTGCCATTGTCACTGTAGATCCTTTCCGGAATGCCGAATCTAGGGATGATTTCTTTGACAAGGACTTTGGCCACCGTTGTAGCATCTGGATTTTTAGTCGGAAAGGCTTCCATCCATCTGGAAAACATATCTACAATAAGACAATACTTCTTATTTTCACATTTATTCAACTCTATGAAATCCATACAAATAGTATGAAACGGATACGATGGTGTAGGGAAACTCCCTTGCTTGGGCTTTAATGCCCCTTGTGCATGATGTTTATTACAAACGTGGCATGCCGCGCAGAATTTTTTAGAGTAATTTGAGAAGCCATATGTCGTGAACACTTGGTTCACCAGCTGTACCATCCCCCCTGTTGAGACATGGCTCTGCCCATGGCTCAACAAAGCTGCATATCTAAACAAATTAGATGGCAATATTGGTTTCCTTTCTTTACAGATGTACAGCCCCTTTTCAAGAATTGCTCCTCGTTTTACCCATCTTTGTTTTTCAACTTTTGTAGTAAGTGTCTGCATTGTTTTTAACATTTCTAAGTCTAAAATCTCAGAGGGTTGTAATTCCTCATTCAAAAGAAACGCTTCTGAAGCTGCCTGCTTTGCAGCTGTATCAGCTCTCGCATTACCTTTTGAAATCCTATCCTGTTAATTGGTATGAGATGTGCATTTACATAAAGCTACTTTCTGAGGTAACTGAATAGATTCTAAAAGATCTAAAATAAACTGTGCATGATTAATCGGTTTGTCAGTAGATGTTATCTTTCCTCGATTTTTCCACTGTTGCGCAAAAACATGTACAGTAGAAAAAGCATACTGGCTGTCAGTAAAAATGTTTACACATTTACCTTTTGCTAAGGTACATGCCCGTGTCAAGGCAATCAATTCTGCTGTCTGTGCAGATAAATTGTGTGATAAAGATTTCGCTTCTATAATGTCTGTGTCAGAAACTACTGCATATCCTACTAGGTTCTGTCCTGCAGGACCCCTTTTGCATGAGCCATCCACGTAATATGTCACCTCTGCATCATCCAAGGGAACATCCGTAAGATCTTTTCTAGGTAGTGTCCTTTGCTCAATCACCTGCAGGCAGCTGTGTGGTGTGCCATCTGCAGGGGTTGGGAGCAAGGCAGAAGGGTTCAAAATCGTACAATGTTCATTTGTCATGTGAGGTTGGCTCAACAATATAGTCATATAGGAAAGATGCCTAGCAGGGGAAAGATATGCTACCTTCTCTTGCAGTAAAATAATTGCGACTGCATGAGGCACTCTCAGTGTGAGAGGGTGCAACTACTGCTTGTACATAGTGAGGTAGAGACCGTGCCACTGGGTCCAGTTGTGAAGAATAATAAGCAATAGGGCGTTGCTTGTCCCCATGCTGCTGTGGTAACACTGATGTCATATAACCTTGCTTACAATCTACAGTTTGGAAAAAACATTTATGATAGTTTGGTATACCAAAACTAATGAGGACGCTATTAACTGTTTCTGTTTACAGAAAGCAGATTCTGCTTCTGGTGTCCATTGTAACAAATCCTGTGCTGCCATAGGCTTTTTAGAAATCAGGTTAGTCAGCAGTGCAGATTCCGAGGCATAGTTTGGAATCCAGCTCTGACAAAAAATAGTCGTACCCAGGAAGGACATCATTTCCTTCTTGGTAGTGGGTTTTGGTGCTTGCAAAATCACTATTTTTCTGTCCTCATCTAATGTCCTACCTTCCTTGGATATTACATATCCTAGGTATTTAACTTGTTTTTTTCCAAAGCTGCAGTTTATTTTTGTTTACTTTATGTCCTTCAGTGACTAAAAATTGTAATAGCGCTATGGTATCTTCTTTACAATCTTGCTGGGTGGGGGCTGCCAGCAGGATATCATCAACATAAAGCAAAATCTGACTACCTCTTGGTGGGGTAAATCCCACCAAGTTGCTTGCCATTTCTTGTGAGAATATTGTTGGACTTTCACAATACTCCTGTGGTAGTCATGTATATGTGTACCTTTTCCCCTGAAATGTAAATGCAAACCAATACTGGCTGTCAGGGTGTATTGGTATCGAAAAGAACGCATTGCTGATGTCTACCACAGAAAAATATTTCTGTTGAGGTTTTAAATCATTCAACAGGGTGTGTGGATCTGGCACTGTAGGTGCCCTTGGTATTACTGCGTCATTTATAGCTTGTAAATCTTGGACCATACGCCACTCCCCATTCGCTTTCTTAACAGGAAATAAGGGTGTGTTACATGGTGAATCAGGAGATTCCACCAGCACCCCTCCCTTGAGTAAAGCTGCTATAATAGGTTTGATTCCTACCTCTGCATCTTTTCTTAAGGGATACTGTCTTTTTTGTGGTCTAAATGCTGACTTTGGCGTAATGGTAACTGGTCCCGCTGTACGAATAAGTCCTACATCTGATTTTCCTGTTGACCAGAGAGTTTCTGGTATATTCTGTAAGGCATTCTCTTCCTCCTTCAATAGGAGTGCTAATCAGCTGTCCTTGCTAGACTGCAAGTGTACAGCTGGGCAGGTCTGAGTTATCCAATTCAACTTCTGCATTTGTATTCCCTGTTCTGATAGTTCTAGCTCTGTCTGTTTCTCCCATCTCTTGACTTTTTCTCCCAAGTCTACCCATTTCACATTTTTGTCCTTAGTTAAGCTAACATGTGGTAATCGATTAGATTTATAAAGTGCAAAGAACTCCTGGGGCAATGAACAGCTGGCTACACTGTTCCCTTCTGTGTCCCAGTATAGATTACGTAATACTAATCTGTTTGCACGATTTCTAAACAATTCTTGCTCATATTCCTTATCAGGTCCTGGTGTGTTACAATAATACAGAGTGCAGTGCAACAAATGTTGTTTATCAATGTCAAGGGAGGGGAGCTTGCTGATGGCTACGTTCATCAACTCTTCGGTCACTGCCCCTGGACCAGTCATAACCAAGTCCTGGCTGTACCAATAAAACATTCCCCCCTCCGATTTGCACTGCAAAGGTGTCAATTTGTTGATGTGCTTCCATACCCTGCATAGTCGGAACTACTGCTATACCAAATAGCTCCATAAGGTCTCTGCCCAAGAGGTTTACTGGGCATTTTGCAGAAACAACAATTTTGCTTTTCTGGGTCAATCCTGAAACAGGATCAGTTATCACAATATTATGGGAGAGGGGCTCCCGATACAGCTGTCCATTAGCTGCTTTCACTAATATGTAATCAGGTGACTTTGAGTTCCCTGGCAGTTTGGAGGGATGTATCAGGGTCCGTGAGGCCCCTGAGTCACACAAAAATGTGACTTCCCTCCCTTCTACCAGGATTGTGACTTCTGGTTTTGTGTCTGCTAAACAGAGCTCTAAGCTCAATAAAGCCAAATCCAATATTTCATTTTCTTCACTATCCGTGACTACTTGGACTTCCTCTATGTCTTCTGTCACATTCTCTACTCCCTCTATCACATACTCATTTGTCCTTTCTCTGCTATCCCCATCTAGTGATTCCTGACTACCATATAGTCAGTCCTCACCCTCCTTATCTTCCGTAGTTGCCTTCTTGATTTTCTTGCAATCCCTTGCCAAGTGTCTTTTCTTACCGCATTTAAAACATTCACCCCTTTTCTTTCGCCCTTCAAAGTCCTCTGATCGTTGATCAGATTGTTTGCTTCCCTGGGCATTTCTCTTGCCCTTTTTCCCGGACTGTACTACATAAACTTCTACTCCGTCTTCTACAGAAAATACTTGGGCTTTCTTTTTCTTTTTGCTATTAAAATGCCTTTCGGCGTGTCTAGCATATTCAAGCAATGACTGTAACCTGCTTGTGCGATGATCTACCATGTGTTTTGTAATAAAGCTGCTGATGGGTGCAATACTGCCTTTCAAAAATGCATTCTTTAACTGCTGCTCATATGGGGAATCATGTGTCTGATCTTCAGGAACCTGCATTCCACAATGGTTATTAAAACATTCTAACAGTCTGGCATAATATCTGTCAACAGTCTCACCCTCTTGTTGGATGCATTGATTAATGCAAGTCCAGTCTGCCCTAGGCTTCCATTTCTCAGATATTCGGTCTGTAAGACCTTTCACTCTGTTGTCTAACTCTGCGCTACTATGTGGGAGGGGCCTGAGCACAATATCACGGGGATTCCAGTCGCCACTAATTATGTGCCAATCTGGTCCCACAATTTGTCTGACTACTTTTTCTACCTCTTCTCCATTTAAATTATAACTCAGCCTCATTCCTTGCAAATCTTCTAAGAATTTTCTAAAATTAACTTTTGGATGGGGAATTTCCTCAATGGCTTTCCGGATGTCTTCCGGAGTCCAGGGTCTATACACTAGAATAGTTGGGTCCTGACCTTCTTGCCCTGCCTGAGGATTAGGCACTTCTATAAGTGGGCAAATTTCTTCTTCACTCATATATCATGAATTTCTACCTATTTGATATAACTCAATGTCCCCTTTTGAGTTTCCTGCCCGTGTTCGAGACCTGGTCTCGACGGGATCTCTAACAAACGGTGTTGCTTTTGTAGTGTCTCTACTTACAGTGATAGCAGGATATCGCAGGGGTGGACTAACTTGTTCACTTGCCTCATATTCTGGTAAGGGAGGCGGAGGGGCTGATGCTATTACTAAGTTATTATCCTCTTTATCTAAAAACATTGCTTTTGAATTATTACTCTTTTGTTCCCTTCGGTTTACTTCCTCAATCCACCTGTGTGCCTGAGAAATTCCTAACTGATGTTGCTTCTTTACCCGACCTCTAGAATCGGTTTTAAGCTGTTTGACAAGCGAGGATTTCTCTAGTTTACCATCAAATTCATATTTATTAACCCATTTTGAGTAATATTTAATATTATCAGCACGCTGTGACTGCATGTATTTCGTGTCTTCAGTTAACGGCGGATTTTGGGACCTTTTTGTACAATTATTACCCATTTTGTACAATTATAACCCTTTTAATCGTTACGTAACACCATATTTTTACGTGGTACCACGGATATTTTTATATTCTCTTCAGAATGACTGCCTACCTGCTCTGTTTCCCTGATCTATGACAAGACAGTAATCTTTCTGTCCCTGACTTATAAACAAAGTCTCTAACAGAACAAATACAAATCCAGTCCCTGATCTAAAACAGAAAAAGAAGGTAGATTCACCTTACCTGAGCCTTCGTGATTGATCACCTGGTTCGAGTAAACCCGTCCTTCAGTCGCAGATCAGAAAGTGGCTGGCCTCTTTTGTACGACAATTCAGTCAGAGGACTTTTCAAATAAGAAAAAACGATGCAGTTTCTTCCCCGTATGGTTTCAAGCCACCTGGCCTGTCTGATCCGAGGCGAAGTGAAGGTTTCAGGTCCGAAGGACCAATCTGTCAAAGGAAAAAACTTCAAAGACCAATACACGTAAGGTTCAGTTAAGGCACTTTAATTTACTTGCAGCAAGGAGACAAAAACATGCAAATAAAAGGATTTGTCTAACTACTAACAGGAAGTATGTTCATTCTTATACTGTTTTACAAGACATGGCCTTCTAAGCTGACGTAATCAAACACAACTTTAAGCATTGTACTACAGCAGGTGTTACTTCAGATTTTCTGCTGACATGACTAGATTTGTGAGAAACTTTTCAGAAAAACAACCTGGCCTTGGTGACTATTAATCCTTTACAAGCGTCTATTGTACACTGTTACTTTTCAAGGTACTTTTCTAATACAGATACAAGCAAATGCTGATTGCAGTTCATATTTTCAAGCAGGCTTTGTCCTAATTATCTGTTACTTCTACAGCTGTGTATGTTCTCATGGCACAGCTGAACTTCTTGTCTGAGTTTCATATAAGCAGTATTGTTCTATTCATTATTTTCCTAATGCAAGCAGAAATCATCTGCTTCTCAGTAAATTTCCAAGGCACAAGCAAGATTTAGCTGACAATACAAGGTCAGAAAGCAACTGCAGTTTGTACAGATTTATGCAGTATGAAATAGAATAAATGTGTTAACTCTTTTAGGCTCTGAATGCACTAAGCATATTACTAATACACACATTAATACATATTTTTCTAACAGTTGCACTCTTTTTGGACCTTCTGTGAAGGACACTTTCACCCGCAGCGAGCAGGAAGGGAAGACTCTGTCTGTGGTCGGGATCAAGCTTTCTGCTCCCCAGAGGTCCTTCTCTAAGACCCAAAGAGGAACTAGGAAGATGTAGTTCCATAAGTCACAGTCTCCCTTTCAGGATGCTCTTGATAAATCTTCTTTCAGAGGCAGCGGGAGAGGTTTCAATGGATGACAATGCCCTTGAGGCGGGTGGGGGGGGGTGGGGGGTCCGCAAAATCAATAATCCTGGGAACCCTTCTCTGAGCAGCCCTGTCAGCACTCCTGAAACATTGCCTGACTGCTCTGCCTGGAGTTAGTCAGCGTCGAATTTCCCTACACCCACAAGCCTGGTCAAGCATCACTTCCGATCAGTGGGTGTTAAGTGTCATTTCCAGGGGCTTTTCATTCCCTTTTAAGGACGCTCACCAGTAAGGTGTTATCTCCCAGACTTTCCACCCAGTCAAAGGGAGTTGGCCTTCAAAGAAGTTCAGCAACTACTTCTAAAGAGAGCCACCCAAGAGGTCCCAGCAGGACAAAGGGGATTTAGCACTTACTCTCGCTTCTTTTTAGTGCCAATTGAGGATCTCAGCGAGCTCACCCTTTCAGTGAAGAAATCAAAGTTCCAGATGATCACTGCTCAGTCCATTCTGCCACTTTTGCACAAGGACGATTGGATGTGCTCTGTGGATCTCCAGAATACTTACTATCACATCAAAATAGACAGGCATTCTGGGAGACATTGTCACTTCCGGCTGGGAGCCATTCATTAACAGTTCAGAGCTCTACCCTTCGATCTCGCCACAGCCCCCAGAGGTATTTACCAAATGTATGGCATTGGTAGTGGCTCACCTGCGACTGCAGGGGTTCCAGGTCTTTCCTTACCTTGATGATTGGCTCCTCACTGCTCCTTTGAGGCATCGACTGATACAGGCAGTTGAGTATGTTCTCTCCCTCTTCCATCAGTTGGTTATATACATCAACCTCGCAAAATCCAGCCTGATCCCCTCTCAGCATTTGGAATTTCTACGAATTCAGTTAGACTCTGTTTCAGAGATTGCAGCCTTACCCTTGCGCAGAATTCAGCTGATGCAGGAGCAGGTCAGTCAGATTTTAGACCTGTCATGTCCCTCAGTTTACCTGGTTCTTCGTGCTGTAGGATTGATGGCCTTGGCCATTTATCTTGTTCTCCTGGCCAGGTACCACATGCAAGTGTTGCAATGGACCTTTGCTGTCCAGTGGTCGGCCCTGCTTCATCCCCCCTGTGTATGACCATAAAATTGATGCCTTTGTGCAAATGTCATTCCCCAGTGGTGGCTTCAGTCCCAGGATCTCTGTCTAGGCAGGCCCTTTTCTCTCCCACTGCCCACGGCCACAGTGACCACAGACACCTCCCTGTTGGGGTAGGGGGGCATTTTCAAGTGAAGACTGTCCAAGGTACATGGTCACCAGTAGAGAAAGTTGCATATAAACATTCTAGCGATGACAGCAGTTCTTCTCTCATTGCAAGCCTTCCAGGACTGCTTCCCTCTAGGTACAATTGCAATTCAGACAGACAACATGACAGTCGTCTGGTACATCACCATATGGGGGGAACACATTCTTACCCTTTGTGCAGAGAGGCCATGAGAGTGTGGGAATGGGAGATGTCCTCTGACCACTTCCTCATTGCAATGCACATATCCGGGGATTCCAACGTGTTGGCTGACAGGCTCAGTAGACCAGTCTTGAGTCCTCACTAGTGGTCTCTAAATCCTTCAGTGGAGAAGCAGATTTTTGACTGTTGGGGTCAACTGTGCTGTGACCTTTTTGACTCCCCAGCCAACCAGAAATGCAGCAGGTACTTCG
Organism: Protopterus annectens; assembly: GCF_019279795.1. Taxonomy (NCBI): domain Eukaryota; kingdom Metazoa; phylum Chordata; order Ceratodontiformes; family Protopteridae; genus Protopterus; species Protopterus annectens. The sequence goes on from NC_056726.1 coordinate 1,984,516,777, forward strand.
CCCTGACCCCCCTCAGGGAGTCATCAAGGGATGCTGTAGTTTATGATTGGTCTCCGAGTTTCCTTCATGCATAGTCTCCTGTTCCCTTAATACCCAGAATTCTGCAGAAAGTGCTATGCCTGAGGACATCCCTTATCCTCATTGTCCCTTTCTGGCCTCATCAACCGTGGTTCCCCTTCATCTGGTCTCATCTGAAGTATCTGCCATGGATACTGGATCCTCATCAGGATCTGATTTCCCATCTGTTGGTGCTTACTGTCGCAAAACTTTGGACCCTTTGTCTAACCGCATGGTTTCTCCAGTTCCAATGATCATAAAACAGTCCAGGCTAGCATCCTCATTCAGCATATCATTCTAGCCTCCTAGGAACCCTCCACTAGAAAGGTATACAGTAGTAGGAGGAAAAGGCTTTCTATCTGGGCTAAGAGCAGGAATCTGGATCCCTTTTCTGCTTCAGTGTCAGATATACTTTTGTTCCTGTCCTCCCATTTCCAAGTGGGAGCAAGTTTTTCCACTATCAAGCTTCAGTTGGGCAATTTCCAACTTTCATGTGAGCTCTGACTCTACCATCTCTTCCCAGCTTTGTAAAGCTTTTATGAAAGGGTTTTTTTCTGCTTCAGCCTCCGATTAAGGGCCCTTCGCCTCCTTGGGCCACTCTCTGGTTTTGCAATCTCTAGCTAGGAGTCATTTTGAGCCTGCTAGTTCCTGTGACCTCATGTTCCTGTCTTTGATGACGTCCTTCCTGGTGGCTATTACCTCAACTAGGAGGGTCTCAGAACTACAACTGCTCACCATTACTCCTCCTTACTTGATTTTCCACAAGGACAGAGTCGCTGTTAGAACAAACCCCTCCTTCTTGCCCAGGATTGCTTCCAAATCATCTCTAAATGAATGTATTCAGCTTCCAGTTTTCTTCCCCAACTATTCCACCAAAGGGAAGTATATCCTGCATACCTTGGATGTTCACTGATAGTTATGGTTCTACCTGCATAGGACAAAAGGTTTTCATAAGTCAGAACAGCTCTTTGTGGCCTTTTTCTCTAACAGGCGCGGCCTTCCAGTTTCTAAGGTCACTATTTCTAAATAGATATCTAGCTGTATCTCTATGGTCTAGGGTCTTAATCACCGTGAGGTTCCAAGAAATGTCAAGGCTCATTCTTCTAGGTCTGTAGCACCTTCTTCAGCTTTTGTTGCAAGGCTTTTTATTGATGATATTTGTGCAGCTGCCACTTGGTCTAACCCACACATTTATTTCTCACTACAAGCTTGATCTGGTTTCTAGGAGCAGGGCTTCCTTTGGCTCCACGGTGCTCCGGCATGTCCTTCATTGAGGCCTCCCAGGGTTTATGGTAGCTGGGGACTCTGACCCAGTCGTGATGAATGATGACTTGGATAACATCATATTAGGAGTTATGTACTTACCGTAACTTGGCATCTTTGTTATCCTACGTCATCATTCATCATGACTTTCCCTCTCCCCATCCCCCTACCTTGTAGATGGGGGGGAAGTTGGAGTTTCCTTCCAATCTTGTGGGAGTAGTATTGAGACACATTGCAACAACGTTGATCTGGGGGTGAAAGGGTGGCAGGGCATCATGGGAAAGGGAGGAGCTAGAGTCTTGGACCCATTTGTCGTATTTTGCTGGCTCTGATCCGATATTGGATCCAAGACCCTATCATGATGAAGGATGACATACGATAACACAGATGCCAAGTTATGGTAAGTACATAACCCCTATTTCCTTTTCCAGACCAAAATTGGGAAAATCGATTTCTAAAATTACTCTGTCAAAGTGGTTAAATTGCATCTTCTTTGTCTATAATAAATTAGGCATTTCTCTTACACATCCATTGAAAGCACACTCAACTAGATCTGTGGCTGCTTCCACAGTTTTCAGTCTAGGATGTCTATGGATGTCATTTTGTGCAGCAGCAACTTGGGCTACTCCTCATACTTTTATCCCTCATTACAAATCAGTTCTGGTCTCCAGCGGTCAGGCATCATTTAGTTCTGTGGTGCTCATGAATATCCTTTCTTGAGTCCGCCCTGGATTCAAGGAGCTAGGGATGCTGTTCCATTCATGAGGATAGAATGAAGATTGACAGCATCAGATAAAGAAGTTATGTTCTCACCATAACGTTCCATCTGTGTTGTCGATCTTCATTCTTTCCTCCCCTTCCCTACCACCTAACCCTGTCCATGACTTCTGGGGGAATAAGCAGTTAAACGGTCTCTGAATAGGTACATTTACATGTTTATATGAATGTGGATATGGCTTCTCATATTTCTTCTTATCTTTTTAGACTATAAAGCAGCAAGCAAGATCTGAGGCAGTTGGCAGGGTGGGCTGTGGGTAAGGGAGAAGCTTGAGAGATCTGATGACTGCGAGATGTAGCATTGGCCGAGTTGGTTATCACTTTCCTGTTATAGCTTTGTTACATTATTGTATGAATATCATGTGTATCACAGCAGCAAACTCGATCTGAGGTATGGTAGTGGCCAGGGGCATTATGGGTAAGGGAAGAGCTTGAGATTTGAATCCTAGAATATTTAGAACGTGACTGAATTGGATCCGAGGATGAGATCCAAACCCATTCATTGAGGAAGAAAAAAAATGGGACAGCACAGATGTAACATTTTTGTGAGTACATAACTTCTTTTTTTAACCATTTCCTTTCTCCATCCCCACCGTTAAACTGTGAAAGAAAGTGTATTCAGAGTAAATGAGGTTACATATTCACTAAATGGTATGTTCAGTAAGTGAAACGCACTAGTGTTAGTTCTTAGGTTCATAGGTAAGTACTAGGCTAGCTGCTCTTGTGGGACGTTTTAAGCCTAGCCAGTTTTTCTCAAAGGTGAAACTCAAACCATGGACCCTGTGTCTGTGAGGTAAACATCTCAACCATTATGCCATGTGCTTCTCAGTCAAGAGACAAGCCACTGGTGTATTTGGCATGATTCAAACATATGACTACAGTGACTACTTCTCTTGCACAGGAAGGGTACAAGTGTGGGTTTGGTGGGTGTGGCAGGAGGGTTGTCACTATGTCTATATAGGTATTAGGTGTCATTGAATTAGAGAAGATGGGAGTCTCCAACGTAGAGATTTTCAGAGATATTCTTTTTCCTCTGACTGTATTGTTGTTATTGTTATTATTATTATTATTATTATTATTATTAGCCCAAGTCTTACTAGAAGATTCCTTCAAAAGGCTTTTCCTCCATTCCCAGTAGCAAAGGCTTGATGGTGGAAGGCAAGAGCTAAGGGTCAGTTACCACCTAATATTTGAGGACTGGATTTCATGCTGTGGCAACACTCTCTCTCACACCTAACAAATGCTGGAAAATGCCTGCATTGTAAGGAACACAGTGCTTGAGGTTCATCACAAATTCACTACTTCAGTAGCCTTTGCTATAGGGGTTATATCTTTCTAAGGATATAACAGCTGGCCAATCTTCCAAAGTCTTTGGCTGCCTCCACCCATGCACCTAAGCTGCTGTTAGTTTGAGCTAACAGGAGAAAACAGCAGCCTGGTTGGCAAAACCCTTTAGTACTTTCTTGTCTCCCTTGAAAGCATTCCTCTGGGCTACAGAGGATCGACAGTCTACTTTCTGTTCCATTACTGGGCAGATAAGTTCCCTTTGGGGAGATCTCTCCCATTTCTTTTTTTATTTAAAGTTCTGTTGAATATTAGCATTTAGAGGTATTGTTAGCATCTTTTCAGAAATAGCAATCAGCAGTTGTCTGGCTGTCTTTACTGAACTTAAGCATTTAATCACTACTTCTGTGGATATGTTGCTGTTTATGTAACTATCTGTTTTATAGGGACTTTTGTATTTTAAAGAGAGAGTAAGTGTTTTTTTTTGGAGTTTTTGTACACTTTGTGACAACTTGCCAAAATTGCTGACTTTTTCCAGCACTGCTTACCATGCTTCAGGTTTTATTCGCAGCTCTAGAATGGAGCAAGTCAACAGTACCTCTGTTCCTACTTCCCCTGGACTCAAGAAAAAAAAATCTGTGCAAGAATCCTTGTCCGTACTGCGCACTTAGTCATAGTCTCAGCTGCTATTGGGTGACTCTGCTGTGGCCACAGGTTGCTCCTCAGACCAGTCACATTTTTTTCCCAGATCCTTTGACACTTTCTTCAATTTTGGGAGTGTTAGTGGGGAGTGCTTCCCTGTGTAGCTGAGGAAAGAGTTTGGTTCCATGGTATGAGGTACAATTCTTGAGTCAGTCTCCAGCTAGTGATGTTTCTACAAGGAAAAAACAAAAACTTAATCATATTTCTTCTTCTCATACTGTTCCTGCCATTCAGAATCTGATGTTATCAATTTTCATTCATTCATTCATTCATTCCTCAACTATCAGACTTAGCCATTACTATAGCTTGTGGCCACCTAAAAGCTCTCAAGCTCCTCCCTACCCACAATGCACCAACCCCTAACATACCTGAGATCTCATTTGTTGATTTTGTGAAATAGAGGTTCTCATCTCTGCTCTTGAGTATTTTTTCAAATAAGTCATTATTTCCCTGTTTTTTCTCAATGTCTACTGTTTTCTTACACGTAGTGTATCCTTGTTTATATACCATTGCTGCTATTTTCGTATAATTTCTTTTTTTTTTCTATTTTTCATCTCTTTTAATCTATCTCGCTACAACTTTGGTGTACTTTTCCATACCATTGTTAGTACTGTTTTCCTCCCTTACCCTTATTTCCTCTTTAAAAAAAAAACAGAATTCTCCTTTTTCTATTTACTTTAAAAGATGTCTGAAAAAGGCTCTTCGGGGTTTAAAAAGTGTGGCCATAAGCTGCCGTTATCAGATGCACATGATTTATGTGTGTACTGTCTGGGCCTTGATTACCTGAACATCGATTGTTCTTTCTGTAAAAATTTTAACCCATGAGCAATCATGAGTCATAAAAATAAGTTACTCTTAAAAGTTTTACTTTCTACAGCTTTTTCGGAAGCAATTACTGGGGCTCAACACCCTGAAAGTACTTCTATGGAGATTTCAAAAAAGTCCCCTAGATGTTCTGGCTCTTCCATTCCATCATTATGGAACCCCCAAAAAAGAAATATGGATCAGATCCGAAGGCTTCTGTATAGAAGCTGGCCCTCAGATCTCCAAAGACTTCTTTGAATCCGAGTTCGTTGGATCCAAAACTCCTTTCAGGAATTCAGTATTCACCACTCATTGAGACTGTGACATCTGGGATCCCATCTCCCTTTTTGGAGAGATGGTGCTCAAAATCCCTAAGGTTGCCTCCTCTTGTTCTTCCAGGAGTCTCACTGAAGCTGACATGGATAGGATGGTGAGGAAATTTCTCTCGGTGCAGATACAGATGGAGGTAAACGAAGCTCCTACCCCTTCAGGTCAGGAAGCCTTGGTCTGCTCTACCTCTCCACTATCAGCTCTTTCTCTAATCCAACAGTCTGTTTTGGAGTCCTTGAATCCGAGTTTTCTGAGACCATCTGGCTCAGATCCAAGGATAGTTGTATCCTGGGACTCAAGGATTTCTCTGAACATGCTGCTCCGACACATTCAGAGCCAAATGACTCTCTGAGTTGTAGTGTCCTGGTTGGATCTGAGGTGTTGGAGTTGACCCCAAAGTTTTTGGAGCCATTTTTGCCCCTCGGAATCTCGGCTTTGGACAGCTTGGCTTAGCCTCTGCCTCAGGTGGAATGACTTTGGGACAGACAGAGGTGATGGGGTGGAAGTTTGGCTTCTTGGCTCCATCGGCTTTCTTCTCAGGACATTCTGCCTTTGAGGTAGTGGCAGAGACTGTTCTGTGCTTTGGCTGGACAGATGGTCTCTCCCACCATGGATCTCCCTTCAGGATCTCATGTGTCTGTGCACCTTGATCCTCAACATTCAGCTCCACTGGAACATCCAAACTAACCTCTGCAAGCTACACAGTAGGATAGCACCATCTCTTTTGATACTTTTCCTGCACATCCCACAGAAGAAGTACCTCGGAAGAGAAAGTGCAAAAGGGGACACTTAAACTTTCCTCAGGAATCTATCACTGTAGATCCTGATTTTGATGATGGGAAAGGATCCCCAAGATCACCACCCAAAGACATCTCATTTGGAGGCATACTAAAGATCGTTAAACAAAGGGGTGTTTGGTCCTCCCACAATCCTTATTCAGAGGAATCAGTATTCCTGGAGGTGTTTGGATCTGGCTCATGTACCTCCTGGGTTATTCCGCCCACTGATGACCTCATTTATTTGATCTCTAAGAGGGAGTGGAAGGAGCCTGACTCAGTTTAACCTATTCCTAAGGGACCAGATCGAATTCTGGCACCACCAGCAGGAAGCAAATTTTGGAGTAAGGGAGTTCCTGTGGATGCTATGGTCATGGCGGCAGCCACTAAGAAGGAACTTAAGGAATAAAGTTCCACTGTCTATCCCCTAATAGGGAGTTGAGGGCTTTGGACAGATTTGGGAAATATGTCTATGCTTCAGTGGTCTTCTCTGTTAGGCCGCCGACCTATTTGGCACATTTTACTAGGTTACAAAGAGATTTGATAAAAGAACAGCACTGCCTTCACATAAAAACACAAACCCATCTTCATGGAAGCTCTCAATAAAAATCTACCCAAGCAGCAGAGACCTCTAAGGCAGATACACGCTTGACCACCACAACACAACACTAATCGCGAGACAGATAATGCTCCTAAACAGTGTTACACTCAACCAAAGCCCCTAAGGCAAAACAGCTTGCCCAGCACACTAATCATAGGTGACTCGATAGTGAGGCACACTGATGTCCCACTCACTAGGTTGAATAAGGAGAAAGTAACAGTTAGCTACTTGTCAGGTGCCAGGATCCACCATATAACGCATGCACTCAGGTCCCTCAACAACAGGTACAAATATGACTGTGTCATTGTACATGCGGGTGTGTATGACTTGAGACGTACCTCCCTGGACTACATGAAAAGAGATGTGGAGGAGCTCTCAGATTATGTAGCCCAGGCGGGTATGACCCTAGCCCTGAGCAGCATCCTACCATCACCCAGAATGATACCATAGTACAAGCTGAAAATTATTGATTTCAACAATTGGCTAAGTTTCTGGTGTTATTCTAAGGGGATCTAGTATCTGTCTACCTGAGATGACATGACTGACAGACCTCGATGCTTTGCTAGAGATGGCCTGCATCTGTCACCCCTGGGCTTCCGGATACTGACCAAGGCTCTTGCCACCCCTAGAATGCCTTTTTTAGGTGGTGTTCCAAAGACCAAATCACCACCATAACAGCTACAATCAAATGCAATCTGAGGGTCATGCTGCTCAACGCTAGAAGTCTAAATCTCAAAAATCCTTTCACTCGAAGTACTTCTTAAAATAGAGAACATTGACATTTGTGCTGTAACAGAGACCTGGTTCAAGGCATCAGAAAGCACTTCTGCACTACCTGGCTATAACTCATTCCACACCTTTCAGCCCCAGAACTTGGACCAAAGCTCCAAAGGCAGTGGTGTTTCCATATTCATAAAGGATGCACACACCTCCAGACGGTAGGCCAACATAAAGCATCAGAGATACTTCAGGTGCAGCTAACATTGTGTAAGAGAGCAATTCAGGTCATAGCCTGCTATAGATCCCCAGCCATGTCCCAAGACTTGCACTCCACGTTCCTAAGCACCCTGGAGAATATTAAGGTCCAACCTAACACTCTCTTACTAGGCAACTTCAACTACCCCTCCATTAACTGGGTAAACTACTCATGTACCAATGCACTTGCTCAACGTTTCCTGGAGTTCATTAATTCCAATGCCCTGGACCAGCTTGTTCTTACCCCCACTAGAGGTAGCAATATCCTTGACCTGGTCATTACTAACAAGGGACGACCGTTGCTCTACACCAATAGTCAGGTCCTCCCTGATTAGATCCGACCACAAACTAATCACCTTGGAAATTCACATCCCTCCCAACCCCCTGCAAAGGTAACGACCATGAAAAACTTATCCAAAGCTAACTTTGGGCTCCTAGAAACAGAGGTGGCTAACTTCACAGCACCCATGCATATGGAGAATAGTTGCGTGACCGCAGAATCATACACCAATGCACTGTACAAACAGGTACACAAATGCATGGATCTCGCCATACCCAATAGAACCAAGATGCTCTCCTGCAAAAAAAGGAAGCCAATCTGATAGCCCCCTGCCATAAACAAACTCTGCAACAGAAGGAGGAAACTGATGCAGAATAAGGCGAAGTCCCAAGACTGGAAAAACTCCCTTATCAGCCTCAACAAAAAGTTGAGATCCCTCATCAAATTCTCTAAAGCTAGCTATGAAAACAGAATTGCAGCAGATAGTAAAAACAACCACAAGGCCTTCTATAGTTATGTAAAGCATCTCCACGGCAATACCCAGATTTGCTCTAAGCTGCTGCACAATGGTACCTCCTATCCCGAGCCAACAGATATTGCCAGTATACTGGACAACAGATTCAGTGCCAACTTCACCCCTCTCTCCCCGCAAAGGACCAATCACAATACAAGTAGATTGCCAGGCACCCAGTATTACTGCTGCACAGGTTAAAACAGCACTGTCCAAGGCCAAGAATACAGCTTTTATGGGACCTGACAATATCCCTAGTTGTGTTCTATATGAACTACAGAGTGAACTGGAACCTCACCTGTATGCCCCGTTCAGTCACAGCCTCACCTCAGGCTTCGTCCCTATCAAGTGGCACACAGCTACATTCATCCCTCTCCACAAAGGAGGAGTGACTACAGACCCTGGGAACTAATTACCTTGATGAGTCTGATGTGCAAAGCTATGGAATGCATCATCATTGACCTAATAAACAAGGATATAGGGAATCTCCATACTCTGGATCCCACACAGTTTGGTTTTGTGAAGGGTAGATCATGTCTGCTCAACTTGGTTGACTTCTTTGAGTCAAGTCACCAGAGCTGTGGATGAAGGCAAGGTGGTTCATGCAGCCTACCTTGATCTGGCCAAGGCTTTTTGATACCATTCCCCACTCAGGAATCATAGAAAAAAACACTAAGCTTAGCAACAACCCCTGTATCACTAGGTGGGTTGCAAACTGGCTCACAGATAGAACTCACGGTGTGAAAGTAGCTGACTCCAAGTCAGACTGCCGACTAGTCACGAGTGGAGTCCCACATTGTTCAGTCCTGGGTCCTCTCCTGTTTGGTATATACTTCTCTGAAGTCCACTCCAACACAAAGGTACTCTGGCTGACAAAGTTTGCAGACGGTTTCAAGTTGGGAGTTATTATTAACTCCCCAAGTGATGTTGACATCCTACAGAATGGCCTCACTGAGACTAACGACTGGTGTTAGAACCATGGCCTTAAGCTCAATGCCAAAAATTGTGTCATCATCCCCTGTGGGGAAAACCCGGTTCCCATGAATTACCACATTGATGGTAGTCCGCTGAACACAGAAGGCATTATAAGAGATCTGGGAGCACAGGTTGACAGCAACCTCTCTTTTGATCACCACATTGCCACTGTGGTCAGAAAGTCCTTCTATGTGGCACATCTCATTACTAAGGGTTTTACATCCAGGAAGAAAGAGGTCATTATCTTTCTCTACTCTTCACTCAGGCCAGTCATCGAGTACAATGCCCTATTTGGCATGTACCTCACTAGACATCTGCAACATCTGGAGAGGTCGCAAAAGTACCTCACAAAGAGGATCCTAGGCCTTAAACACTTGTCCTATATGGACAGACTCAAAAAACTCTAACTATTCTCTGTCTCATATTGCCTACTTAGAGGCGAACTCTGCTTGACTTAGAAAGCCATGTCTGACCCAGCTCTGTTAGAAATGCTACATCTAAAGAAATCCCAATCCCTCCGCACCACACGCTCCAGAGACCCCAACCTCATTGCCACAGTTAACAGAACATGCTGGAGGGACAGGTTCATAACCCAGAGACTGCCTATGCTATGGAACAGACTTCCCATACATGTCAAGCAGAGCATCTCGCTGACCCTCTTCAAGAGAAATCTTGGTGAGTGGATGGGAAACAGAAAATTCACCCCGGGGATAACTCCAGTGACTCTACTCGACAGAGGCACTAGGAATTAAGGTCGGGTGGCACTATACCCGGATAATCCTATGGCTAGGCTTGTAAAGGCCCCAGAGCCATTAGCCTAGTACACACCTACGAACCTATTTATCCTTCAAAACACTTATTGCAGCGAGATGCTCATATTAAGACTTAGAAACTTCAACTAAAAAACAGAGATAAGAAGTGAAATGAAAAATGTGTTCAAAAAATCTCAGGGTCCATTTCAAAATCCATGTTGAAATAGTTCCTCCAGAGGCAGAGGGGGGAGCTCAAATGGAAGACGCAACCCATGTGGCAGAGCTGGCCTGGAAAACCAAGGGTCTAGAGATTCTTTCTTGGGCAGATCCTATCAGCGCTCCTGAAAGGAGGCCCGGATGTCCCCCTCTGGAGGCAGTTGGAGGTCATTTAGCCCTGCACCAAAGAGCCTGGCTAGCCATTACAAAAGATACATGGGTGCAGAGGATCATTTCCAGAGGTTATATGTCACTCGTTCATTCATCTCTAATACATATAACAAGAAGGCTTCGGGTTTCGTTCAGATGCTTTAATACATACAAACACTTCAGAATGGATAGCAGCATCATTAAATAAGAACGATCTAGTTAACAAACAGATCCAATACTGAAAAGAACAGGAACTTCCCAAAGAAACTCGTGCACGAAAGGATGTAAATTCTTTTCTTTTATTCCACAATCCTATAGCAGTTAAGCGCTTTCAACTGGAACCCAGTCTTCTTCAGTTCTGAAGAAGACTGGGTTCCAGTTGAAAGCGCTTAACTGCTATAGGATTGTGGAATAAAAGAAAAGAATTTACATCCTTTCGTGCACGAGTTTCTTTGGGAAGTTCCTGTTCTTTTCAGTATTGGAGTTGTTGAACTTTCTTTTTGTTTATTAGTTAACAAACAGAGCTTACATACATGCATGCTTACATCTCAACAGCTAATTACAAAATGTCAGTCAGGCTTGCACTTGCTCAGTATTTATACTCTTGTGCAAGCCCTTGGCCAGCTTCTTAAAGGTATATACACACACAGTGATCTACATCCTCCCTCTTAAAAAGATTGCCCTTTGAAAAAAACAATATTAGAGTCAGGGATGCATTGCTATATACATTAGAAAGAAAACACAGTGTTCATGTGCAAGTCGCTTCATGTCTGCTGCTGGTTTTAGAGATTCAGCCATATCTCACGACGTAACAGTTGGGACTAGATTTAGCAACAAGGACAATCTGCAGTGAACAACTAGTATTAGGAACTTCTGGCTTCAGCATAGGAACAGGAATGTCCTCTGGAATTGGAACACTGGACAACTCACTCTGAGATAAAAAGTCTCTCTAGCAAGCCATAAGTTGATGTATAGGTTTGGACACCATTCTCAAATGTTTCCGATTCCATCAAAAATCGCTTCTTCTGATTGTATAATGTACGATCTCAGATCTGGACCAGTATTCTTCACTACACTAATCCAACCATAACTTCTGGACATTTGCATCCTTACCACTTCTCCATCTCGTAATGGATTGAGTGGTTTACTGGTCTTATCATAGTAGGACTTCTGGGATAGGCGCTTCTTCAACAGATTGGCTTTGACTGTTCTGTTGTTCTTGGCACATGGAACCAACAATTGACTACTGATTGGTAATGTGGTTCTGCTTGTCTAGACAGAAGTCTCTGAGCAGGTGAACCAAGATGTTTAACACAAGGAACATTTCTGAGATTCAAGAGATTCAAGAAAACATCACTATTGTCTTGTTTAGACTTCTCAAGTAACTGTTTTGCATTTTGCACTGTGGGTTTTGCCAAACCATGTGACTGCGAGATGTCTGAACTACTTGTGACATGAGTAAAGTCCCATTCCTCAGCAAATCTTTTGAACAGTTGGCTTGTAAACTGCGTGCTATTGTCAGAAATAACTTTGTGTGGACTTCCATGAACAGCAAAATGAAGCTTCATCTTAGTAATGACAGTACTAGATGCTAGGTTAGGAAGTAGGTCAGTCTGAAACCAACTGGAGTAAGAATCTACTAATACCAAATAATGTTGACCATTCCACTCAAATATATCATTGACTACTGTTGACCAAGGTAGTATCAGAATCTGGTTAAGATTAAGTGGTTCTTCCTATTGATGAGGCATAGTACTATTATGCACTGAACAAGATGAAAGTGTTTTCTCAATATCTTGTGACATAGATGGACAAAATACTAGATGTTAAGTTGTCTATCTCGCCTTCATTCTTGCAGTATGGGTTTGGAGCTGATCCTTGGCTCCGACTCGGCCTTTTACTAAAGCTCGAGAGCTATTTACCGGCTCAAGGCCTCCCCTTATCCCACAATGCTAGGCATCAGATATCTAGATCTCGTTTGCCGCTTCAGCCAAGAGGTTGTGTTTTTTTACCGGCTCCAGGTCATATAATTCTTTATTGTATTTTTTGCTGCTAGTATTGTGCAATATTTAGTTAGTCTTCCCTATTAGTTTAATTATATTGTGTACCCCTTTAGATCCCACTTAGAAACTCTTTTTTCAGTTGTTACAGAGTTTTCTTCACTCCCCTCCCCCCCTCACCCTTTAGGGTAGTGTTAGGCCTAGTTAGGCCTTTTTCTAGTCTTATAGTTATCTTGTATAATATATATATAGATATTTTTTCTTTGATAACTGTTGTGCTTTTAGTGGTATTGTTACTGTTAGTTTACCTAGTGTGTGTGTGTGTGTGTGTGTGTGTGTGTGTGTGTGTGTGTCTGTGTGTGTCTATTGTTTTCGGCACTAGTTAACTTTCCTTGGTATCTCTTCTGTAATATGTCTAAAGATACCAAGGTCTCAGGTTTCAAGAAGTGTGACTCGTGCTGTCAGAAGATGTCTCTGACAGACGGTCACACTTCTCGTGTTTATTGCTTGGGCCCCCTACACCTGCAGGACTCCTGTTCAGTCTGTCATGCCTTCAGTCCAAGAGTCCTGCAGGAGCGTAGGAATAAGCTCATTTTGAGGGGCTTGTTAAAGCCAGAAGGATCCCCGGCCAAGCCTTCGTCGGGGAAATCCTTAAAGCCCGCCAAACCGTCGGCTCCCTGTTCGGAGCCAACGCTGAGCGGAGCTTCTGCCTCCTCGTCGGTTACGGCTGGAACCAACAATTCGAGACCTCAGTCAGCTCCGACATTGCTATTGGAGTCTTCTCTGAGCCGAAAGCGTTCGAGGTCTCCCTCGTTAGAGTCCGTTCGTTCGGCTCCCAGGTCTCCATTACTCCAATCGGAGTGGAGCCATAGATCCCATTCCTGTCGGTCCTCCAGGCTATCTGATCATGACTTGGAGAGGGTGGTCAGTAGGCTCCTTAAGTCGCAGGCACTGGCCAAAATGCTGACTAGCCCTTCTCAACAGACTGTGGCTATCCCTGTCTCTTCAGCAGCTCCTCCTCCGACTCTACCACTGTGTTCGGAGCTGGAGCTTGTTGGGGCTCGAATCGTCGGAAAGTCAGAGCCGATACCACACGTTTTGGCTTCCTCGTCGGCTCCGATCTCTTCAATGGTTCTGTCCTTGGAGGGATCTGGACGCCGAAACTCCCTCGTCGGCTCCGAGGGGGCGAGTGGCATCGGACCCTTGTCCGACCCCATTCTCCTTCTCGGGGCGTCGGCGCTGGTGAGCTCGGCCCCGACATCGGCCTCGGAGCCGTCCCTCTCGGTGCTTGGAGGGGTTCACGTCTCTTCGGGGTGAGGACCCTCTTCTCTCATTTCTTATGCAGCCGATGGGGTGAGTAGGGCCGCAGGCACAGGCATAGCTTTGAGAAGACATGCCTGGATGCGGTTATGTAACTTTGCTGACCCCTTTAAGGCATCCTTCACCAATACCCCCTTCGATGGTTCGGCTTTGTTTGGACCACAGGTGAAGAATACCCTTACCAGGTGTGAGCAGGAAGGCAAGACTCTCTGCCATGGGAGTCCATTTTTCGACTCCCTCTAGACCATACCCTAAAGGTCAGAAGAGTGGAAAAATGTGGTTTCACAAACCCCAGGGAGTCGTGCCTGACACATGTGGCGAGTTTCCCTCCAGGGGCAGAGGAGGGAACAACAATAAACGCTGCCCGAGGGGCAGAGGGGGTCTGCAAAATCAGGGTAGCAGGGAAGCTTTCTCTGACAAACCCTTTCAGCACCCTGAGGGGCTGCCCGACTGTCCACCCTCGGAGGTAGTCGGGGGAAGATTGTCACTGTACCCAGAAGCCTGGCGACTCCTCACACAAGACAAATGGGTACAGTCTATCATATCCGAGGGTTACAAAATCCCCTTTGTCCACACCCCCATGCAAACAAACAGATCCCTTCCAGATGTTCCACCCGGTCTAAGGGACCAAGCAGTACTAGAAATTTGAAAACTGCTAGAAAAAAGAACCATCCAGCCAGTCCCAGCAGACCAGCAAGGATCTGGGATTTACTCCAAGTTCTTTTTGGTACCAAAAAAACAGGGGACTGGAGACCCATTTTGGATCTCAGCAGGTTAAACAAGTCTGTTCAAAGAACGAAGTTCCGGATGGTCATGCTTCAGTCCATTCTACCCTTTTTGGGTCCGGACAACTGGATGTGCTCCATAGACCTTCAGGATGCGTACTACCATATCAGAATGAACAGACACTCCAGGAGGTTTCTCCGATCCCGGCTGGGAGCCAGTCACTATCAATTCAGAGCCCTGCCCTTTGGTCTCACCACAGCCCCCAGGGTGTTCACCAAATGCATGGCAGTGGTTACGGCTCACCTGAGACGGCGAGGATTCCAGGTGTTTCCATATCTAGATGACTGGCTCCTAACTGCTTCCACCAGGCATCAGCTAATCCGAGCCAGGGATTATACCATCCAAACTTGCTCCGAGCTAGGTATCTCTATAAACTTCGAAAAGTCTGCATTGTCGCCTTGTCAATCTATAACATTTATAGGCGCCATATTAAATACAAAAGAACTGTCGGCAAAACTTCCATTAGAAAGAGTATTAGACATTCGCTGACATGTTCAAACGTTACTACAGTTCAAGAGAATTCAGGCCAGATTTGTACTGAAAACCTTGGGTCTCATGGCAGCAGCAATCACATTACTTCCTCTGGCTCGTTTTCACATGCGGATTCTTCAGTGGATGCTTTTTACCCAATGGTCCTTTCAACAGCTTCCGATGTTTCACAACATAGTAATCACCCAATCATGCAAAGACCACCTTGCTTGGTGGATGGTCTCCCCTCAAGTTTTTCAGGGCAGACCGTTTGTCCTTCCTCCTCCGGTTGCCACGGTGACAACGGATGCCTCCCTGATCGGGTGGGGGGGGGGCATTTTCGGGGCAGGACTGTCCAGGGCACTTGGCAACCCCTAGAGTACCATCTGCACATAAACGTCTTGGAGATGAGAGCGGTACTTTTAGTGTTGCAAGCTCTTCAGGACTCTGTACCTACCGGGACTATTGCAGTTCAGATGGACAATATGTCGGTAGTGTGGTACATCAACAAGCAGGGCGGAACCAGGTCCTATCCCTTATGTTGAGAAGCACTCAGACTCTGGCAGTGGGCGATCTCCTCTCAACGGTTTCTGATAGCAACGCACATCCCCGGGAATTCCAACGTCATAGCGGACAGGCTAAGCAGAGCAATCCTTATGCCTCACGAGTGGTCTCTCAATCAGTCAGTAGCGGACAAAATGTTCCACAGATGGGGTCAACCTTGCTGCGACCATTTTGCAACCCCTCTCAACAGCAAGTGCAGCGACTTCTTCACTCTCTTCCCCCTCCCAGGCCATTCCCCCAGAGACGCTGTAGTTCATAATTGGCCCCGGGGTCTTCTCTATACATTCCCTCCTTTTCCCTTAATTCCAAAACTGATTCAGAAAGCGACCGCTTTGGGATCCAGGATGATCCTCGTTGCTCCTTACTGGCCTCGACAAAGTTGGTTCCCATTCCTGCATCGTCACCTGCTGGAGCAGCCCTGGAATCTGGATCCAGTGCCAGACCTCTTGATCCATCAGTCGGGCAGGCTGCACCAATCCCTTCAGTCTCTCAACCTCACAGCTTGGTTGCTCCACTTCCAACCTTAGCCAGGCTTCCACATATTTCTCAGCCAGTTCGTGAAATCATACTTTCTTCCCACAAATCTTCTACTAGGAAGACTTATGCTAGTAAGTGGAAACGTTTTTCTTTCTGGGCAGAGGCTAGAAAGATAGACCCCTTTACAGCCCCTGTCCATAATGTTTTAGATTTTTTGGCGGAACTTTTTTGAGCAAGTTCCTCGTCTGCCACCATTAGGGTCCAATTGGCTGCTATCGCAAATTTTGACGTTGGCCTATCAGAGTCCAGTATCTTGTCCCACAAACTTTGTAAGGCCTTTCTTAAGGGGACTATTTTACTTAGACCCCCGGTTAAAGATCCCCCCCCCTCCGTGAGATTTGAACTTGATATTAACTTCATTGATTCTCCCTCCTTTTGAACCTGCGGCTTCTTGTTCCTTAAAGTTACTCTCCTGGAAGACTCTCTTCTTAGTAGCCATCACCTCAGCCAGAAGAGTATTGGAACTTCAAGCCCTTTGTATTCGTCCTCCTTATCTTATTTTTCACAAAGATAGAGTTTCACTCAGGACTAATCCTTCCTTTTTACCCAAAATACCCTCAGAGACAAATCTCAATCAGGCTATTGATCTTCCTGTCTTTTTCCTAATTATTCAAACAGAGCCGAACAAAAGTTACACTATTTGGACGTTCACAGACAATTACGTTTTTATATTGGACCAAACAGACAAGAAAATCAGATAAACTCTTCCTGTCCTATGCTGAAGGCAAGCAGGGCCTGCCTGTTTCTAAGGTAACCTTGTCCAGGTGGCTGGCCTCAATTATTACCTTGCTCTACCAACTGAGACATAAAGAACTCCCTACAAAACCAAAAGCTCATTCCACCAGAGCATTGGCTACGTCGGTAGCTTTTCAGGCTAGACTTCCAATGGAATCTATTTGTGCTGCAGCCACATTGCCCACTCCTCATACCTTCATTTCGCATTACAAGTTGGATATGGCCTCCAGGAGTCGAGCTGTTTTTGGTTCCACTGTGCTCAAGAGTCTGTTTCAATGAGCCACCCAGGGCTAAGGTGCTAGGGACGCTGTCCCATCCAGCAAGAATGAAGGCGAGATAGACAACTTAACATTAAGAAGTTATGTACCTACCAATACGTTCCATGTTAGTTATCTTCATCTCGCCTTCTTTCTTGCGTTCCACCCTCCATCCCCCTAGCCTTGGTAAGATCGAGAAGAATCCCTTTTGAGGCCTTCTTCCTGTGGTTGACTCTTTTTTAGGTTATGTCCTCCTCTGTTTGTAGCACTGTAGGTAAACCTTGTGGTGGGAACAGGTGTTTTTTTTTTTTTTTTCCGTGGTGTTAGCTCTAGCAAACGAGATCTGGATATCTGACGCCTAGCATTGTGGGATAAGGGGAGGCCTCGAGCTGGAAAATAGCTCTTGAGCTTTAGTAAAAGGCCGAGTCGGAGCCGAGGATCGGCTCCAAACCCATCCAGCAAGAAAGAAGGCGAGATGAAGACAACTAACATGGAACGTTATGGTAGGTACATAACTTCTTATTCTCTCGCCCTTGTTTTGGTAAATTCGGTTCCTGGGTGACCACAGTGCAAGATAGTAATGTACTCAGGTTGCAAGGACATTGGGACAGTTACTTTCCGACCTTTCATAATGATACCTTTGTTATACAAAATCTCATCTCTGTATGGAAAATAAGGTTGCACTTCTTGAGGTAAACTAAATTGCTTTGATGGCCATCCTTGATTGATGAAGTGGTTGAGCCTTTGTAAAACTGAATCTGTGGCTGTGTGTTCTCTCAGCTCATCAAGACGTGTTGAAAAAAAACTTTCTCATTTCCATAACTTCAAAATCATCAATCGATTGAGAACCTTGATTGTCGTTCTGTTCAGTGGTACTTTTGGGTGATCTGGATAATGTGTTAGCAAGGTAAAGGAGTTTGCCTTTCTTGTAGACAAGACTGAATTTTTACTTTTACAATCTCAGTATCATATGTTGCAGTCTGGCTGGAGATGAATGCATTGACTTTCTCAGGATTGTGCCTAATGATTGGTGGTCTGTTTCAATCTGGGTAGGTCTACCATAGACATAATCATGGAACTTCGAACATGCAAACACAATTGCCAAAAGCTCTTTCTCTATCTTGGCATACTGCATCTCAGTTTGAGTAAGAGTTATGGATGCATAGGCAACAACTTGATCCTCTTGTTGAATGACTGCACCAAGACCAAATTTCAAAGCATCACAGAAAAGTGTAATTGGTTTGTGAACATCATAGTATCTGAGCATTGGTGGACTAGCAGTTCTCTGTTTCAGGGCATCAAATGCTCTTTGGTGTTGCTCTAACCAAGACCAAGATACATCTTTACGTGTCAGCTCTCTGAGTGGTGCTGAAAGTGGCTCAAGTCTGGAATGAACTTGCCTAGGTAGTTGACCATGCCAAGAAAACTTTGCAGGGCTTGAACATTGTCTGGAGCTGGCATCTCGAGAATGGCTGTTTGTTTTGAAGGATCTGGTCTTAGGCCTGTACTCGTGAATAAATGACCAACATAAGGAACTTTTTGTAGCCTGAATTTGCATTTCTATGTATTGAGCTTAAGATTCACTTGACGTGCCCTTTCTAAAACTTTTCTGAGGGTTCTGTTTTGTTCTGCTTCATCATGACCTCCATTGCTCACTGAAAGACTTCACTTGCAGAATTTATCCCAAATGGCATTCTCAAAAATCTGTATGCCAAACGGAGTACTGAACATTGTGAGGAAAGAGGATTTTTTTATCAAGCTGAATTTGCCAAAATGAACTCTTTGCATCTAAGACAGAAAAAATCGTGGCATTTGGCATTAAACCCGCTACTTCTTCGACTGTGCACATTGGTTGATGAGGCCTTTTTAGTGCTTTGTTTAAATCTCATGGATCAATACACATTCTGATGTCATCTGAGCTTTTCTTATGAGCTACCACCATGAAAGATACCCATTCATTTGAAGTTTCCACTGGACAAATTACACCTTGTCACACCATTCTGTCTAACTCAGCTTTTACTCTGTCCTGCATAGCTATTAGAACTTTACATGCTGTCCTGATAAGTGGACTGACCTCTGGGTCTAACTTCATGGAGTACACAACTGGAAGTTTGCCTAGTTTGTCTTGGAAAATATCAGGTCAACTTTGAGCTCTGGAAAATATCAGGTCAACTTTGAGCTCTGTGGGTTTGTTAGTTATCCAAACAGTACAGAATACTTCAATGTTAAGTTGTCAATCTCGTCTACATTCTTGCTGGATGGGTTCAGATCTGAACCTCAGCTCTGACTCGGCCTATTACTAAAGCTCGAGAGCTATTTTTACCAGCTCGAGGCTATCCTATGTCCCATAATGCTAGGCGTGATATACCCAGATCTCGTTTGCCGCTTCAGCTACGAGGGTGCGTCTTTTTGGCGGCTCCAGGTTGTATTAATCTTTATCTTGTATTTAGTCAGTTTTTTGGGTTCTAACCTTAGCGATAGTTATTCCTAGTTACTACCCTATAGATCCCTGTTTAGAATCCCCTCTTAGATTTTTTTTTTCTTGTATGTGTGTGCCTAGAGTTAAACTGTGTTAAAAAGTGTTGGATTTTTTTTGTTTTTCTTGGTCTGTTACAAGCTCTTTGTGTGTGTGTGTGTGTTGGCTTATTGTGACTAGACCACTTAGAGTTGTCTTTTTCTGCCCGTCATCCTTGTTTCAGGATGTCGAAATACACCAAGGTCTTGGACTTCAAGAAGTGTGACTCGTGCTGTCAGAAGATGTCTCTGACAGGCGGTCACACTTCTTGTGTATATTGCTTGGGCCCTCTGCACCTGCAGGACTCTTGTTCTGTCTGCCATGCGTTCAGTAAAAGAGTCCTGCAGGAACGCAGAAACAAACTTATTTTGAGAGGCTTGTTGAAGCCTGAAGGTTCCCCGGCTAAGCCTTCATCGGGTAAACCTTCCAAGCCCGCCAAACCGTCGGCTCCATGTTCGGAGCCGTCGCCGAGCGGCGCTACTACTACTACCTCTGCATCGGTTCCGGCCAGAACCGATGATTCGAGGCCTCAGTCGGCTCCGACTCTGCTGTCGGAGCCGTCTTCGAGCAGAAAGCATTCCAGGTCTCCTTCCCTGGAATCTGTCCATTCGGCTCCGAAGTCTCCCTTTTTATCGGAGTGGAGTCACAGGTCCCATTCCTCTCGGTCTATCAAACTGTTGGACCATGACCTCGAGAGGGTGGTTAGCAGACGACTTAAGTCGCAGGCACTGGCCCAAATGTTGCATAGCCCTCCTCATCAGGCAGTGGCTATCACTACTCCCTCTTCAATTCCTCCTCCGACTCTTGCTTTGAGTTCGGAGCCGGAGATCATAGGGGTCGGGACCGTCGGAACGTCTGAGCCAATACCACTCCTTTCGGCTCCCTCATCAGCTCCAATCTCTTCCTTGGTTCCATCCTTGGAGGGATCCAGGCACCGGGACTCCCTCGTCGATTCCGAGGGGGCAAGTGGCATCAGACCCTTGTCCAACCCCATTCTCCCTCTCGGAGCCTCGACACAGGTGAGTTCGGCCCCGACATCGGCCTCTGAGCCGTCCCTCTCTGTGCCGGGAGGAGTCCTTGTCTCTTCGGAGCGGGGACCCCCTTCCCTGCCTGATAGGGGCGCCTTTGAGGTCATGAGGATTGTGCTGGCCCCTGTGTCTGCTCCATGGTCGGCTCCTTTGGCTCCTCCCTCTATGGTGCCTGCTTCAGTCTCTGTCTGCCCTTCCGATCCCAAGCGCGGAGAACCGAAGCTACAGGTAGCCCCATTGGGTGTATCCTCCTCTTCCGGGGCCTCCCCTGATCCTTCAGGGGAGGCCCCTCGGAAGAGAAAATGCAAGAGGAAGCATGTAGACTCCCCTGAGTCAGTCACGTCGGACACTGACTTGGATGAGTCAGAAGGGTCCCCAAGGTCCCCCTCTGAGGATGTCTCATTTTCTGACATCCTGGAAATTCTTAAGCAGAAGGGAAACTGGTCTGCCCTTAACCCTTCCGAGGATGAGTTGGTGTACCTGGATGCGTTCGGTTCTCGCCCTTCCACCTCCTAGGTGTCTCCGCCTTTCGACCCACTCATGGATGTGCTGGCTCGAAAGGCGTGGACGGCTCTGGATACTATGGAACCAACTCCCCGGAGGCCTACAAAATTTATTACAGCCCCTTCTGACAAGCAGTTTCTAACTAAGGGCATCCCTGTTGATGCCATGGTGGTGGTGGCAGCCACTAAAAAGGAGTTGGCTGACCCTTCAGTACCTGTCCATCCTCCTAATAAGGAATCTAGGACTATGGACAGGTATGGCAAGCGGATGTTTTCTTCAGTGACCTTTGCTATGCGGTCGCTGAATTATTTGTGCCATTTCACCCGTCTTCAGAGAGACCTTCTCAAAGAACTGGGTGATACCTTACAGGACCCATCAGCTGCGGGGTCTCAGGAAAAGATCAACTCCCAGCTGGGGACCCTGAACTCTATTGTCAACTCCTCCATGCGGCTCATTTCCTATGCAGCCGATGGAGCGAGTAGGGTTGCAGACATGGGCGTTGCTCTAAGGAGACACGCCTGGATGCGGCTTTGCAATTTTGCTGACCCCTTCAAGGCGTCCTTCACTAACACCCCCTTTGATGGTTCTGCCTTGTTTGGACCTCAAGTGAAGGATACATTGACCAGGTGCGAGCAGGAAGGCAAGACTCTCTCTGCCGTAGGAGTCCGTTTTTCTACCCCTTCTAGACCATACCCTAAGGGTCAGAATAGTGGGAAAATGTGGTTCCGCAAACCTCAGGGAGTACTGCCTGATGCACGTGGTCAGCTTCCCTCCAGAGGCAGAGGAGGGAACAATAATAGACTCCGCCCGAGGGGCAGGGGGGTCCGCAGAATCAGGGTAGCAGAGAATCTTTCTCTGACAAACCCTTCCAGCACCCCTGAGGAGCTGCCCGACTGTCCACCTTGGGAGGCAGTCGGGGGAAGACTATCACTGTACCCAGAAGCCTGGCATTCCCTCACGCAAGACAAATGGGTACGGTCGATCATATCCGAGGGTTACAAAATTCCCTTTATTCATACCCCACAACAGCCAAAAGGGCCCCTTCCAGACGTTCCACCTTGTCTGAGGGATCAAGCAGCACTAGAAATTTCAAAGCTGCTAGAAAAAAGAGCCATCCAGCCAGTCCCAGCAGACCAACAAGGATCCGGAGTCTACTCCAAGTTCTTTTTGGTACCAAAAAAGACAGGGGACTGGAGACCTATTTTGGATCTCAGCAGGCTGAACAAGTCTGTTCAAAAAACGAAATTCCGGATGGTCACGCTTCAGTCCATTCTATACTTTCTGGGTCAGGACAATTGGATGTGCTCTATAGACCTTCAGGATGCGTACTATCATATCAAAATGAACAGGCGCTCCAGGAGGTTTCTCCGCGTCCGGCTGGGAGCCAGTCACTACCAATTCAGAGCCCTGCCCTTTGGCCTCACCACAGCCCCCAGGGTGTTTACCAAATGCATGGCAGTGGTTGCGGCTCACCTGAGATGACAAAGATTCCAGGTGTTTCCATACTTAGACGACTG
Organism: Protopterus annectens; assembly: GCF_019279795.1. Lineage (NCBI taxonomy): Eukaryota > Metazoa > Chordata > Ceratodontiformes > Protopteridae > Protopterus > Protopterus annectens. The sequence continues at coordinate 1,984,539,461 of NC_056726.1, forward strand.
GCTCCTTACTGCCACCACCAAGCGTCAGCTGCTCCATTCCAGAGATTATACCCTCCAAATTTGCAACGAGCTAGGTATCTCTATAAATCCGAAAAGTCTGCCTTGTCACCTTGTCAATCTATTACCTTCATAGACGCCATTTTAAACACTGTGGAACTGTCAGCAAAACTGCCTGTACAATGAATTTCAGACATTCGAGATCATGTTCAAATCCTAATACAAGAGAACAGAGTCCAGGCCAGATTCGTACTAAAAACCCTAGGTCTCATGGCAGCAGCCATCACATTACTCCCCTAGCTCACTTTCACATGCGGATCCTGCATTGGATGCTGTTTTCCCAGTGGTCCTTTCAACAGCTTCCAATGTCACACAGCATTCTAATCACTCAGTCATGCAAAAGGCTCCTTTCGTGGTGGATGGTCTCCCCTCAGGTTCTTCAGGGCAGACCTTTTGTCCTTCCTCCTCCTGTGGCTACTGTGACAACGGATGCCTCCCTGATCGGGTGGGGGGAGGCATTTTCAGGGTAGGACAGTCCAGGGCACATGGCAACCTTTCGAAGGCCACCTGCACATAAATGTCTTGGAAATGAGAGTGGTTCTTTTAGCATTGCAGGCCCTTCAAGACTCTCTACCCACCGGGACTATTGCAATTCTGACAGACAATATGTCTGTAGTGTGGTACATCAACAAGCAGGGCGGAACCAGGTCCTACCCCCTATGTCGAGAAGCACTCAGACTTTGGCAGTGGGCGATCTCTTCTCAACGGTTTCTGGTAGCAATGCATATCCCCGGTAAGTCCAACGTCATAGCGGACAGGCTGAGCAGAGCCATTCTCATGCCCCACGAGTGGTCTCTCAACCAGCTAGTAGCGGAAAATATTTTCAGAAGGTGAGATCAGCCTTGCTGCGATCTTTTTGCAACCCCTCAATACAGCAAGTGCTAAGACTTCTTCACCCTCTTCCCTCTCCCAGGTCTTCCCCCCAGAGACGCTCTGGGCCACGATTGGCCCTGGGGTCTTCTGTATGCTTTCCCCCCCTTTCCCTTAATTACTCAGTTAATCCAGAAAGCAACTGTTTTGAGATCCAGAATGATCCTTGTTGCCCCTTACTGGCCTCGACAAATTTGGTTTCCGTTCCTGCAACGTCATCTACTAGATCAGCCCTGGCATCTGGACCCAGCGCCAGATCTTCTGACACATCAGTCGGGCGGGCTGCATCAATCTCTTCAATCTCTCAACCTCACAGCTTGGTTGCTCCACTTCCAACCCTAGCCAGGCTTCTCTCAATCTCTCATTCAGTTTGTGACATCATCATCGCTTCGCACAAGTCTACTACCAGAAAGACTTATGCTAGCAAATGGAAGCGTTTCTCTGTTTGGGCAGGGGATAAACAAGTTGACCCTTTTACAGCTCCTGTCCATACAGTTTTAGAGTTTTTGGCAGAACTTTTTCAAATGGGTTCTTCTTCAGCCACCATCAGAGTTCAGCTGGCAGCTATTGTGAATTTTCATGTTGGATTGTCAGAGGCCAGCATTATGTTACACAAACTTTGTAAAGCCTTTCTAAAAGGAACCCTCTTACTTAGGCCCCCCGGTAAAAGATCCTCCCCCACCATGGGAGCTAAATTTGGTGCTGTCGTCTTTAATTCTCCCTCCCTTTGAGCCTGCAGCTTCCTGTTTGTTAAAGTTGCTTTCTTGGAAAACTCTGTTCTTAGTATCCATCACTTCAGCGAGAAGGGTATCGGAACTTCAAGCCCTTTGTGTTTGCCCTCCTTACCTTGTTTTTCACAAAGATAGAGTGTCACTTAGGACTAATCCGTCCTTTTTACCCAAAGTACTCTCTGAAAAAAATCTGAATCAGACCATCGATCTTCCTGTCTTCTTCCCACTTTATACCAATAGGTCTGAACGGAAGTTACATTGTCTGGATGTTCACTGTCAATTACGCTTCTACCTGGATAGAACCAAGCAGACGAGGAAATCAGAACAGCTCTTCCTGTCTTACACGGAAGGGAAGCAAGGCCTGCCAGTTTCCAAAGTAACCTTGTCCAGGTGGTTGACCTCTGTTATCATGTTGATTTACCAATTGAGGCATAAAGAGCTCCCTATTAAGCCCAGAGCTCATTCAACCAGAGCATTAGCTTCTTCGGTAGCCTTTCAGGCAAGATTGCCAATGGATTCCATTTGTGCAGCGGCCACATGGGCCTCTCCTCATACCTTCATTTCTCATTACAAGCTGGACATGACCTCTAGAAGTCGGGCTGATTTTGGTTCCACTGTACTCAAGAGTTTGTTCCATTGAGCCACCCAGGACTAAGGTGCTAGGGACGCTGTCCCATCCAGCAAGAATGAAGGCGAGATTGACAACTTAACATTGAGAAGTTATGTACTTACCATAACGTTTCATGTTAGTTGTCTTCTTCTCACCTTCTTTCTTGCGTCCCACCCTCCATCCCCCTAGCCTGGCAAGAGACCGAGAGTATCTTCTGAGATGTGTTATCATGAGAGTTATCTCCTTAGCTACCTCTCTTCCTTTTCTTGGTAACTCTTATAAGAGTTTTATATATGTATATATATACAAGAGCTTAGATATATAGAGGTAGATTTATATATATATATATATAAAAATAGCTCTCGAGCTTTAGTAATAGGCCGAGTCGGAGCCGAGGTCCCATCCAGCAAGAAAGAAGGCGAGAAGAAGACAACTAACATGGAACGTTATGGTAAGTACATAACTTCTCATTCTTTGCCCTTAAATCTACTGCATTGACCATTTCATGAAGCACTGACAAACCATCAACATAAAGAGTAGGCTTGTCACAGTCTAACTGAGCAACTCGTTTCTTAAAATGCTCCCTTTTAATAAAAGAATGTAGGCCTTTTGATTTACAAAATGTTTTGAAATTATTCCATTTATTACATTTGTGGCATTATTGACCAAAAGCTAAACACTTTTAGATTCATGGCCTCCACCACAGTTACGACAGTTGGTAATGAAACTTGGTTGGGACCCATGCTTTGAGTTTGCTGACTCACTCTTGTGCTTCATTGAGAGTGTGCAAAATCTGGAATGTGCTAGAAAGTTTTTGGGTTTACCAGTAGGTGCTACAGGGGTTACAGCTGCCATGTGCTTTGGCTTGTTTCTTTTAATAATGTGCTGTGTACTATCAACATGAGTTTATCACTGTGCTTTCTAGAGCTGCTCTCATTTGTAAGCATATTTCTGTGCTTTTCTGTGAGCTTGTATATCTGACAAATCTCACTGGCGTTATTCAAAGTTAAACCACTGGCACAAAGCAAAATGTTTCTCACAGCATCATCTTTTCTACCACACACAAGTCTGTCCTTTATCAACTCATCCCTTAAGTCACCAAATCTGCGTGTTTTAGCTTTTTCCCCCCAGGTCAGTTATATATGCTGTAAAAGTTTCACCAAGCTTTTGATCCCTTGTGTAAAATAAGTGCTTTTCCATTGTAACATTTGTCTGGAGGTTACACATTTTTCTAAATTTATGTTTTAAGCACTCTGGGTCCTCCCTTGATTCAGCCTGTACAACAATATGACTGTTTTGGCCCTCTCCAGTATAAATAACAGTTGCATACACAAATGAACGTTCCCTTTCTGTAGCTTCTGACCCAGCTAAATTAAGTAGAATGAATGTCTTTGTACGGTCATCTTTATCAAAAAATGCAGCCCATATGAAAATGCTGTAGTCTTGCTCAAACACTGTCCAGTTTTCAGCAATATTATTGCCAAACACAAGTGCACTGGGTTTTTGAAATCCATCTGCTATGCCCATAAAGTATGCACAAACACACTGAAAATATGGCCCTTGCAATTATGTACGTACAAGCTGTTTTGTGAGCTTGTAACAACATTCAGATGCACAATAAAATCTTCAAAATACTTTACTTTGTAAAATATGCTCTGTAATGGCTGTACTTTGTGAAATGTGCCTTGTAATGGCTGTACTTTGCAAAATGTGTCTTGTAATGGCTGTACTTTGCAAAACAACTTTACTGTAACACTGCACAAACACGTGAACACTTTATATACTTCTGATAACTTGGATATCTTTGTTTACTATGAAAAATACATATAGTTTGTGAAAATGCAGTCATTTCCCTTTATTTTATTCATTTGGACCACAAAGTCTCCTCTTCAATTTTTACCTTGGAACTAGACTAACTTTCAACTTAAGCATTCAAGCCATTCATTTCTCAGCCCAGCACTTGCTCAAAACTCATAGCAAGCACTTATAAACCCTAGCACTAGACCCTCCTATACTGTACAGTAGGACAAGGCTCTCTATTCAACCTTACCAGCCATTCAGTAAAACAGTTCACTGTACCTATCCAGGCATGTCCAAAGGGCAGTTTCAGGTGTACTCTCCAGTCCAACTGGTGAATCTGGGCATTTTGAGGCAATGTTACAACTGCCTCATGTATACAGACAACCCTCTCCTCCTACCACCAAACACTAATACATGCGAGAGATGCAATTATACAGCCAAACTGGAGGCTAAGCTCTCTCAACCCAAGGCTGGATCAGACAGTCAAGAGGAGAAGGGAAATACTTGCATCACACCACCAGTCTCACATAGACCTATTAAACCAGCACCGGCAAAAAACACACATAAATACACGAAAACATACTTGGAGGCTCTAAATAGAAATCTGCAAAAGCAACAGAGACCTCCAAAGCAGACATCCAAGCAACCTCCACCCCCCCCAACACAAATCATGAAACACATACTTCACAAAACCAGTGTGCCATGCAATCACAGCCCTTAAGACAAAATAACATGCCCAACATACTAGTAATAGGTGACTCTATAGTCAGGCACACTGACGTCCCACTCACTAGGCTGAATAAGGAGAAGGTTACTGTTAGCCGCCTGCTGGGTGCCAGGATCCGCCACATAACACAAGCACTCAGGTCACTCCAGAACAAGTACAAATACGACTCTGTCATTGTCCATGTTGGTGTGAATGACTTGAGCCGTACCTCCCTGGACTACATGAAAAGAGACATGGAAGAGCTCTCTGATCTGGTAGCCTAGGCCGGTATGACCCTGACCCTGAGTAGCATCCTGCCCTCACCAAGAATGATACCACAGTATAAAGAAAAAAATATCAATTTCAACAATTGACTAAGTTTCTGGTGTTATTCAAAGGGGGATCCAGTGTCTGTCCAGCTGGGATGACATGCTCAACAAGCCATGCTGCTTCGCTAGAGACTGCTTGCACCTGTCACCCTTAGGCTTTCGAATACTGGCCAAGGCTCTTGCCACACCCATAGTGCCTTCTTTAGGCAAGGCTCAAAAGACAAACCCACTGCCATAAATAGCACAAGTAACAAAAAACTGAGGGTAATGCTACACAATGCCAGAAGTCTAAACCTCAAAATGCACGCACTCGAGGCACTCCTCAGTATGGAAAAAATCGATATATGTACAGTAACAGAAACCTGGTTTAAGGCTCCAGAGAGCACCCCAGCACTACCAGGCTACAAATCATACCATACATTTCGGCCACAGAACCCGGACCGAAATACAAAAGGTAGGGGCATATCCATATTCATCAAGGATACCCACACCTCCAGGTTAGTGGCACAGCACGATGCTTCAGAGATCATCCACGTGCAACTAACAACGGGCAAAACTGAAATTCAAATTGTAGCTTGCTACAGATCACTCACCATGCATGTCCCAGGACCCCCATTCTGCATTTCTGGAAATACTGGGAAATATAAAGGTCCTACCAAACACCTTAATATTGGGTGATTTCAATTACCCAAACATTAATTGGGAGAACTTCTCAAGTACTAACTCCCTTGCCCAACATTTCCTAGAATTTATAAACTCAAACGCCGTGGATCAACTTGTCAACACTCCCACCGGAGGTGACAACATATTGGACCTGGTCATCACCAACATGTGCGACCGGTGCTCCACACCGGAGGTCAACCCCTCACTGGTTAGATCTGACCATAAACAAATCACTTTGGATATCCACGTTCTGCCCCCACCCCTGGACAAGGAAACCACCGTGAAAAACTTTTCAAAAGCAAACTTCACAGTACTTAAGACCAGGGTGGAAAACTTTAAAGCCCCCATGCTAAAGGATAACATTGTCCAAGCTGCAAAATCCTTTACTAATGCATTCTACGGGCACCTACAATAATGCATGGATCGTGCTATCCCAAGCAAAACCAAGACTCACTCTTCTAAGAAAAGGAAACCAGTCTGGTGGACTCCTGCCATAAACAAGCTATACAATAGAAGGAGGAAACTAGTATAGAAAAGAGTAAAATCCCAAGAAGGGAAGATATCCCTGATCAGTATCAGCAAGAAACTACTATCTCTCATAAAATCATCCAAGGCGATTTTCGAAAGAAAAATTGCCAAGGACTCCAAAGATAACGACAAGGCATTCTTTAGCTATGTCAAGAATCTAAATGGCAATGCTCAAATCTGCTCAGAGATAGTGCAGAATGGTACATAATACACTGAACCGACTGATATTGCCAGCTTCCTGGCAGACAGGTTCAGTGCAAACTTCACCCCCAAAATGGCCCATAACCATACCAGAAGAATGTAGACCTCCTGAATTCACAGACACTCAGGTTAAAACAGCCCTCTCCAAAGCCAAAAACACAGCATCAATGGCACCGGACGGTGTCCCAGGCTGCGTCCTACAGGAGCTCAAAGATGAACTAACCCCTCACCTAAACACACTGTTCAAACTCAGCCTCTCCACAGGTTATGTACCCATAGAGTGGTGCACAGCAACAGTTATTTTGCTCCACAAAGGTGGAGCCACAACAGACCCCAGGAACTATCACTCTATAAGCCTGACTAGCTTGATCTGCAAGGCTATGGAGCACATCATCATGGAACTCATTAACAGAGACATCGTGAACCTCCAAATACTGGACTCTACCCAGTTCGGCTTTGTTAAGAGCAGAACATGCCTCCTAAACCTGGTGGACTTCTTTGAGACAGTTACCAAGGCTATAGACGAGGGAAAGGTGGTACACACAGCCTACCTAGACCTCACAAAGGCCTTTGACACCATTCCCCATTCTGGTATTATAGACAAGCTCACCAGCCTGAACATAAACCCCTACATCACAAGATGGGTTGCCAACTGGCTCACAGACAGAACCCACATGGTAAGAGTTGCGGGAGCTAGGTCTGACTCTAAACCTGTTACAAGTGGTGTTCCTCAGGGCTCAGTCTTAGGAACCCTCCTGTTCGTCATATACTTCTCAGAGGTACAGGCAAGCACAGGAGGACTATGGCTGACCAAGTTTGCAGACGACTGCAAACTAGGGGCTATAATTGACTCTCCGGCTGACACAGACATCCTCCAAAAGGGTCTCACTGAGACGGACACCTGGTGTCAAAATCATGGCCTCAAGCTAAATGCCAAAAAGTGCATAGTCATCCCCTTTGGAAAAAACAAAGTACCCACAAACTACCACATAGGTGGTAGTCCCCTAAATACAGAAGACGTAATAAGGGATCTGGGGACCTAAGTAGATATTAAACTCTCCTTTGATAATCACATTGCCAAAGTGTTTAGAAAATCCTTCTACGTGGCACACCTTATCACAAAAGGGTTCGCATTCAGATCAAAAGAGGTCATTGGGCCCCTCTACTCATCGCTCATCAGACCCATCATAGAGTACAACGCCCCATTTGGGATATATCTTACAAGACACCTGCAACAGCTGGAAAGACCACAGAAGTACCTCACCAAGAGGATCACTGGCCTCAGATGCCCTATGCAGCTCGACTGAAGAAACTCCAACTGTACTCGGTTGCATTCGACCTTTTGTGCATTTCGACCACTGTTTGTGCTTATATTATTGTTATATTACCTGTTTTCTCTGTTTTTCTGAGCTTAATTTGTTGACTGCACTTCTTAGCTAAAGTTTTGCTTATAAGTTAACCAACTGGCTAATACACTCAAGTGTACTAGCCTTTGATAGCATTTAGTCGAATAACCAAGCATTTACTGTATTTTCTGTCTGTGTGTGTAAAAAAACTAAAAAAACCAAAAATACTTCTGCTTTCCTAACTTTCCTAGCTAGTTGTTCCAGTGATCAGATTTGCTGATCCCTGGGCTTTGTATTTGGTTCCTATGTTCCTCCATTTTCTTGTGTGGCCAGAGGGAAGTTTCTTTACTCACCAGTGAGAGTGGGGAGTACTGAGCTGCCTGTTTGTCCTCAGAGGAGTGGTTAGAGACAGCAACTGGTAATTCATTGGCCATTTTGGGTCATTTCCTGTTTTTTCCAGCCCACTGCTATAAAGCACGCTTTGGCGGGCTTTTCTGGCATTAGAGAACTTGGCATAGCTCCTCGTGATCCCCTGCAGAGTTTCTAAGGCAGCAGAGAGCAGAAAAAGCAACTTTCCTGATTTTAAGTATTTTTTAAGCATTTTTATTGCTTTTTTCGACCTTTTGTGCATTTCGACCACTGTTTGTGCTTATATTATTGTTATATTACCTGTTTTCTCTGTTTTTCTGAGCTTAATTTGTTGACTGCACTTCTTAGCTAAAGTTTTGCTTGTAAGTTAACCAACAGGCTAATACACTCAAGTGTACTAGCCTTTGATAGCATTTAGTCGAATAACAAAGCATTTACTGTATTTTCTGTCTGTGTGTGTAAAAAAAAAACTAAAAAAAACAAAAAAATACTTCTGCTTTCCTAACTTTCCTAGGTAGTTGTTCCAGTGATCAGATTTGCTGATCCCTGGGCCTTGTATTTGGTTCCTGTGTTCCTCCATTTTCTTGTGTGGCCAGAGGGAAGTTTCTTTACTCACCAGTGAGAGTGGGGAGTACTGAGCTGCCTGTTTGTCCTCAGAGGAGTGGTTAGAGACAGCAACTGGTAATTCATTGGCCATTTTGGTTCATTTCCTGTTTTTTCCAGCCCCCTGCTATAAAGCACGCTTTAGCGCGATTTAGCGCGGAGTTGCCACAGGAGCAAACAAGAGCAGCGGCGGTTAATCAAGGTTAAACTATTCGGGCTACCTAAAGTCCACTCTTCAAATTTTCCCTTAAAACAGCCTTCCCTGAACTGTACTGCTGATCTAACCAGCATATTCTATATCTAAAAAGCTCAGCTCTACTTGATTCCTAAGTAGAATATTCTCTATCTGTAAAGCCTAGCACTTGCTCCTAAAGTACTTTTTTACTTGATATAGCACTTTTATTTTACATAGTACCCCACCAGCCAAAAACCCCATTCGATCACCCACATCCCCCGGAGTCTTTTAAAGTCCTTGTCTATTCCTTCTAGCATGTCGAGGCATCAGTTGCTAGTGTCCTCTCCTGCTCAGCTGGTGAATCTGGGAATATTGAGGCAATGTTACAATTGTCTCATGTACACGGACAACCCTCTCCTTCTCCCACTAAACACAAATACATGTGAGAGATGCAACTATATAGCCAAACTGGAGGCTGAGCTCTCTCAACATAGGACTGGTAAGACCAGACAGGAGGAGAAGGTAACCACACACACCACAAACCCAGTCTCACATAGTACTATCACAACTTCAAATCATACACATAAATACACAAAGACATATTCAGAGGCTCTGATCAAAAATCTACCAAAACAGCAGAGGCCACCAAAGCAGACACCCAAACAACTGCCACCTCAGGACACAACACATGCAACACATAGACCACATAGTCAGTGTGCCAAACAGTCACAGCCCTTAAGGCCAAACACAATGCCAGACACACTGCCATTGGTGACTCCATAGTCAGACACACTGACGTCCAGCTCACCAGATTGAACAAGGAAAAGGTCACAGTAAGCTGCCTGTCGGGCGCTAGAATCCGCCACATAACGCAAGCACTCAGGTCTCTCAACAGCAGGTACAAGTACGACTCTGTCATTGTCCACGCTGGTGTGAACGACCTGAGACGCACTCTCCTGGACTACATGAAAAGAGACATAGAGGAGCTCTCTGATTATGTAGCCCAGGCAGGTATGACCCTGACCTTGAGCAGTATCCTACCTTCACCAAGAATGATGCCACAATACAGAGACAAGATGATCAGCTTTAATAATTGGCTTAAACTCTGGTGTCATTCAAAGGGGATCCAATGTCTGTCTGCCTGGGATGACATGCTGGACAAGCCACGCTGCTTCGCAAGGGACGGCTTGCACCTGTCACCCCTGGGCTTCCGGATATTGGCAAAGGCTCTTGCCACCCCCATAGTGCCTTTTTTAGGCAAGGCTTAAATTCTAAACCTACCACCCTAGAACACAAAAAAGGAAAAAAAACTAAGGGTAATGCTGCTCAATGCCAGAAGTCTCAACCTCAAGATGCACGCACTCGAGGCCCTTCTCAGTATGGAGAACATCGATGTCTGTGCTGTGACTGAAACCTGGATCTGAAGTAGGCAGACTTCATTCGTCTGCAACCTGTGGGTATCGGATCCGACCTCGGATCCGAGCCGGCAATTCAAAAGCTTAGGCTCCGAGCTCCTAGCTCCTCCCTCTTACCCATAACCCCTTGCCAAGCCCTGACTGACCTCAGATTTCGTTTGCCGCTTTTCAAGTAGCTACGGATTCTAGAGCTCCTGGCGTTTTTTGGTGACAGATAAGTTTGTCTGACAAAAAAAGTTTACAAATTCTCTATTTTTGTTTCATATATTATTAGTGTTGATTGTGTTAGGCTTTCCTCTTTTTAGTTAATATTTCTCGGGTTTTGCGTAGTTAGTGTGTGTGTGTTGTGTTAGGCCTTCTGGGTTTATTATGTCTGAAGCCCATAAGGCTGTTTTCTCTAAATGTACCGAGTGTGGCCATAAGCTGTCCCCAGCGGATGGCCACACTCGGCGCGTTAAATGCTTGGGGGTTGAACACCTGTCATCTGGTTGTACCATTTGTGCAGGGTTCAACCCCTGGGCTTTGAGGGAGCGGAGGTCAAGCTGGTGCAGGCGGGTCTTTACCTCCAGATACCGCCTCGCTTCTGCCCTTCTACTCAGCAACCTGTTGCTGTGGGCTCTCCCCCTCCGGCTGGGACTCAACCTCCCTCTAAGTTGCCGGAGGGGAAAGAGTCATCTAGGGAGAGAGAGAAGAAGGAGAGGCACAGGGAGAGGCACCACAAACGGAGAGCCGAAACTTCCAGTTCGGCTCCTCCATCTAAGCGGGCCTCCCCTGTGCCTTCTAGCTTTCCTCCTCCTCGGCTCCACTCCCCTCGGTTCTCTCCTGGACCCGAGGAGGAGGAGGCTAGCCTTTCTAGGAGGTCTCCGAGGCGGCTCTCTAGGTCCGCTTCGGTGGCCTCCACCAGGTCAACTTTTTCCATGAGTGAAGCTGATATGGACCGGATGATGAGGAAATTCATCCAGGCCCAAATGCAAATGGGAGTGCTCCTAGCCCCCCCCCATCCGGGAGGGGCTTCAACCCCTTTTTTCGCCCCTTTGGCTCCTTCTCCGACCCATACCACGGGTTCGGAGCTGTCGGCGCCGGGCAGACTTGGATCCGGGGGTGGGTCGGATCCGATAGGTCGGCGCACCTCGGATCCGTCCCATCCCTTGAGTGCTTCGGGTACTTCGGACCCGACCTCTCGGAGCCGAGGACCGAGCCTCGGATCCGAGGGAGCTGGTGTGTCTTCGGCTCCGACTCCGATCCGCAAGGCCGGATCCGGTGGGGTCGGCTCGGGTTTAGAGAAGCTGGCTCCCCCTCGGCCTTCGACGTAGTGGAAAGGGCACTGTTGAGGACGTCCGGACCCCCGGTCCCTGCCACGGCTCCATCCCGCACTCCCTTGCAGTTGGGCCAGGCCCCCACCAGCCGGTCCCAGGGACAGCCCGCCTCGATGTCCCAAGTGGTTCCCTTGGAACATCCAACTGCTGAAGAGTACTCCTCGGACAGCCCCGATGAAGTACCTCGAAGCGTAAGTGCAAAGGAGGCACATGGACTCCCCCGAGTCCGTTACTGAAGACACAGATTTGGATGAAGGGGAAGGCTCCCCTAGGTCACCCCCTGAGGACGTCTCATTTGGAGACATTATGGAGATGTTAAGGATCAGGGGGGGGTGGTCTGCCCCCAAGGCTTCTTCGGACGAGTCTGTGTTCTTGGAGGCATTCGAGGCGGGCCCTTCTACCTCTTGGGTGTCCCCTCCTGCTGACCCTCTGGTGGATCTTATATCCATCAGAGCGTGGAAGGATCCGGACACCGTTGAGCCTATCCCCAAGCGTCCTGACCGCATCCTTTCCTCCGCGGACCGCACTCACTGGAGCAAGGGCCCCAGTAGATGCCATGATGATGGCTGCAGCCACGAAGAGGGAATTGGCCCAGGAGAGTCCCTCCATGCATCCTCCGGGCAAGGAGTCCCGCTCGATGGATTGCATTGGGAAGCGAGTTTTCAGTTCAGCAACCTTCTCTTTGAGAGAGCTGAACTACATGGCACATGTCATTAGGATGCAGCGGGATCTGATTAAAGAATACGCTGCATCTCCCCGAGTCCATGTCGAGTGAGGATAAACAGGTATACTCCACCCGAATGGCCACTCTCAGATCAGTTTCCAATACGTCTATGCGGCTGCTTTCTCATGCTACTGAGGGAGCCGCTAGAGCCAGCGGAGCAGGCCTAGTCATGAGGCGACAGGCCTGGCTCCGCCACTGTGATTTTGCAGAGCCCTTCAAGGCGACCTTCGAATGCCCCTTCGATGGTTCTGCCTTGTTTGGCAAGACTGTTCGAAACGTTAGTCCAGAGCGAAAAGGACGGAAGACGCTGTCTGCCGTCGGAGTCCGCTTCTCAGCTCCCCAGAGGTCCTTCTCTAAGAACCAAAAGGGACAGAAGAAGATGTGGTTCCGGAAATCGCAGCAGTCCCAACCTGCTCCGGATAACCAGTCCTTCCATGGCAGAGGAGGACGGGAGGTCGTGCCCTAGAGGCAGGGGGGCTCCTAGCAACTTTGGGTCCAGAGAACCTTTCTCTGATAGACCCACGCAGCAGCCCTGAAGAGTTGCCCGGCTGTCCGTCTCTGGAGGCAGTCGGGGGGCGTTTTTCGAGGCACCTGACTTCTTGGGAGTCCATAACAACAGACCGTTGGGTGCTTCGTGTCATATCCAGAGGTTATTCAATTCCCCTATTCAAGGTTCCCAAATCTCGCAGCCTCCCAGATGTTCCACCCGACCAGAGGCGGCAGCTGTCAAATCGAACAGCTGCTAGAAAGAAGAGCTATCCAGCGTCCCCCTAGATCAAACCGGATTAGGGTTTTACTCCAGGTTCTTTTTGGTGCCAAAGAAAACGGGGGACCTAAGACCAATCTTAGACCTTTCCCAGCTGAACCTGTCAGTAACCAAGCAAAAGTTCCGGATGGTCACCCTCCAATCTATACTTCCTCTTGAGGGAGAACGACTGGATGTGCTCCGACCTCAAGGACGCGACTACCACATTCGCATGGACAGACGATCCAGGAGGTTTCTTCGCCCGGCTGGGAGCCAGTCATTATCAGTTCAGGGTCCTCCCCTTTGGTCTCACCTCAGCCCCCAGGGTGTTCACCAAGGTGCTAGCGGTGGTAGCGGCCCACCTGAGGCTCCAGGGATTACAGGTCTTTCCGTACCTGGACGACTGGCTCTTGACGGCATCATCAAGGCATCGTCTGTGCTCAACCAGAGACTACTTTCTTCAACTGGCCCCAAGGCTGGGCATCACGATCAACTGGGAGAAATCTTTGCTGCACCCAAAACAAGTTATAGATTTCATAGGAGGAAGACTAAACAGCAGATCAATGCGAGCCTTCCTCACTCCAGACAGAATTGCCAACCTGAAGTGTCATGTGACAGCGGTCCTGCAACCATCTCCAACTGCAGCTTCGGTCCTGAGAGCCCTAGGTTCTATGGCGGCAGCTATTCCGCTTCTCATTCATGCTCGCCATTTAATGCGGGTTCTTCAATGGACCCTTCAGGTTCAGTGGTCCCCTCTTTGTTCCTCTCAACGCTCCGATTGCGGTCAGCAAGGCGTGCAGGGACTCCCTTCTTTGGTGGCTTCTTTCTCCGGAGCCCCTGGCAGGGAGACCTTTTTCTGCTGCATTTCCCCGAGCCACAGTGACCACGGACGCTTCTTGCCTCGGGTGGGGGGGGCATTCTGCGGGAAAGATTGTCCAAGGCACGTGGAATCCCACAGAGACGTCATTGCATATAAATGTCCTGGAAATGAGGGCGGTGCTCCTAGCGTTGCAAGCACATCACCACGTTCTTCCTTCAGGGACTATTGCGATTCAGACAGACAACATGTCGGTAGTCTGGTATATCAACAAACAGGGAGGAACCAGGTCTTACTCCCTTTGTCGAGAGGCCATGAGAGTCTGGGAATGGGCAATTTCCACCAAACGCTTGGTAGCAACGCACATTCCGGGAAAGTCCAACATCCTTGCGGACAAGCTCAGTCGCACCATTCTTTCTCCTCACGAGTGGTCTCTCAATCCTCAAGTAGCGAAGAAGATTTTTGCCGTCTGGGGGCAACCCTGTTGCGATCTTTTTGCCTCTCCCTCAAACGCCAAATGCGACAATTTCTTCGCTCTGCTTCCCCCACCAGGGGAATTCCCGAGAGATGCTCTGGTGCATGCTTGGCCTCCCGGTCTCCTTTATGCCTACCCTCCACTTCCTCTGATGCAGAGGCTTCTGCAGGAAGCCAACAGTTTGGGGAGCAGAATGATTCTCATTGCCCCGTTCTGGCCTCGTCAACCTTGGTTCCCCTTCGTATGGTCTCACAAAATCAATCCACCCTGGATTCTGGATCCAATTCCGGATCTCATCTCCCACCCTCTGGGAATGTCGGTTCCCAATCTGCACCCTGAAGTTGACAGCTTGGCTGCTCCAGTTCCATCCTTGATTAGGACTCCCGGTATCTCATCACCGGTCAAGGCCATCTTAGTGGCAGCTCATAAACCTTCCACCAGGCAGGTTTATCGGAGTAAATGGAAGAGATTCTCTATTTGGGCGGTACAGAGAACTTTGGATCCTTTCTCGGCACCTATGTCAGCGGTGCTGGATTTTTAACAGACCTCTTTCATCAAGGGGCAAGTTCTTCCACGATTAAGGTACAATTGGCAGCTATCTCGCATTATCACATTGGTCATGAGACAGCTCCCTTATGACGCGTAAATTATGCAAAACATTTCTCAAAGGGATTTTTGTTGAGGCCTCCAGTCAAGGAGGTTGTACCACCTTGGGACTTGTCTTTAGTTCTGCAAGCCCTTACTGCTCCTCCCTTCGAGCCTGCAGCTTCTACAGATCTAAAGTACCTTTCCTGGAAGACTGCCTTCTTGGTAGCTATCACTTCAGCCAGAAGAGTGTCTGAGCTTCAAGCTCTATGCGTCAGCCGCCTTTACCTTTCTTTCTTCCCTGATAGGGTGTGCCTCAGGACCAATCCATCTTTTCTTCCAAGGTCTCTTCTGAATCTAATATTAACCAATCAATCAATTTACCTGTGTTTTTTCCCAAGTACTCAAACAAAGGAGAATACAAATTGCATTCCTTGGATGTTCATAGACAATTACGTTTTTATATTCACAGAACAGCTGGTCACAGGAAATCAGATCAGCTGTTTGTCTCCTTTGCTAAATTTGCTCTGGGTAAAGCAGTATCTAAAGTCACACTATCTAAGTGGATTGCTAATTGTATTCTGCAGGCATGTGACACTTCAGGTAGACCTGCTCCTCAGAGGGTTACGGCTCATTCTACTAGGGCAGTTTGCACGTCAGCCGCCTTTAAGTCCCGTGTATCATTGGATGATATCTGCGCGGCAGCTACTTGGGCCTCGCCTCATACTTTTATTTCTCATTATAAGGTGGATGTTGTTTCTAGAGGAAGAGCATCCTTTGGCTCAGCGGTGCTCCGAAACATCCTTCCATGACGGCCGCCCAAGATTCAGGTAGCTGGGGACTCTGTCCCACAGGTTGCAGACGAATGAAGTCTGCCTACTTCAGATTTAGAAGTTATGTACTCACCATAACGTTCCATCTGAGTAGGCGACTTCATTCGGATGCAACCATCCCCCCCTCCATCCCCCTGACCTTTATAGAGCGAGTATTTATGCTGTTTTCGTGTACTGTAGTCAGTATTTTGGGGCAAACTCAATCTGAGGTCAGTCAGGGCTTGGCAAGGGGTTATGGGTAAGAGGGAGGAGCTAGGAGCTCGGAGCCTAAGCTTTTGAATTGCCGGCTCGGATCCGAGGTCGGATCCGATACCCACAGGTTGCATCCGAATGAAGTCGCCTACTCAGATGGAACGTTATGGTGAGTACATAACTTCTAATTCAAGGCTCCTGAGAGTACCCCGGCACTATCAAGCTTTACCTCATATCATGCGTTCCGGCCCCAAAATCCGGACAACACCAAGAAAGGAGGGGGGGTGTCTATATTCATCAAGAACACCCACACCTCAAGGTTGGTGGCAACGCACGATGCATCGGAGACCATCCATGTGCAATTAACCATAGGCAAGACTGCTCTGCAATTTGTAGCATGTTACAGGCCACCCTCTCAATCTCAGGAACCTCACATGGCTTTCCTGAAAACACTGGAGGGGATAAATGTATCTCCAAACTCCATCATACTAGGTGATTTCAACTACCTGAATATAGACTGGGATCACTACTCAAGCCCCAACACTCTAGCCCAAAGGTTCCTAGAGTTCATAAACTCAAATGCCATGGAACAGCTAGTCACCATTCCCACAAGAGGAGATAACATACTAGATCTCATCATCACGAACATGGGGTCACAATGTTCAACACCGGAAGTATACCCTTCACTGGTGAGATCAGACCATAAACTAATCTCACTGGAAGTCCACATGCCGCCCCCACCTGAGATAAAAAAGACCACAGTGAAGAACTTCTCAAAAGCCGACTTCACACTTCAAAAAGCTAGTGTGGTCTCTTTTAAGGTCCCCGAGACTACGGAAACCATTACTCAAGCCGCTGAATCACTTTCAAATGCCTTCTAGCAGCACCTACAGGACTGCATGGATCAGGCAATCCCAAACAAAACAAAGACCCTTTGTACCAAAGGCAAGCGTCCAGTTTGGTGGACCCCAGCCATAAACAAGCTCTACAACAAAAGGAGGAAGCTACTACAAGATAGAGGAAAATCCTTAAAAGGGAAAACACCCTTGATCATTATAAGTAAAAAATTAAGAACTCTCATAAAATCATCCAAGGCAACTTTTGAGAGAAAAGTCGCTAAGGACTCAAAGGACAATCATAAGGCCTTCTTTAGCTATGTTAGAAACCTGGGAGGAAACTCCCAGACATGCTCAGAATTAGTTCAAAATGATGTAAAAATTACTGAACCTACAGACATTGCCAACATACTGGCTGACAGGTTCAGTGCAAACTCCCCCCCCCCAAAAGGTGAGATATCTATACCAGAGAATTATAGCCCCCCAAACATCTCTAACGCTCAGGTGAGAACTGCTCTCTCAAAGGCAAAAAACACAGCATCCATGGGACCAGATGGTGTCCCCGGATGTGTGCTCCATGAACTCAATGAGGAATTAAACCCACAGTTAGGGCAGCTGTTTAATCTTAGCCTCACCTCAGGATACGTGCCTAAGGAGTGGCGTACGGCAACTGTGGTCCCACTTCACAAAGGAGGTGCCTCCACCGACCCGGGAAATTACCATCCCATCAGCTTACAAGCTTGATCTGCAAAGCTATGGAGAGGATCATAATGGAACTCATAAATAAAGACATAGGAGACTTGCAGACTTTGGATCTGACCCAGTTTGGCTTTGTCAAGGGCAGATCATGCCTTTTAAACCTGGTGGACTTTTTCGAAACAGTCACCAAGGCCATTGATGAGGGAAAGGCAGTCCACACAGCCTACCTCGACCTGGCAAAGGCTTTCGACACAATACCCCACTCAGGTATCATTGAAAAACTCATCAGCTTAAATGTAAACCCATACATCACAATATGGGTTGCAAATTGGCTAAGTGACAGAACCCACAGGGTCAGAGTTGCTAGTGCTATGTCAGACTCAAAGCCTGTCACAAGTGGTGTCCCACAGGGCTCAGTTCTGGGCCCTCTCCTGTTCGGCATCTACTTTTCAGAAGTACAAGCAAACACAGGAGGATTATGGCTGACAAAATTTGCAGATGACTGCAAACTGGGCACCATAGTTGAGAACACATCTGACACAGATATCCTTTAAAAGGGTCTTATAGAAACGGAAAACTGGTGCCAGAACCATGGCCTAAAGTTAAACGCCAAAAAATGCATAGTCATGCCCTTCGGGAAAAACAAGGTTACCCCTAGCTACCATATAGGCGGCAACCCACTAAGCACAGAAGTGGTTATCAGGGATCTGGGTACCCAGGTTGACAGTAACCTTTCATTTGGTACTCACGTTGCCAAAGTAGTTAGGAAGACCTTCTACATTGCCCACCTGATCATGAAGGGATTCACATCTAGATCAAGGGAAGTCATCGTCCCCCTGTACTCATCACTCATCAGGCCAATGATTGAGTACAATGCCCAATTCGGAATGTATCTGACACAACACCTGCAGCAACTGGAAAGGCCCCAAAAGTTCCTCACCAAAAGGATAAAGGGTCTCAAAAATATGTCCTATGCTGCCCGACTGAAGGAACTTCAGCTCTACTCAGTCGCCACCGCCTGCTCAGAGGTGACCTGTGCCTGACATACAAGGCCATGTCCAACCCAGAATTGATGAACATGCTTCACCTCAAAAAATCTAGATCCCTCAGAACTACAAGGGCGGGAGACTTAAACCTTGACACGGTTATTAATAGGACATGCTGGAGGGACAGATTCATCACCCAGAGACTCCCTATGCTGTGGAACAAAATCCCGGTACATGTGAGGCAGAGCACCTCGCTGGCTTTGTTCAAGAGAAATCTTGACCAATGGATGGGAGATCGCAGATATACCCCAGGGATTATCTCAGTGTCACTGCTTGACAGAGGCACAGCAAAATAATGGGCATAGTATCCTCCAAACTAAAGGGGTGGCGAAAGCCACAAAACTCTGGCTAGGCTTATAAATGCCCTTGGGCAGATAGCCTAGTATGAACCTATGAGCTATGAGGTTGCGTTTTTTACTGGCTCAGGTTGTATTAATCCTTTTTTATCTTTTTCAGCTATAATTTAACTGTTATTTTCTTAGACTTAGATTGTCTTAACTTTTAGTGTAGTTGTACTGGTATCCCATAATTTGTCCAACTTAGGAAACTCATTTTCTGTTAGAGAGTTTCTCTCCTACCCCCTTCCCCGGCTAAACCCCCCCCCCCCTGTTGTAACTATAGGTGTAGTGTTTAGCCTTATAATTTTTATTTAGATTGTTGTAGTTATTTTAATAAGTGTGGGTGTTTGTGATAGTTTTTTTCTACTCACTACTGTTAACTTATCTAGTGCGGGCGTGTTACTGTGTCTGTGAGTCTGGTTTAAGCACTAGTGTAACAATTTTTTCTCTCTTTGGTATCCCCGGGCCAGTATGTCCAAAGATACCAAAGTTTCAGGCTTCAAGAAGTGTGACTCGTGCTGTCAGAAGATGTCTCTGACAGACTGTCACACTTCTTGCGTGTATTGCTTGGGTTCCCTATACCTGCAGGACTCCTGTTCGGTCTGTCATGCCTTCAGCCCGAGAGTCCTGCAGGAGCATAGGAACAAACTTATCTTGAGAGGCCTACTCAAGCCAGAGGGATCCCCAGCGAAGCCTCAGTCGGGGAAATCCTCAAAGCCCGCCAAGCTGTCGGCTCCCAGTTTGGAGCCGTCGCTGGGCGGGGCATCTGCCTTTTCGTTGGCTCCGGCTGGGGCCGACACCTCTAGACCTCTATCGGCTCCGACTTTAATGTCAGAACCGTCATTAGGCCGGAAACGTTCTAGGTCCCCTTCCCTAGAATCAGTTCGCTCTGCTCAGAGGTCACCATTGCTGCAGTTGGAATGGAGCCATAGGTCCCATTCCTCTCGGTCTTCCAGGTTATCCAACCCTGACTTAGAGAGGGTGGTCAGTAGACTACTTAAATCGCAGGCCCTGGCCAAGATGTTAACCAGCCCTTCTCAACAGACTGTGGCTATCCCGGTGTCTTCAACAGTTCCTCCTCCGACTCCCCTTTTGTGTTTGGAGTCGGAGCTGGTTGGGGCTCGAATCTTGGAAGCGTCGGAGCCGATACCACACCTTTTGGCTCCTTCGTCCGCTCTGATCTCTTCATTGGTTCCTTCCTTGGAGGGATCTCGGCGCCGAGACTCCCTCGTCAGCTCCGAGGGGGCGAGTGACATCAGACCCTTGTCCTACCCCGTTCTCCCTCTCGGGGCTTCGGCGCAGGTGAGCTCGGCCCCGACCTCGGCCTCGGAGCCGTCCCTCTCAGTGCCGGGAGGGGTTCACGTCTCTTCAGAGTGGGGACCCTCTGCTCTGCCCGACAGGGGCGCCTTCGAGGTCATGAGGAGCGTGTTGACTCCTGTGTTGGCTCCACGATCGGCCCCTTCGGCTCCTCCCCCATGGTGCCTGCATCGGTCTCTGTCCACCCTCCTGACCTCAAGCGTGGAGAACAGACGCTCCAGGTCGCCCCATTGGGCGTATCTTCCTCTTCCGAGGCCTCCCCTGATCATTCGGAGGAGCCCCCTCGGAAGAGAAAATGTAAGAGGAAACATGTTGACTCCCCGGAGTCAGTCACGTCTGATACCGACTTGGAGGATTCAGAAGGGTCCCCAAGGTCCCCCTCTGAGGATGTCTCCTTTTCTCCTTTCCCTTACTCTCTTTTCACTCTACTTTTTTTTTTACATACTTTCCTTTATTTACAATCTATTAAGTTTTTCTTTTTTCTGCCTTATCTTTCTCAATTTGTACAATGTCATGTAGATAGTATTGTGTGTCATAGGAATTAACTCCTGTAGTAGTACTTTACATTGAAGGGTTTACTAGTTTTTGTTTTTTATTGCAAACCCTATTACTAACTCTAATATTATTAGTATTACTGTTATTATTATCATTAGTCTGGTTAGTTTTTCTGTATGTATCTCACTCTGTGGAGCTTTTCTCCCCGGGCAGCTACTGAAAATGGAAATTTCTCCAGCTAGACTAGCCCGGTCAACAAATGTAAAATAAAATAAAATAAAATTTTCAGACATCCTAGAGATCCTTAGGCAGAGGGGTAACTGGACTGCCCTTAACCCTTCCGAGGATGGGTCGGTGTACCTGGACATGTTTGGTTCTCACCCTTCCACCTCCTGGGTGTCTCCGCCTTTCGATCCGCTCATGGAAGTGGTGGCTCGAAGGGAATGGACAGCCCTGGACACAGTGGAACCAACTCCCCGCAGGCCCACTAAGTTTATTACAGCCCCATCCGACAAACAACTTCTGACAAAAGGTGTCCCTGTTGATGCCATGGTGGTGGCAGCAGCCACTAAGAAGGAGTTGGCTGACCCTTCGGTGCCTGTCCATCCACCTAATAAAGAATCTAGGACAATGGACAGGTACGGGA
Source organism: Protopterus annectens (assembly GCF_019279795.1). Lineage (NCBI taxonomy): Eukaryota > Metazoa > Chordata > Ceratodontiformes > Protopteridae > Protopterus > Protopterus annectens. The sequence continues at coordinate 1,984,560,928 of NC_056726.1, forward strand.
AGCGGATGTTTTCTTCAGCGACTTTTTCCATGCGGTCGCTGAATTATCTGTGCCATTTCACCCACCTTCAAAGGGATATTCTTAAGGAACTGGGTGATACCCTTCAGGATCCATCAGCTGCGGGTTCTCAGGACAAGATTAACTCCCAGCTGGCGACCCTTAACTCTATAGTCAACTCCTCCATGCGGCTCATTTCTTATGCAGCTGATGGGGCGAGTAGGGCCGCAGATACAGGCGTGGCTTTGAGAAGACATGCCTGGATGCGGTTATGCAACTTTGCTGACCCCTTTAAGGTATCCTTCACTAATACCCCCTTCGATGGTTCGGCTCTGTTTGGACCACAGGTGAAGGATACCCTTACCAGGTGTGAACAGGAAGGCAAGACTCTCTCTGCTGTGGGAGTCCATTTTTCTACTCCCTCTAGACCATACCCTAAAGGTCAGAAGAGTGGAAAAATGTGGTTTCGGAAACCCCAGAGAGTCGTGCCTGACACACGTGGTGAGTTTCCCTCCAGGGGCAGAGGAGGGAGCAATAATAGATGCCGCCCAAGGGGCAGAGGGGGTCCGCAAAATCAGGGTAGCAGAGAATCTTTCTCTGACAAACCCTTTCAGCACCCCTGAGGGGCTGCCCAACTGTCCACCTTCGGAGGCAGTCGGGGGAAGATTGTCACTGTACCCAGAAGCCTGACAACTCCTCACACAAGACAAATGGGTACAGTCTATCATATCCGAGGGTTACAAAATCCCCTTTGCCCACTCCCCTGTACAAACAAACAGGTCCCTTCCAGATGTTCCACCCGGTCTAAGGGATCAAGCAGTACTAGAAATTTCAAAACTGCTAGAAAAGAGGGCCATCCAGCCAGTCCCAGCAGACCAGCAAGGATCCGGGATTTACTCCAAGTTCTTTTTGGTACCAAAAAAGACAGGGAACTGGAGACCCATTTTGGATATCAGCAGGTTAAACAAATCTGTTCAAAGAACGAAGTTCCGGATGGTCACGCTTCAGTCCATTCTACCCTTTTTGGGTCAGGACAATTGGATGTGCTCCATGGACCTTCAGAATGAGTACTACCATATCAAAATGGACAGACACTCCAGAAGGTTTCTCTGCTTCCGGCTGGGAGCCAGTCACTATCAATTCAGAGCTCTGCCCTTTGGTCTCACCACAGCCCCCAGGGTGTTCACCAAATGCATGGCAGTGGTTACGGCTCACCTGAGACGGCGAGGATTCCAGGTGTTTCCATATCTAGACGACTGGCTCCTGACTGCTTCTACCAGGCATCAGCTAGTGCGAGCCAGGGATTATACCATCCAAACTTGCTTCGAGCTAGGTATCTCTATAAACTTTGAAAAGTCTGCATTGTCGCCTTGTCAATCTATAACCTTTATAGGCGCAAGATTAGATACAAAAGAGCTGTCGGCAAAACTTCCCTTAGAAAGAGTATCAGACATTCGCCGACATGTCCAGACCTTACTACAGTGCAAGAGAATTCAGGCCAGATTTGTACTGAAAACCTTGGGTCTCATGGCAGCAGCAATCACATTGATCCCCCTGGCTCGTTTCCACATGCGGATTCTTCAGTGGATGCTTTTTACCCAATGGTCTTTTCAACAGCTTCCGATGTCTCACAACATAATAATCACCCAATCATGCAAAGACCACCTGTCTTGGTGGATGGTCTCCTCTCAAGTACTTCAAGGCAGACCATTTGTTCTTCCTCCTCCTGTTGCCACGGTGACAACGGATGCCTCCCTGATTGGGTGGGGGGGGGTATTTTCAGGGCAGGACTGTCCAGGGCACTTGGCAACCTCTAGAGTACCATCTGCACATAAACGTCTTGGAGATGAGAGCTGTACTTTTAGTGTTGCAAGCTCTTCAGGACTCTCTAACCACCGGGACTATTGCAATTCAGACAGATGTAGTGTGGTACATCAACAAGCAGGACGGAACCAGGTCCTATCCCTTATGTCGAGAAGCACTCAGACTCTGGCAGTGGGCGATCTCCTCTAAATGGTTTCTGATAGCAACGCACATCCCCGAGAAGTCCAACGTCATAGCGGACAGGCTAAGCAGAGCTATTCTCATGCCTCACGAGTGGTCTCTCAATCAGTTAATAGTGGACAAAATTTTCCGCAGATGGGGTCAACCTTGCTGCGACCTTTTTGCAACCCCTCTCAACAGCAAGTGTGACGATTTCTTCACTCTCTTCCCCCTTCCCGGCCACTCCCCCAGAGACGCTCTAGTTCACGATTGGCCCTGGGGTCTTCTGTATGCATTCCCACCCTTTCCCTTAATTCCCAAACTAATTCAGAAAGCGACCGCACTGGGATCTAGGATGATCCTCATTGCCCCTTACTGGCCTCGACAAATTTGGTTCCCATTCCTGCATCGTCACCTGCTGGAGCAGCCTTGGAATCTGGACCCAGTGCCAGACCTCTTGGTCCATCAGTCAGGCGGGCTGCACCAATCCCTTCAGTCTCTCAACCTCACAGCTTGGTTGCTCCACTTCCAACTTTAGCCAGGCTTCCACATATTTCTCAGCCAGTGCGTGAAATCATCCTTTCTTCGCACAAATCCGCTACCAGGAAGACATGCTAGTAAGTGGAAACATTTCTCTTTCTAGACGGAGGCTAGAAATATAGACCCCTTTACAGCCCCTGTCCATCACGTTCTAGATTTTTTAGCAGAACTCTTTCGAGCAGGTTCCTCGTCTGCCACTATTAGGGTCCAATTGGCTGCTATCGATAATTTCCACGCTGGCCTGTCAGAAACCAGCATCATGTCCCATAAACTTTGTAAGGCCTTTCTTAAAGGGACTATTTTACTTAGGCCCCCGGTTAGAGATCCCCTGCCTCCGTGGGATTTAAACCTCATATTAACTTCCTTGATTCTCCCTCCCTTTGAACCTGCGGCCTCCTGTTCCTTAAAATTACTCTCCTGGAAGACTCTCTTCTTAGTAACCATCACCTCAGCTAGGAGAGTGTCGGAACTTCAAGCCCTCTGTATTCGTCCTCCTTATCTTGTTTTTCACAAGGATAGAGTTTCACTCAGGACTAATCCTTCTTTTCTGCCCAAAATACCTTCTGAGACAAACCTGAATCAGGCTATTGATCTACCTGTCTTTTTTCCTAACTATTCGAACAGAGATGAACAAAAGTTACACCACTTGGACGTTCACAGGCAATTACGTTTTTATTTGGATAGGACTAAACAAACAAGAAAATCGGACCAACTCTTCCTATCCTATGCTGCGGGCAAGCAGGGCCTGCCAGTTTCTAAAGTAACCTTATCCAGGTGGTTGGCCTCTATTATCACTTTGATTTATCAATTGAGACATAAAGAACTCCCTACAAAACCAAAAGCTCATTCCACCAGAGCGTTAGCTACGTTGGTAGCTTTTCAAGCAAGACTACCAATGGAATCTATTTGTGCTGCAGCCACATGGGCTACTCCTCATACTTTCATTTCACATTATAAGTTGGATATGGCCTCCAGGAGTCGAGCTGATTTTGGTTCCACTGTGTTCAAGAGTCTGTTCCGATGAGCCACCCGGGGCTAAGGTGCTAAGGACGCTGTCCCATCCAGCAAGAATGAAGGCGAGATAGACAACTTAACATTAAGAAGTTATGTACCTAGCATAACATTTCATGTTAGTTGTCTTCTTCTCGCCTTCTTTCTTGCGTCCCACCCTCCATTCCCCTAGCCTGGACAGACCGAGAAGAATCCCTTTTGAGGCCTTCTTCCTCTGGCTGAGTTTTATCTAGGTTTCTTCCTCCTCTGTTGTTAGTACTGCAGGTAAACCTTGTAGTTGGGACAGGTGTCCTTAAAAATTTTTTTCCATGGTGTTAGCTCTGCCAAACGAGATCTGGGTATCTGACGCCTAGCATTGTGGGATATGGGGAGGCCTCGAGCCAGTAAATGGCTCTCGAGCTTTAGTAGAAGGCCGAGTAGGAGCTGAGGATCGGCTCCGAATCCATCCAGCAAGAAAGAAGGCGAGAAGAGGACAACTAACATGGAACGTTATGGTAGGTACATAACTTCTTATTAATGTCTGTTATGTACTTCACAGATAAAGATTCTAGTTGTCTACTGATGTACTATGTTCTTCATCTGTAAATATGTTGTAAGTAATTGCTATGTAAATTGTTAATCGCTGTGTAATCCAATGTAACTACTGTCTGTTTATTTTAACTGTGGAGCTTTTCTTCCCGGGCCTCCGCTGAAAATGGACCTACGTCCAGTCGGACACTCCCAGTCAACAAATATAAATAAATAAATAAACAAACAGAGCTTCATACATACATGCTTACATCTCAACAGCTAACTACAAAATGGCAGTCAGCACTCTAGTGCAAGCCCTTGGATAGCTTTTTAAAGGTATATACACGCACATTGATCTGTAGGTTATATAATTCCCTTTTCCTTTCTACCTCTTTTTTTAATGCAGGTTTCTTGATGTTCCACCCAATCAGAGGAAAACAGTAGCACTATAAATATAAAAGCTGCTAAAAAAAAAGAAGAGTTATCCAAGAGGTCCAACCAGACCAGATGGAATCCAGAACTTACTCAAGATTCTTTTTAGTGCCAAAGAAAACAGAGGACTAGAGACCAACTTTGCAGCAACTTGAACAAATCAGTTCGACAGACAAAGTTTTGGATGGTCATGGTTCAGTCCATTTTGCCCTTTTTGATCAAGGATGACTGGATGTGCTTGATAGACCTTCAAAACACGTGCTATCACATACAAATGAACTTACAGTCCAGGCGGTACTTATGGTTCTGGCTGGGAGCCAGTCATTACCAGTTCAGAGCCCTGCCCTTTGGTCTCACTACAGCCATCAGGGTGGTCACCAAATGCATGGAAGTCGTAGCAGCTTGCTTGAGACTGCAGGAATTCTGGGTGTTTCCTTATCTATGTGACTGGCTCATCACCACCCAGACCAGGCATCTACTCATAAGAGAGAAAGATCAGGTACTCCAGATTTGCTCCCTTCAAGAATTGCAATAAATTACAGCAAATCTCAGTTATCAACATGGTATCTGTAATAGCTTTGCTTCCTCTAGCGAGAGTACAAACAATAAGCTTCCAGGTCAAGAAAATTGTTCACATTACAAATATTTCAGCCCATTCAATTCTTTAAGCCATGGTGTCAGTGTCAATTGCCATGACCGTAATCCCTCTGGAAAGATTTTATATGAGAATTCTACAGTGGATGCCTGCACCACAATGGTTAACTCATTGTCAACCAATGTCAGTCCAAATAAGGATCACTTGGGAATGCAAGAAATACCTTTGGTAGTTGATTCGAGCAGATCAGGTTCTACAAGGCCATCCCTTCATTTTCCTTCAACCCAAGGCCATAGTGACCAAGGACACATCCCAGATTGGGCGGGGAGCACTTCCTGGGGATAACAGCCGATGGCACTTGATCCTCCAAAGAAGCTAATTTGCATATCAATGCCCTAGAGATGAGAGCAGTACTCTTAGCGTTGCAGGCCTTTCAGGATGTTCTCTCTTTAGGGACAATTGTGATTCGAACAGACAATATGTCAGTAGTTTGGTACTTCAGCAAACAAGAAGGAACCAGATCTTACCCCTTGTGTTGAGAAGCACTCAGAGTGTGGCAATGGGCAATGTCATCTAACCGCTTTCTGATAGCAATGCACATTCCAGGGAAGTCCAACGTGATTGTACACAAATTGAGCAGGTCCATTCCACTACCTCACGAGTGGTCTCACAACTTTAAAGTGACAGAAATAATTTTCTATCAATGGGGTCAGCCTTGCTGCAGTATTTTTGCTTCTCCCATAAGCAACAAGTGCAGCAGCTTCTTTGCCCTGATCCCCCATTGAGGGAATCACTGAGGGCCACTCTTTTCCACAGTTGGCCTCCCAGTCTCCTCTGTGCTTATCACCTGATTCCCTTGATCCCCAAATTTCTGCAGAAAGCAGCCAGGTTGAAGCGCAAAGTCATCCTCATTGCACCTTACTATCCTCAACAGGTTTGGTTCCTCTTTCTTTGGCCTCATCTACTTTGCCTACCTTGGATTCTTGATCCAATTCTAGACCTCCTGTCTCACCCGACAGGTGTGGTTCACCCGGATATTGTAAACCTAAAGCTGGCACCGGGCTTCCAAGATGGTTGTAGATTGAGTAACTGCTTAACTGTATCTCTCCCAATGTGAAAACAGAAACTTAACAGAGAAGGCCAGCAGACCTTTGTGTTTATGGGTAAATTTCAGTAACTGGCTAGTAATTGTATTGTCTGGATGCCAGGAAAAAAGAAGTACTGAGCATCTGGATAAAAATCAGTTACAAAAGTGAGGAAGAAGCACCGACTGGAGAAAGTTCTGCAGCTGTTCAGCAAAATGCAGTGCAACCTCCAGACATGATTTCCAGTAACCTACAGGAAGATATAAGACAACTGCACACAGAGCTGATTAAAATAAATGAAACACTGATGGAGTATATCAACACAAACAACAAAAGGTTGTAAAAAATGGAAGAAGCTTTACACAGATATTCAGATGAGGTGATAAAGCTGCAAAAATCAGAGGCTGAAATGAAGAAAAGGGTGGATAAATATGAGACTGCTGAGTTAGAGATGTTTAAAAAAATAATATAATTAGAGGACAGAGCACACAGGGAAAAATCAGGCATTTTCAGTATGCCAGGAAAGCTGGCAGGAACAGACTGCATTAATTGTATGAAAGCAGAAATAAGCAACTGGCCAGGTATTCCACAGCAGGAGTTGTTAGTTGAAAGGGCACATTGTGTGTTTGCGCCAAACCTGGCTATGAGAAAGAAACCTAGATCTTTAATAGTAAAAATGCAATCCTACCATAGAATGAGTTAGCTGTGACAAAATTGTGGCAGAAGGACAAAATACTAAAAGTGGAGACAGCATAGTGTTTGTGGAGAATGATTACTTATTTAACACAGGGCAAAGGAGGAGTGAATTCATTCAATTATTCATATTCAGGGAATGTTGAGATGCAGGTGTGGGGTTCAAACTACTGTACCTAGCTGTCTTCAAGGTATTCTTCTCTGGAGAGAGAAAATTATTTTTTTTGATGAAGTACATGCTAAGGAAGAAATACAAATGTTTGCCCAACAAAGAGTGAGCTGTGAAACAGAAGGAGATGCTGATTCTTGTTCTACTGGTAATAAAGACCACAGAGAAACTGTACCTGTGAAAACTTTTCCACTGTTTCAATGTAAAATGTTGGAGAGAAGAAAGGGAACACGACAGTTGACCAGAAGAATCGAGAGTAAGCTGGAAATGAAGTAGAGACAGGATTTGGGAGATGGAGATGAACAGTAATAAAACCATCAAGTTAATGTGGGATCACAATGCAATAATTATATTTGTGAAATATGGCAGAACAAGAAAATCTGGAAATATTGGACTTTTTCAGAATTTGTTGGATTTATGGGGGGCTCTAACATATAAGCTGTACTTCATGTCTTTAATTTTCAGAAAAATGCTTTCAGGAGGGGAAGAGAGGGAGGAAAGTTAACTGTAAGGAAAGCATTTTTTCTTAATATTCCTGTTTTTGTGGTGTATGGTTTTCTTTGCATTCTATAAAGTAAAGTTTTCTCAGTTATTTTTACGTGTAATGGGGGTTGCAAATAGATGCTGCTATTCTTTATTTTTTCCTTTCTTTCTCCCTTCTCTCTTTCTTCTTGTTCAGTTTTAAGAAATGTAGGCACTGCAATGTAAAAAAAGCCTGGATAAAAAGAGCATGACAAAATAAAAAATAATGTGCTTTTTCTCATTCTTGCATGAGGTAATGACTGAACTAAGAACCTTTTTTGATTTAGTAACACATTTTAAGAGAAAGCAAGTGAATGAAAAAAGAATATTGAATATGATGAGACTTTTGTAGTGAATGAATGTATGCTTAGTAGCAGTTCTGTATCTGGCCCTCATGTCTTCATGGAAACAATCTGATAAAGAGAAATTGACTCTCTGGTTCTCATGTTTCCATGGACACAATCTGATAATTTAGGTTAACTCAAGATGTTATGTGATCCTATCTCGCCTACATTCTGTACTGATGGGCTCGGAGTCGATCCTCGGCTCCGACTCGGCACGCTATGCTATAGAGCGAAGCCTCTTATTGTTTTAATTAATAATATAATACATAAATGTTTAAATATTATATGCATACATGTTTTGATGTTTAAGATTGCTCAGACTAATCAGTTATTTAATAATATGCTGCTCTAAGCATTTGAGCATTACAGTTTTTTGGATAAGCTAGCTATCTATATTAACTTTTGAGCTTATATTTTATACATGTTTCCTTTCAAAACTGCATTTTAAAGTTGTATCTTTTAAATGTGCATTTTCTAATTTGCTTTTTAAAACTTGCATTTTTTAAAAAATCTGCATTACTTAAACTTGCATCTTTATAGAATACTAAAACAGATTTGAATGCAAACAGTTAAGAACTAGTATATAGTTTTTCATTTAACTACTTAATTACTAATTATCTAATTAAGTGAAAGAAAAAGCGGGAAATTAAGCAATTACATTTCTGCTATTTAAACATCAAGTTTTTCATTGAATATTGTAACCTGAAGAAGCATACAGTCTGTATGCGAAAGCGCTTGTTTCTTAATAAACTATTAAACATCTGTACATCGTGGTGATCATTGCTTGTTGTTCCTGGGACTTCCATGGACACAATCTGATAATTTAGGTTAACTCAAGATGTTATGTGATCCTATCTCGCCTACATTCTGTACTGATGGGCTCGGAGCCGATCCTCGGCTCCGACTCGGCACGCTATGCTACAGAGCGAAGCCTCTTATTGGCTGAGCTATTCTCTATCCCAGGATGCACCACCACTAATCCCTCAGATCTCGTTTGCCGCTTACAAGCTAGGACGTGGTCTCAAACTTGGCTGAGCTAAGTGCTGTTTTCTTAAAGTTTTTCTGTCAGGAAATTCTTTATTTCTTACTCAAAAGCTGTTTTAACAGCTATTGTTGTGTTTCTGTGTGTTTTTGATAATATTTTGTGGAAAATTTGTGTGATTGATTAGGGAAAGGTTTCCGTTTAAGTTAGAGGGGCCTTCCCCTATTCCTTAGTGAGTTTTCTTATTTTTAGGGAGGTCAAGTACCTGTTTAAGTTAGAGGGTTATTGGCCCTCCTTTTTGGTGTTTGTTATTTTTCTTAAAAAAAAAAAAAAAAAAAAAAAAAAAGAAAGGATTTATTGTTGTTAAAATCTTTGTTTCTGACATAGATAGTGTTTTTTTCCACTGTTATAGTGAGTGTTTTACAGGCATTATGTCCAAGGAACATAGACCCTCAGAATTCAAGAAGTGCACGAGGTGCAATTATAAAATGTCCATAACCGATGATCACTCCTCGTGCGTATACTGTTTAGGCGCCAAGCTCCTACAGGAGTCTTGCAGCGTGTGTCACACCTTTTCCTCTAGGGTCCTCCAAGAGAGGAAGAATAAATTGATCTTGAAAGGGCTGATCAAACCCTCCTTCGAGGAGGCCTTATCTTCCTCTTCCTCTCCAACTAAGAAAAAGAAAGCGTCGGCTCCGACCAGCCCGTCGGAACCGACTACTAAGAAATCTAGGCAGGCTTCTCCATCGGCTCCACGGACTTCAGAGCCGAGGGCGGAACCGTCTGCCTCGATGCCTCCAGTCTCGACTCCTCTGGTTTCGGAGCCGATGACTGGGGCTTCGAGAGGCAGGTCACCTTCATCGGCTCCACTGATTTTGGAGCCGATGAGGGTTGCCGGCTCAGACTCTTCCCCTTCGGCGCCGAAGCCCTCCTCGGCACCGAGGGAAATTGTTTTGGAATCTCCCTCGGCACTGATACTGGTCGAGTCTATTCGGAGCCGGTCCCCCAGTCCTTCGGAGCCGATGGAGAAGTCGGTTCGGACCCGATCGGTTTCCTCCCGATCTTCCAAGATGTCAGATTCGGACATCGACAGGGTGCTCCTAAGACTGTTTCAGCCTCCTGTATTCCAGAAATTAGTTTTGGATCCAGCCCATTCGGCTTCGGAGCCGATGGCCCACCCTGTAGTTCTGGTTCCTCCTCCAACAGCCTCGGCACCGTTGGAGCCGGTGCTGGTGGAGCCGATGGAGGTTTTCGGGTCGGCCCCGACCCTTACTCCAACCCCGGCTCTCGAGTCGGAGTTCGGTACATGGACCTCCTCTGTCGGCCCCGGGGGGGACGCTTCGGGACCGATGTTTTCGGTTCCGAGCCTTCCTCTCGGTGCGTCGGCTGCGGGGGTACCGTCTACTGTTGTGGCCATGGGGGTTGGACCTTCCCAGGATTCTGGTGGTCCGGCTTTCAGGGCCATGAGGAGTGTGTTGGCCAAATCTTCTTTGGCTACTTCCGCGGTCTCACCAGCACCTTCCCTACATACGGAGACTGGGTCTTTGGTAGTTCCCCTGTCCTTAGACAGCGGAGCCCCGGGGCCTGAGGTCACCCCCACTGGGGGTTCCCCCCCTCCTGGAGGTCCCTCTGAAGCTTCTTCAGAGGAACCCCCAAGGAAAAGATCGTGCAAGAGGAAGCACGTCGACTCCCCCGATGAGTCTCTCACGTCAGACACTGATCTTGATGATGCGGAGGGGTCCCCTAAGTCGTCCTCAGATGATGTCTCCTTTGCAAACATCTTGGAAGCCCTCAAACAGCGAGGCGGCTGGCATTCCAAACCCTCTTCTGCTGATGAGTCGGTGTTCCTTAAGGCCTTCGGGGCTCAGCCCTCCGCCTCCTGGTGTCTCCGCCCTTCGACGAGCTCCTAGATTTGATCTGTCGAAGGGCGTGGGAACATCCAGACTCTGTGGAACCGGTGCCTGCTCGCCCAAATAAGTTCCTATCAGCACCCCCAGAGAAGGAGTTTTTGACCAAAGGTGTGGCTGTAGATGCCTTGGTGGTGGCATCTGCTACCCAACAAGATGTAGCAGAGGCTTCGACGTCCGTCCATCCTCCTAATAAGGAGTCTAGGAGTATGGATCGGTACGGGAAGCGCACCCTCAGTTCAGCGGCCTTTACCTTAAGGTCCCTGAACTATTTAACGCACTTCACCAGATTAGGGATCTGATCAAGGAGCTTTCAGATACCCTCTTGGGTAACCTACCTGAGCAGCTGGTCCAGACGGTTGGCTCTCAGTTGGCTACTCTGTCATCTATATCAAACTCGTCCATGAGGCTCATTTCATATGCGGCCGAGGGGGCGAGTAGAGCGGCGGATATGGGTATTGCTCTACGGAGGCAAGCCTGGCTCCGCCTGTGTCATTTTGCGGAAGCCTTTAAGTCTTCCTTTGCCGACGCTCCCTTTGATGGGTCCTCTTTGTTTGGACCCAAGGTAAAGGACACATTGACCCGCTGCGAGCAAGAAGGTAAGACTTTGACTGCCGTAGGGGCACGATTTTCCACTCCCTTTCGGCCTTATCCCAAGGCTAAAAGAGGAGGGAAAATGTGGTTCCGTAGATCCCAGAAGTCTTATCCCTCGCAGCAGGACGATCCCCCTTCTAGAGGCAGAGGAGTGGGAAATTTTTCTGGAAGACGCCGTCCCAGAGGCGGCAGAGGCCCCCGCAACACTGGAGACCGCGAGTCCTTTCGTGGCTCTTCAGCCTTCCACAATCCCTGAAGGATTGCCCGACTGTGCAGCTCCGGAGCCAGTCGGGGGTCGTTTTTCGAGGCACCTAAAAGGCTGGGAAGGTATCACTCAGGACCAATGGGTGCTTCGAATTATCGACGGAGGTTACGCCATCCCCTTTTCTCACTCCCCACCTCCGTCCAAGAAAATCCCGGACCCGCCACCCAGTCAACGGGAAATTGCAGCCTTAGAAGTCTCAAAGCTGCTTCAAAAAGGAGTCATCCAACCGGTCCCCGAAGACCAGATCGGATTAGGGACTTACTCAAGATTCTTTTTGGTGCCAAAAAAGACCGGGGACTTGAGGCCCATTTTGGATCTCAGCATTCTAAATCGTTCAGTCAAAAAGTCCAAGTTCCGAATGGTCACCTTACAATCCATTCTCCCACTGCTGGAGAAAGGTGTTTGGATGTGCTCCATAGATCTCAAGGACGTTTATTACCACATCCTCGTAGATCAGGCGTCCAGGAGACATTTGCGCTTCAGCCTGGGAGACAGTCATTTTCAGTTCCGCATGCTGCCCTTTGGTCTCACCACAGCCCCCAGGGTGTTCACCAAATGTTTGGCGGTCGTGACTGCTCACCTGAGGAGTCTAGGATTCCAGGTGTTTCCGTATCTGGATGACTGGCTCCTAACTGCCACCTCCAGGCGTCTACTATTGCAGAACCTACAAGCCACAATATCACTAGGCACTTCCCTTGGAATCACCTTCAATTGGCCAAAGTCTGTGTTGCTGCCATCTCAGCACATAAGATTCATCGGAGTAGAGATAGACTCAAACCGAATGCGGGTCTATCTTCCTACAGAAAGGATACAAACTATACAGGCTGAAGTCCGAGCCTTGCTTCTCAGATCCAAAGCTCCAGCCAGGATGGTCCTGCAGCTATTGGGATCTATGTCGGCCACTGTTCTTCTAGTCCCCCTAGCAAGATTGCATATGAGAATTCTCCAGTGGCTTCTTTCGACACAGTGGTCCTTTCAAGATCTCCCTCTCAGTCACCTCATACGGATCACGGAAACCTGCAAACGGGACCTTTGCTGGTGGCTGGTGCCCTCCAATCTGGATCAGGGACGACCCTTTGTTCCACCTCCTCCTATGGCCACTTTGACTATGGACGCCTCCCAGATGGGGTGGGGGGGGCATTCCCTGGGCAGGTCAGTCCAAGGCAAATGGCATTCAGAAGAGAGTCTTCTTCATATCAACATTTTAGAAATGAGGGCGGTGCTTCTGTCTCTACAAGCCCTCCACGATTACCTCCCTCAGGGCGTAATTGCCGTTCACTCCGACAACATGTCAGTGGTCTGGTATCTGAACAAGCAGGGAGGGACCAGATCCTACCCTCTTTGCAGAGAGGCCATGAGAGTTTGGGAATGGGCAGTGGCGACCAGACGTTTTCTGATAGCAACTCATATCCCTGGCAAATCCAACGTGATAGCCGACAGACTAAGCAGGACTATCCTCTCTCCTCACGAGTGGTCTCTGAACGATGCAGTGACAACTCAGATCTTCAGCAGATGGGGAACTCCTTGTTGCGACCTCTTCGCAACCCGGCTGAACGCGAAGTGCAGAAAGTTCTTCTCTCTCACTCCAGCTCCGGGGGAGAATCCTATGGACGCATTAGCCCATCCTTGGCCCACCGGCTTGCTATACGCCTTCCCCCCAGTTCCCCTCCTTCCCAGAGTGATCCAAAAGGCGTCTCACTTGGGGAGCAAAATTATCTTAGTTGCCCCTTACTGGCCTCGTCAGGTATGGTTCCCCTATCTTTGGAAATATGCACTGGACGGTCCATGGTTCCTGGATCAGATCCCAGACCTATTAATTCATCAGTCGGGACAACTCCACCAGTCCCTTCACACTTTGAAGTTAACAGCTTGGCTCCTCCTCTTCCGACTATAGTCAGGAATCATACCTTAGACCCGGAAGTCATACATATCTTATCATCGGCCCACAAGTCTGCCACTAAGAAATTGTATACTAGCAAATGGAAGAGATTTGCTATTTGGGCTCAACTCCGGGGTCTGGATCCCATCACTATTCCTGTATCGGAAGTCCTGAAATTTCTAACTTCCCTATTCAATCAAGGTTCTTCAGTCTCTACCATCAAGGTCCAATTGGCAGCTATTTCCAATTTTCATGAATCTATAAACCCACCTTTAATGAGCAACAGATTGTGTAAAACCTTCATGAAAGGTGCTGCGCTTTTATGACCTCCGATTTCTCATCCTGCTCCTCCGTGGGATCTCGATGTGGTATTACGTGCCTTAACCTCCTCCCCCTTCGAGCCGGCAGCAACATGTGATTTGAAATTTCTATCTTGGAAAACTGTCTTTCTGGTCGCGATTACTTCTGCCAGAAGGGTTTCAGAGCTTCAAGCTCTATCTGTAAAACCACCGTACCTGGTTTTTCACAAAGATAGAGTATCCCTCAGGCCTAATCCATCCTTTGTCCCTAAAGTTTGTTCCAGTTTTTGCCTGCAACAGTCATTAGAACTTCCAGTTTTCCTTCCAAAGTACTCAAACAAAGCGGAATACATCTTCCACACATTGGATGTTCACAGGCAATTGCGTTTTTATTTAGACAGGACCCAACAAACAAGGAAAACAGATCAATTGTTTGTGTCCTTTTTGGATAATAAATTGGGCAAAGCCATCACAAAGGTCACTATTGCCAAATGGATCAGGGACTGTATTAGTCAAGCTTATTCCTCTTCTAATAAAGAGCTTACGACCTCTGTCAAAGCTCATTCTACAAGAGCTATGGCTACTTCAATAGCATTCCATTCTAAGCTTGCCATTAGTGACATTTGTGCTGCTACGTGGTCTTCCCCGCACACTTTCATTTCCCACTACAAATTGGATGTGGCATCTCGGGGGCGGGCTTCATTTAGTTCCACAGTGCTCAGGAGTGTTTTCCAGTGAGCCACCCAGGATTTAGGTGCTAGGGACGCTGTCCCATCAGTACAGAATGTAGGCGAGATAGGATCACATAACATCTTTTAGTTATGTACTTACCATAACTTTAGATGTTTGGGATCCATCTCGCCACATTCTAATAACCCACCCTCCTTCCCCCTGCCTTGGAGATCAGAAGAGATCGGACGGTCCGAATTCTATTGTTTCATCTTGAAACATCTGGCAATGTTATATAAACAAGTTCTGTGTGTGTGCATGAATGCGGACAAACAAGATCTGGGGGATTAGTGGTGGTGCATCCTGGGATAGAGAATAGCTCAGCCAATAAGAGGCTTCGCTCTATAACATAGCGTGCCGAGTCGGAGCCGAGGATCGGCTCCGAGCCCATCAGTACAGAATGTAGGCGAGATGGATCCCAAACATCTAAAGTTATGGTAAGTACATAACTAAAAGTTTGTGAGTGTGGCTGTCATAATGGCAGATTTTTTGTGCTAAGGGGCTACTGGCAGGGGAAGAGGATTACACTGGCATGTATTTATATTCTACCTAAACTGCTATAATGGAGCTTAAGGAAATTCTGGATGAAATAGCTGGTCTTCAGCAAGGAATATTACTTATAGATGGGGACTGGAATTTGATTTGTAGTAGTGAAACTGTTCTGGTGGCCCAGAATGGAAAGTATAAAAAAGGAGGGTAGATTTTTGAAGAAAGTTATGAAAATATTTGGCATGAAAGATGTGAATTCAGTAATACGAGTTCTTAATGAATTCATATATTATTCCCCAAGATATAGAAACTGGGCTAGGCTAGGCAGAATTTACATTTCACAGAAACATATGCACTTAATTGAAGGTCTTGGTACGGACCCAATAACTATTTCATATCATGCGCCAATAATAATTAAAATAAAAACACAGGGTAATAAAATAAAAATGAGACACTGGTGCTTTCCCACTGATCTTTTGAAAAAGGGGAATTTAAGGAAGAGGTGGTGTAGATTATTCAGGAACTATTCCAGAGGACAGAAATTACATCTGAAAATATAGCTAGGGTGTGGGATAAAATTAAGGTGGAGTTTAAAAATACGATGGAAATAAAAAAAGAGATATTTGGTTAAGAAGTAACAAGAATTATTTAGAGGGACTGACAAATGTTAAAGTATTGCAGAATAGGGGGAATATCACAGCTCAAGAACAGGATCAACTGCAGAATGCTATGCAGAAAATAAAGGATTACCTGGATAATACATGTGAGTTTAGAAAGATTGCTGTTAAGCAAATGTTTTTTGATAACACTAGAGCACAAAATCTTTTAGCACAATGACTCAGGCAACAGAGAGTACAAAGGACCGTCAGCAAGTTTAGGGCGCCTATAACAAGGAGAGTAACAAGAGATCTGTAGAGGTATTAGAAATATTTCGGAAATTCTGTGAAAGTTTGTATAAAGCAGATAAATGTGGAAATGAAGAAAAAATACAAATGGAAATGTTTATGGAAGAATTAAATATGCCAAAGTTAGAGATAGATGAGGCTCAGTTACTAATGGTTAGAATTAGAGGAAATGAGATAAAAAGTGTGGTATATAACCAATCTACAGGAAAGTCCTTATGAATATATGGTATTCCTGTGGAAGTTTGGAATTTAGGAGGGGAAAAAACTGATAAAGATCTGGAAGGTTTTGTTTAACAGTATTTTAAGAGGGTGAGAAATACCAACATCCTGGAAGAAAGCAGTGGTACCTGCAATACCTAAAGAGGGCAAAGATCCATCAGATCCAGTTTCATACAAGCCCATTTCAATAATAAATCATGATTATATATAAAGTGTTCATGTCTATAATGGCTAAAAGAATGGCAAAAATAATGCCACTATTGTTAGATGTAGATCAATGTGATTTTGTGGAGGGGAGGCAAACATTTGACATTAACAGAACATTGATGATCCAGAGGAAAGCAGAATGTAAAAAAATACCATTGTTGTTACTGGATCTTGATGCAGTGAAAGCATTTGACAGAGTCAATGGAAACATTTGGAGGTCGATTATAAGGATATATGAGGGACTGGAGGCGAAAATTAAAGTGGGTGGAGTCCTCTCTGATAATTTTATGCTGAGCAGAGGAACCAGGCAGGGATGCCTTCATTCCTTTTTATCTGCATTATATTTAAAACCATTGACGAAGAAAATAAGGAACTCAGAAATTCAAGGATGTAATTGGTATGGTAGTCAAGAAAAGTTGGTTGCATTTGCAGATGATATTATTTTATACCTGACAAAACCAGAAAGAGACATTACAGTATTGTGGAACATTTTGAGACGGTTTCAAATCTTTTTGGAATACAAAATCAATGAAGCTAAGACAAAAGAAATGTAAATTTGCCTGTGTCACAACTGATAATTCAGTAAAGGTGTTTGAAAAAAGGAAACTAAGCCAAAGGCAATAGCAGTAAGTTATGCACCCACATATGACTTGGTTCAGCAATATCCATGTTTATGGAGATATAATAAAAATAAAGTATTTAGGAGTATAGATTAAAACTGATTCTGGTGTGGCAGCTAAGGATATGTGGGAAGAGACTAAATAAAAGATAATACAAAAACTGAGAAAATGGAAGCTCTGTTATGTGGGTATGGATACTAAGATTCACACAGTTAAAATGTTATCTGAAGTAGGTAACTTCATTTGATCTTCAACCTGTGGATAACGGATCCGTATCGGATCCGAGCCGGCAACTTCACTAGCATCTGCTCTGAGCTCCAAGCTCCTCCCCTTACCCATAACACACCACCACTACCTTCCAACCCCCAAATCTCATTTGCAGCGGTAGCCAACTCATCATGATTCTTGAGCTCCAAGTTGTGAGTAGGGTTTTCTCTTTGATTAGTGTTTTTTGTGTGTGTATTTGATAGTGTAGGTTCCTCTCTTCCTCCCCTTCACTGGTGCGTTGAGTTTAAGGCTTATTTATTTATTTATTACAGTTTGTTTACCAGGATGGTCCACTGGGTCACAAGGAGCCCATTTTCAATGGAGTCCTGGGGATAAAAGCTCCATTAATACAGGGTAATCAAGTACAAAATTATAAACATAGCAGTTACAAAGTATGCAAAACACTTGATAAGGCATAGACAAAAACTACAATTGACTAGTTATTAGCTGGAGAAAGTACCTATAACATTCTCTTTGCAATCAAGTTGATAGTTTAAAGATAACTAATTCCATCAGAAAAATATAGGCTAAGGAGGCTGTAAAAAGGTAGAGAGGCATGGTAGTAATGGATATTTTTTTTTTTTAGTTTTTAGGTAGTTGGTAGTTTGTCTCCCCCTCTGTCTTCTGTGTGCTTGTCTGAGTGTGTGGTGAGTGGAGTGTGTTGTTTAAAGTTTGTTTACAGTTTGTTCTTGTGGGATTTGTCAGACCTCCACAAACAAGTTTTTAAACGATGCACTGAGTGTGGTCACAAATTATCAACTGCTGATGGCCACACTCTTTGCATACTGTGTTTGGGCGTGGCCCATTTAGTCACTGATTGCTCTATTTGTGTAGGTTTTAACCCGCATGGCCTTAAGGATTGGCGGGCCAAGGTATTTATGAAGGGCCTGCTGTCTTCTACAGAGGCAGACACCTCTTCTTCTGCTTCGGTCACAGCTGTTGCTTTAACCACCTCTCCTTCTACTTCTGTCCTTCCTTCTCCTCCCTCCCAGGCTGGGACCCACCCTCCTGCCTCTAAGCCTGTGGAAGTGGAGCATAGAAAAGACAGAGAGAAGGAAAGAGAGCACCGACCTGAAAAGAAAAAGAGGTCCCCGGACCTTTCGGCTCCGACCAGACCTCCTACCAAGAGTCAGCCTAGGCACCGTGACTCCCCTCGGCTCCGATCTCCTAGATTTTCTCCGAAGCCGGAAGAGCCCCAACCACTTTCTAGAGCTCCAGTTCCCCGACCCGCCAGGTCAGAGTCCGTGGCTTTGTTGCGGTCCACTCACAGTATCTCTGAAGTGAACATGGATAAAATGATGCGGAGATTTATTCTCACACAAATTCAGATGGGAGTCTTGACAGCCCCTTCTCCCCCTGGAGGGGAGAGCTCGCTTCCCTTCTTTACACCAATATCTCCTTCTCTGATCCGACCCCCAGTTTCGGAGTACAGGGATCTGAGAGTGCCCCTAGTCAGGGGGTCAGCGCCGACGGTAACTGTCTCCTCGATGCCGGCAACTGCCTTGAGCCTGTCAGATCCGACTAGTTTGGATCCACGTGGCTCTCACAGCCGGAGCCTGGGTGTCAGATCCAAGGGGCTGGAGCTGTTTACATCAGCTTACATTTTGTCGGGTCACGGCCCCCTCCTCGGAGCGCTGTCTACTTCGGGCCCAGCTCCGATCCACGCGTTGAACCCGGGGAAAGTGGTTCCCTTAATGGTGTCCCAGGAATCTCGTTCTCCCTCAGCGTTCAACATTGTGGAAAGGGTTCTCTCCAATGGATCGAGGCCCCTGACTATATCTTTGGACTTCGCCCCGAATCCTTCTGCTTTGTGTGGGAATCCCATCATTTTACCACAGGGACAGCCCATGTTCGAGGATCCCCAGGTGGTTCCCCCTAAGGAACAAGTGGTTTGCGAGTTCCCTCCGGAAAGCCCCACCGGAGAGATTCCTTGCAAGCATACGTGCAAGAGGAGGCACTTGGACTCCTCCCTAGAGTCCCTCACCGAGGACACGGATTTGGATGAAGGGGAACGTTCCCCCAGATCTCCTCCCGAGGATGTCTCCTTCAAAGACATCATGGAAATCTTGCGCCAGAGGAGAGGTTGGTCCATCTCAAAACCTTTCTCGGACGAATCCGTGTTCCTGGAGGCATTCGGCGTGGGCCCGTCTACTTCCTGAGTGTCCCCTACCACAGATCCTTTAGTGGATTTGTTCACCTCTTGGGCTTGGAAGAAGCCGGACACTGTGGAACCAATCCCTAAATGCCCAGACAAGATATTGAGCCTCCCCCACAGGCAGACCAGCTTGGAATAAAGGGTCCCCTGTAAATGCTATGGTGGTAGCAGCCCCCACCAGAAAGGAACTAGCCCAGGAGATTTCCTCGGTCCATCCTTCTGACCGTGAGGCTAGGATGATAGACCACCTAGGGAAACATGTTTATGCATCAGCAACTTTTTCTGTCAGGGAACTGAACTGTCTTGCCCACGTTACTTGACTACAGTGCAACCTGATTAAGGAACTGGCTGAGTCTCCCCCCAAAGTCCATGTAGCAGGAGGACAGGGCTACAATCTCCGCAAGGATGGCTACCTTGACAGCGGTTTCAAGCACGTCCATGTGACTCCTCTCACATGTGACTGAAGGAGTGGCTAAGGCAGCTGGGTCTTGCGTAACACCTGACTCAGATTATGTCAGTTCACAGAACCCTTCAAGGAGCCTTTTGCGAATGCCCCGTATGACAGCTCTTTCCTCTTTGGTAAGACCGTCCGAGACACCTTAGTCCAGAGTGAGAAAGACGGGAAGACACTGTCTGCCATTGAAATCTGCTTCTCGAATCCTCAAAGATTCTTTTCCTGGAATCAGCGAGGACAAAAGAAGATGTGGTTCCAGAAGCCTCAGTATTCCTGGGACAGTCAGGGCTCTTCTTTCCCTTGAGGCAGAGGGGGACAGGATAGACATTGGCCCTGAGGCAGAGGGGGTCCGCGGAATTTTGGGTCTCGAGAACCATTCTCAGACAGGCCTGCACAGCAACCCTGAGGGGTTGCCCTACTGCTCTGCTCTAGAGGCAATCGGGAGTTGCCTGTCGTTGCACCTGGCGGCATGGGAGTCCATGTCATCAGGCTGTTAGGTGCTTCAGATAATGTCCAGAGGCTATTCAATCCTTTTTTGGTTCCTCATACACCTTACAAACACCTCCCAGATGTACCACCCACGCAAAGGAAGGCAGCAATGCTAGAAGTTTCCAAGCTGCTAGAGAAACGAGCCATTAAACCCGTCCCCCCAGATCAGTCCGGATCGAGCATCTACTCCAGGTTCTTTTTGGTGCCAAAAAAGACGGGGGACTTAAGGCCCATTCTGGACCTATCTACTCTGAACCTGTCAGTTGCTAAAGAGAAGCTCCAGATGGTCACTTTACAGTCCATCATGCTGTACCTGCAAGAGAGCGACTGGATGTGCTCATTCGACCTCCAGGATGCTTACTATCACATAAAGATGGACAGAAGCTCCAGGAAGTTTCTCCACTTCTGGCTAGGAGCCAATCATTATCAGTTTCGAGCCCTACTCTTTGGTCTCACCACAGCCCCCAGGGTGTTCACCAAAATGATGGCAGTAGTAGCAGCTCACCTGAGGCTTCAGGGGATTCAGGTCTACCCTTACCTGGACGATTGGCTCCTTACTGCTCCCACCAACCGTCTACTTTGTCTGACCAGAGATTATTTCCTAAAGCTTGCACACTATCTAGGGATTACAACCAACACAGCCAAATGTATTCTGAATCCTGTCCAGGTGATAGAATACATAGAGGCACGGAGAGACACACTACAGGCAAAAGTTTTCCTGACCACGGAGAGAGTTCGAAAACTAAGGCTGCATGTCGCCTTCATTTACCGATCTCACCTTCCCTCAGCAGAGTCGGTCTTGAAGGCCCTAGGTTCTATGGCAGCGACAATAAGACTCCTTCCATGTGCTCGATTACATATGCGAGTACTACAGTGGACTCTAGCGGTGCAATGGTCCCTGTTGGATCTTCCGTTGTCGCACCCAATACACCTCAGCTGAGCCTGCAGGTCGTCCCTTTTTTGGTGGATGCAGTCTTTGAAAATTTTGGAGGGAAGACCTTTTGTTCCAGCTCCTGCCCAAGCCGCAGTGACCATGGACGCCTCCCACCTGGGGGGGGGGGGGCATTGTTCAGGCAGGACAGTCCAAGGTATGTGGTCCCAGATCGAGATGAGGGCAGTCCTTTTAGCGTTGCAGGCCCTTCATGCCTTTCTCCCTCTGGGAACCATTGCAATCCAGTCAGACAACATGTCAGTGGTCGGGTTCCTATTACGTGATTGAACTTCAACAAGTTTGAACCCTATATTGTCGAAACCATATTGTCAAACTTGCAGATGTTCGAACACATTAAAAAAAAAAAAAAAAAGTAAAAGTAAAATAAACTCTTGCAAGCAGGGGGGTAAGCCTCCCTGCACCCCCCACATCCGCTCTTTAAGTATACCAACTCTGAGACCGCACTATAGTGCGGAAAGTTTACTGTTGCATGTGTTTTTTTTTAATTTTTTTTCCGTGTTCGAAGTTTTGAAACTTCGAACAGACAAGTTCGATATAGCCGTGTTCGAAATTTCAAAACTTCGATCACATAATAGGAACCCTCAGTGGTCTGGTATATCAACAAACAGGGAGGGACCAAATCTTATCCCCTTTGTCACGAGTCCATGAGAGTTTGGGAATGGGCGATCTCCACAGGTCGCTTTCTGATAGTAACGCATATTCCGGGACAGTCCAACATTCTAGCTGACAATCTATTCTGATGCCTTACGAGTGGTGTCTGAATCCTTCAGTAGTGGAGCAGATCTTTCTATAGTGGGGTCGGCCTTGCTGCAATCTCTTCGCATCTCCTTCCAACGCGAAGTGCAGCGGGTTCTTCGCTCTGAACTCCCCTCCGGGGGAGACCCCAGAGACGCTCTAGTCCATGCTTGGCCTCCCGGTCTTCTTTATGCTTATCCTCCTGTACCCCTTATTCCAAAGTTTTTCAGAAAGCTTGTCGACTGGGGTGCAAAGTGATCCTCATTGCCCTGTTTTGGCCTCGCCGGGTATGGTTTCCCTTCCTTTGGTCTCATCTTCTAGCTCTGCCTTGGATCTTGGATCCCATTCAGGATCTCATTTCACACCCCTTGAGGGTCCCTCATCCAAATCTGGACAGTCTGAGGCTCACAGCTTGGCTGCTCCAGTTCCCTTAATTGCTAGGACTCCTGGATTGTCTTCTTCGGTTAGATCTATTCTGCTGGCAGCTCATAAGTCATCTACTAGGAAGATTTATCGTAGCAAATGGAAAAGTTTTTCCCTTTGGGCTTCTCAAAGGAGTTTAGATCCATTTACGGTTCCCATTCCGGCTATTCTTGAGTTTCTGGCAAACATTTTTCAACAAGGGGCTAGCTCGTTTACAGTCAAGGTTCAACTAGCTGTCATTTCTCATTTTCATGTGGGCAAGAATTCTGCTTCTTTAGCCTCTTCCAGATTGTGGAAAGCTTTTATCAAAGGTACTTTTCTCTTGCGTCCTCTGGGCAAAGATCCCATTTCCCCCGTGGGATCTTACTGTGGTACTTTGGTTGCTCCTTCATTTGAACCTGCAGCAGCCACAGATCTTAAGTTGTTGTCCTGGAAGACAGCTTTTCAAGTGGCTATCACCTTTGCTTGGAGGGTTTCAGAACTGCAAGCATTGCCTGTCAAAGTACCATACATGATTTTCCACAAGGACAGGGTTTCTCTTTGCACCAATCCTTCCTTCCTCCTAAAAGTAGCATCTGAGGTTAATATCAATCAAACTATCAATTTACATGTTTTCTTCTCAAATTTCACAAACAAAATGGAGTACAAGTTGCATTTGTTGGATATTCATAGACAGTTACAGTTCTATTTACACAGGACTAAAACCTTTCGTAAATCTGACCAGTAGTTTGTGTCCTTTTCTAGACCTTTTTTGCGTAAACCTATCTCTAAGGTTACCATTGCTAGGTGAATCTCCCTATGTATCCTTCATATCTACAAGGATAAAGGTGTGTCTCCTCCAGGTCAGGTTAAACTCACTCGACTAGGTACATGGCTACTTCTGCTGCCTTTTGCTCTAGAGTATCATTAGATGACATTTGTTCTGTGGCTACTTGGTCCTCATCTCATACCTTTATTTCTCACTATAAATTGGATTTGATTTCTCGAAGGAGAGCATCCTCTGGTTCCGTGGTTCTCTGGAATATCCTTCCATGAGGGCCACCCAGGTATTTAGTAGCTGGTGACCCTGTCCCACAGGTAGAAGATCAAATGAAGTAAACTGCTTCAGATTAAGAAGTTATGTACTCACCATAACGTTCCATCTGAGTAGTTCTACTTCATTTGTCTTCAACCGTCTCTCCCTCCTTCCTCCTGGCCTTACCATATGGACAGCGTTATAGCTGGTTTTAGGTGTGTAAGGTGTTTTTTGCAATCAGGTTGTTCAGTGTAAGGTTCAGCAAACTCAATCTGGGGGTTGGAAGGTAGTGGTGGTATATTATGGGTAAGTGGAGGAGCTTGAAGCTCGGAGCAGATGCTAGTGAAGTTGCCGGCTCAGATCCGATATGGATCCGGTACCCTCAGGTTGAAGACAAATGAAGCAGAACTACTCAGATGGAATGTTATGGTGAGTAGATAACTTATTTAGTCCCATTTGTCCTATACACAAGTCAGGCATATTTTTATCAACCAGAGTAGAAGTTTTGAATAGCAATTAAGAAAGAGCAAAATGACTTTGTCTGGGAGGGGAAGATGGTAAGAGTCAAGTGGGCTAAGTTGATTTTAATTCTTCTTTGTTATTTGCATTATATTTAAAACCACTAACAAAGAAAATAAGGAACACAGAAATTCAAGGATATAACTGGTATGATACTCAAGAAAAGTTGGCTGTATTTGCAGATGATATTATTTTATACCTGACAAAACCAGAAAGAGACATTACAGTGTTGTGGAACATTTTGACACAGGTTCAGATATATTTGGAATACAAAATCAATGAATTTAAGACAAGGGAAATGTAAATTTGCCCATGTCACAAGTGATAATTCAATAAAGGTGTTTGAAAAAAGAAGCTAAGACAAAGGCAATATCAGTAAATTTTGCAACCACATATGACTTGGTTTAGCAATATCCATATTTATGGAGACATGATAAAATGAAGTATTTAGGAGTATGGATTAAAAATTATTCTGGTGTGGCAGCTAAGGATATGCGGGAAGAGACTAAACAAAAGATAATACTAAAGCTGAGAAAATGGAAGCTCTGATGTTAAGTTGTCTATCTCGCCTTCGTTCTTGCTGGTTGGGGTAGTCTTTATAGTAGTGTGTTTTTTGTAGACTGTATTTTGCTTCTGGTTGTTATTGTTATAATTGTTTTTCCTTACTTTCAAGGATGTCAAAGGAATCCAAGGTTTCTGGGTTCAAGAAGTGTGACTCATGCTGTCAGAAAATGTCTCTGAAAGATGGGCACACTTCTTGCATCTATTGTTTAGGCGCTGTGCACCTGCAGGACTCTTGTTCTATCTGCCATGCCTTTAGTCCAAGAGTCCTGCAGGAGCGTAAGAATAAGCTTATCCTTAGGGGTCTTTTAAAATCCAAGGATTCACTGGCCAAGAGCTCACAGCCTTTGAAATCCCCTAAACCCACTAAGCCGTCGGCTCCAAGTTCGGAGCCGTCTTCGGTTCAGGGTTTACCTTCCACATCGGTTCCGGCTGGCACCAACAAGACAATCTCCCCGTTGGCTCCATTAGAGGCTTCGGAGCCGTCGCAGAGCCAGAAGAAGCTAAGGTCCCCCTCACTTGAATCGGTGCATTCGGCTCCTCGGTCTCCTTTGCTTCAGAGCAAGTGCAGTCACTGATCCTCTCACTCCTCTTGGTCCTCTAAGCTATCAGATCATGGTGTGGAGAGAGTGGTCAGTAGGTTGCTAAAGTCGCAGGCACTAGCCAAGTTGTTGTCCAGCCCTCCTCAACAGGTATCGGCTCCGTCCACTTCTCTCGATGTTCCTCCTCCGACTCCAATGAGTTCGGAGCAGGAGTTCATTGGGGTTCGAGTAGTGGAACCGTCGGCTCCGATAACATTATCTCCTTCGGTTCCGATGGCTCTGATTCCCTTGGTGGTGCCATCCATCGAGGGATCTGGGCACCAGGGCTCCCTCATCGGCTCCGAAGGGGCGAGTGGCACTGAACCCTTGTCTGACCCCGTTCTCCCTCTTGGAACTTCGGCGCAGGTGAGCTCGGCTCCTGCATCGGCCTCGGAGTCATCTCTCTCGGTGCGGAGAAAGATTCCTATTTCTTCGGAACTGGAGCTTTCTCTGCATCATGGCAGGGACGCCTTTGATGTCATGCACTCGAAACTCTCCTTAGCATGGAGAACATCAGTATCTGTGCAGTAACAGAAACCTGGTTCAAGGCACCCGATAGCACCCCAGCACTACGAGGTTGTACCTCATACCATGCTTTTCGGCCCCAATACTTGAACCGAACCACAAAAGGAGGGGGAGTATCAATATTCGTCAAAGATACCCACACCTCCAGGTTGGTGGCACAGCACGAAGCATCAGAGACTATCCATGTGCAACTAACTGTGGGTAAAACTGCCTTCCAGTTTACAGCCTGCTACAGACCACCCTCCCAAACACAGGAACCCCACTTGGCCTTCCTGAGAATACTGGAAAATATGAAGGTCTCTCCAAACACCATTATATTGGGTGACTTCAACTACCCAAACATAGACTGGGAGCATTACTCTAGCTCCAACACCCTAGCCCAAAGGTTCCTAGAATTTATAAACTCAAATGCTATGGAACAACTTGTTACCACTCCCACAAGAGGGGAAAACATACTGGACCTGATCATCACCAACATGGGGACACTATGCTCCAGACCAGAAGTGTATCCCTCACTGGTAAGATCAGACCATAAACTAATCTCACTGGATATTCACATCCCGACCCCACCCCCTGCCCAGAAAACCACAGTGAAAAACTTCTCTAAAGCAAATTTCACATGCCTCAAAACCGAGGCGAAATCCTTCAAAGCACCCGGGCCTGTGGAAAATACGGCCCAGACCGCAGAATCCTTTATAAACGCATTCTATGAACACCTTCAGGAATGCATGGATCATGCAATCCCAAATAAAACCAAGACCCAATCCTCCAAAGGCAGACGTCCTGTCTGGTGGACCCCAGCCATAATCAAACTATACACTAGAAGGAGGAAGCTACTACATGATAGAGCAAAATCCCAAGAAGGGAAGGCATCTCTGATCAGTATTAGCAAAAAACTACGGGCACTCATAAAATCGTCTAAGGCCAGCTTCGAGAGAAAAATTGCACAGGAAGCTAAGGATAATCACAAGGCTTTCTTTAGTTATGTTAGGAACCTGGGTGGGAATTCCCAGATATGCTCAGAATTAGTCCAAAATGACAAAAAATACACCGAGCCCACAGACATTGCCAACATCCTAGCTGACAGGTTCAGTGCAAACTTCTCTCCCCTCTCCCCACCAAAAGGGCAAATATCTATCCCAACAGAGTGCTGCCCCCCTGACATCTCAGATGCTCAGGTAAGAGCCGCCTCCAAAGCAAAAACACAGCATAAATGGGACCAGATGGTGTCCCGGCTGCGCCTACATGAACTCCAAGAAGAGCTAAACCCAAACATAAAACTACTGTTCAGTCTTAGCCTTACTACAGGATATGTACCCAAAGAGTGGCGACAGCAACAGTGGTCCCTCTCCACAAAGGTGGTGCCTCAACGGATCCTGGAAACTATCGCCCCATAAGCCTGACTAGCTTGGTCTGCAAAGCTATGGAAAGGATCATCATGGACCTCATAAATAAAGATATTGGGGACCTACAGACACTGGATCCTACCCAGTTTGGCTTTGTTAAGGGCAGATCCTGCCTCTTAAACCTGGTCGATTTCTTTGAAAGAGTCACCAAGGCCATTGACGAGGGGAAGGTGGTCCACACAGCCTACCTGGACCTCGCAAAAGCCTTCGATACAATACCCCACTCGGGCATTATAGATAAGCTCACCAGCTTAAATATAAACCCCTGTGTCACTAGATGGGTTGCAAACTGGCTCAAGGACAGAACCCACATGGTTAGAATTGCTGGAGCCATGTCAGACTCCAAACCAGTTACAAGTGGCGTCCCACAAGGCTCAGTCCTGGGACCGCTCTTGTTCGGTATATATTTCTCGGCGGTACAGGCCAACACGGAAGGACTGTGGCTGACCAAGTTCGCAGATGACTGCAAACTGGGCGCCATAATCAACTCTCCAGCCGACACAAGCATCCTCCAAAAGGGCCTCATAGAAACAGCCAACTGGTGCCAGAGCCATGGCCTCAAGCTAAACACCAAAAAGTGTATAGCCATCCCCTTTGGCAAAAACAAAGTGCCCACAAATTACCACATAGGTGGTAATCCATTAAGTACAGAAGAAGTCATTAGGGACCTGGGGACCCAAGTTGATAGCAATCTCTCATTTGACAACCACATGGCCAAAGTGGTTAGAAAAACATTTTATATAGCCCACCTAATCATGAAGGGATTCACATCTAGATCAGGGGAGGTCATCGTACCTCTTTACTCATCCCTCATCAGGCCCATAATTGAGTACAATGCCCCTTTTGGGATGTACCTTACCAGACACCTGCAGCAACTGGAAAAACCCCAAAAGTACCTCACCAAGAGGATCAAAGGGCTCAAACAGATGCCATATGCTGCCCGGTTAAAGAAACTCCAGCTCTACTCAGTGGCATACCACCTGCTCAGAGGCGATCTGTGCCTGACGTATAAAGTCATGTCCAACCCGGAATTAATGGACATGCTGCACCTCAGAAAATCCAAATCCCATCGAGTTACGCGCTTGAGAGACTTGAACCTCAGCACTGAAATAAATAGGACATGCTGGAGGGACAGATTCATAACCCAGAGGCTCCCTTCACTCTGGAATAAAATCCCAGCCCAGGTTAGTCAGAGTCCCACATTGACTCTCTTCAAGAGGAATCTTGATGAGTGGATGGGAGATCGTAGGTTTACCCCAGCTATCACTTCTGTGTCACTGTTAGACAGAGGCACAGTATACTAACCTCAAAAAAAGGCATAGCAAAATTAATTTAAAATGGGTGGCGAAAGCCAAACACACTCTGGCTAGGCTTATAAATGCCCTAGGGCAGATAGGCTAGTATGAACCTATGAACCTATGCAGAGTGTGCTGGCCACTGAGTCAGCTCCACTATCAGCCCCACTGGCTCCATCCCCTGTAGTGCCTGTGCCAACCTCTGCTCCTCCTCCAGACCCCAAGCGTAGGGAACCGATGCTCCAGGATTGGGTGTTTCCTCTTCTTCCGAGGCCTCCCCTGATCGCTCAGAGAAGCCCTCTCGGAAGAAGTGCAAGAGGAAGCACATTGACTCCCTTGAGTCTGTCACTTCTGATACAGACTTAGATGAATCGGAAGAGTCCCCGAGATCCCCCTCTGAAGATGTTTCCTTTTCGGATATCCTGGAGATGCTCAAGCAGAGGGGAAACTGGAATCCCCTAGCCCCTTCTGAGGATGAGTCTGTATTTCTGGATGCCTTCGGTTCCCGACCTTCCACCTCCTGGGTGTCTCCGCCTTTCGATCCACTTATGACAGTGGTGGCTCAAAAACCTTGGTCAGCTCTGGATACAGTGGAACCAACTCCGAGGAGACCTGGTAAATTTATTACAGCACTCCAGGATAAGCAGTTCCTTACAAAAGGTGTCCCTGTTGATGCTATGGTGATAGCAGCAGCCACAAAAAAAAGAGTTAGCGGAGACCTCTTCATCTGTCCATTACCATAACAAGAAGTCTAGGATGATGGACAGATATGGGAAGCGAATGTTCGCTTCAGCGACCTTCTCTGTGAGGTCACTGAACTACTTGTGTCATTTTACTCGCCTTCAAAGGGATCTCCTTAAAGAGCTCAGAGATACCCTCCAAGATCCAACTGCTGAGGGGAGCACAAGCTAAGTTGGCTTCCCAGCTAGTGACACTTAATTCTGTTGTTAACTCCTCCATGTGGCTTATTTCCTATGCAGCCGATGGGGTGAGTAGAGCCGCTGGTACCGGGGTGGCCCTTAGGAGGCATGCCTGGATGCGGCTGTGTAACTTTGCAGAACCCTTTCGAGCGTCTTTCACCAACACTCCCTTTGATGGTTCCTTTCTTTTTGGACCACAGGTGAAAGACACTTTGACTAGGTGTGAGCAAGAAGGCAAGACTCTCTCTGCCATGGGAGTCCGTTTTTCCACTCCCTCTAGACCCTACCCCAAAGGTCAGAAGAGTGGTAAGATGTGGTTCCGTAAATCTCAGGGAGCCTTGCCTGACACACGTAATGATTTTTCCTCCAGAGACAGAGGGGGAAACAATAATAATAGATGCTGCCCTTGTGGCAGAGGGGGTCCTCAGAACCAGGGCAACAGAGAATCCTTCTCTGATAAGCCTTTTCAGCATCCCTGAAGGGTTGCCCGGCTGCTCATCTCTGGAGGCAGTCGGGGGAAGACTTTCGCTGTACCCAAAAGCCTGGCGAAGTTTAACACAAGACAGATGGGTATGGTCCGTTATATCTGGAGGTTACAAAATTCCCTTTCTTCAATCCCCCTCGCAGTCAAGGAAGACCCTCCCAGATGTTCCACCCAATCTGAGGGAGCAAGCAGTAATAGAAGTTTCAAAACTGCTAGAAAAAAGAGCCATCCAGGAAGTCCCGACAGACCAGCACGGATCCGGAACTTACTCAAGGTTCTTTTTAGTACCAAAAAAGACAGGGGAGTGGAGACCGAGTCTGGATCTCA
Organism: Protopterus annectens; assembly: GCF_019279795.1. NCBI lineage: Eukaryota > Metazoa > Chordata > Ceratodontiformes > Protopteridae > Protopterus > Protopterus annectens. The sequence goes on from NC_056726.1 coordinate 1,984,591,012, forward strand.
GCAGACTAAACAGGTCTATACAAAGAATGAAGTTTTGGATGGTCACGCTACAGTCCATTCTACCATTTCTGGGTCAGGACATTTGGATCTGCTCTATAGATCTTCAGGACGCGTACTACCATATAAAGATGGACAGGCGCTCCAGAAGATATCATGTTAAGTTGTCTATCTCGCCTTCATTCTTGCTGGTTGGGTTCGGAGCCGATCCTCGGCTCCAACTCGGCCATCTTCAATAGCTCGAGAGCTGTTTACTGGCTCGAGGCTTCCCTACATCCCATGATGCCTGGCGCTAGTTACTCAGTTCTCGTTTGCCGCTTCAGACTGCGAGGTTGTCTTACTGGCTCAGGCTAGTATACTTTTTTGTGTTTTCTATTTTTCACTAGAATTTACCTCTTATTAGTGTACTTAATACCTTAAATTATACTATTACCCTAGCTAGACTCTTTAAATAGTATCTATCCTCCCCTGTTTTCTTATTAAAAAACTCGTTTTACTTAGAGAGTTTTCCCCACCCCTCCCCCTCTCTTCCCTTTTGCGGTAGCCATTTAAATTAGAGGCTAACCCTCTTTTTGTCTTTTCTAGTTTAAAAAAAAAAAAAAAACGCTTTTTTAGTAGTAGTAGACTTATTTAGTGTGTGTTAGCTGTATTGTTTAATTAGTATACCTGCTCACTTGTTTTTTCTTGTAGTGTGTGTGTGTGAGTGTTTTACTTTGGTGTGTGGGTGTGTAAATATGTCCAAGGAGTCTAAAGTGTCTGGATTCAAAAAGTGTGACTCATGCTGTCAGAAGATATCTCTGACAGATAGTCACATTTCTTGTGTCTATTGTCTGGGCGCAGTGCACCTGCAGGACTCTTGTTCAGTTTGTCATGCTTTTAGCCCAAGAGTCCTGCAGGAGTGCAAACATAAGTTGATACTCAGGGGTTTGCTCAAGCCCCAGGATTCACCAGCCAAGGTTCAGCCTATGAAATCCTTCAAGGTACCTAAGTCTTTGGCTTCCAGTTTGGAGCCATCGCTGGGTGAAACTCCACCATCCATCTCGGCTCTGGCTGGAGCCGATGTGCCTCCCTCCCATTCGGCTCCAACAGGTACTTCGGAGCCATCTGGGAGTTGAAAGAGATCTAGGTCTCCCTCCTTGGAGTCGATACACTCGGCTACACGGTTACCTCTCCTCCAATCGGAGTGCAGTCATAGGTCCTCTCACTCCTCTCGGTCCTCTAGACTTTCAGATCAGGACTTGGAGAGAGTGATCAGTAGGCTACTGAAATCGCAGGCCCTTGCGAAAATGTTGTCCAGCCCCCCTTATTAGGTGTCGGCTCCGTCCACTTCTGCAGAGATTCCTCCTCCGACTCCTCTCTTTAGTTGGGAGCCGGAGCTCGTTGGGGTTCGACTCGTGGAACTGTCTGCTCCGATACCTTCCTCTTCGGTTCTGTCGTCGGCTCCGATCCCTTCCATGGCACCGTCCTTGGAGGGATCAGGGCGCCGAGACTCCCTCTTCTGCTCCGAGGGGGCGAGTGGCATCGGACCCTTGTCCAACCCCGTTCTCCCCCTCGGAGCTTCGGCGCAGGTGAGCTCAGCTCCTACATCGGCCTCGGAGCCATCCCCCTCAGTGCGGAGAGGAATTCCGATTTCTTCTGAGCCAGAATCTTCTCTGCGCCTGGGCGGGGGCGCCTTCGAGATCATGAGGAGTGTACTGGCCCCCGAGTCAATCCCATGGTCAACCCCACCGGCTCCTCCCCCTATGGTGCCTGCATCTGCCTCTGGCCGTCCTCCAGACCCCAAGCGTGGGGGACCAGCACTCCAGAGCACCCCCTTGGGTGTTTCTTCCTCTTCCGAGGCCTCCCCTGATCACTCAGAGGAGCCACCTCGTAAGAGGAAGTGCAAGAGGAAGCACGTTGACTCTCCTGAGTCTGTCACATTGGATACTGACTTAGAGAATTCGGAAGGGTCCCCGAGATCCCCCTCTGAAGATGTCTCCTTTTCAGACATTTTGGAAATGCTTAGGCAGAGGGGGAACTGGAATACCCTAGCCCCTTCCGAGGATGAGTCGGTATTCCTGGACGCGTTTGGTTCCCAACCTTCCACCTCCTGGGTGTCTCCGCCTTTTGACACACTTATGTCTATGGTGGCTCGGAAGGCGTGGTCAGCTCCAGACACAGTGGAACCAACCCCCAGGAGACCTGCTAAATTTATAACTGCACCTCAGGACAAACAGTTTTTGGCTAAGGGCATACCTGTTGATACCATGGTGGTAGCAGCAGCCACAAAGAAGGAGTTGGCAGAAACTTCCTTATCTGTCCATCCCCCTAACAAGGAGTCTAGGACTATGGACAGATATGGGAAGCGAATGTTTGCTTCAGCCACCTTTTCCATGAGGTCACTGAAATATTTGTGCCATTTCACCCGCCTTCAGAGGGATCTCCTTACAGAGCTTGGAGATACCCTCCAAGAGCCATCAGCTGAGGGTGCTCAAGCTAAGTTGGCCTCCCAGCTGCGACTCTGAATTCAGTTGTTAACTCCTCCATGAGGCTCATTTCTTATGCAGCCAATGGTGCAAGTAGGGCCGCAGGCACAGGCATTGCCCTTAGGAGGCACGCATGGATGCGGCTATGTAATTTTGTAGAGCCCTTCAGAGCGTCTTTCACCAATACCCCCTTTGATGGTTCCGCTCTCTTCAGATCACAGGTGATGGACACCCTAACCAGGTGTGAACAAGAAGGCAAGACTCTCTCTGCTGTGGGAGTCTGTTTTTCCACTCCTTCTAGACCATACCCCAAGGGTCAGAAGAGTGGAAAGATGTGGTTCCAGAAACCCCAGGGAGCCTTGCCTGAAACACGTGGTGAGTTCCCCTCCAGGGCAGAGGAGGGAACAATAACAGACGCCGCCCTCGTGGCAGGGGGGGGTCCGCAGAACCAGGGCAGCAGAGAATCTTTCTCTGAGAAGCCCTTTCAGCATCCCTGAAGGGTTGCCCGGCTGCCCGCCTCTGGAGGCAGTCGGGGGAAGGCTCTCACTGTACCCCAAAGCCTGGCAAGACCTAACTCAAGACAAGTGGGTGCAGTCGATCATATCTGGAGGTTACAAAATTCCCTTTGCTCATCCCCCGTTAAAGTCAAACAAGTCCCTTCCAGATGTTCCACCCAATCTAACGGAACAAGCAGCCATAGAGATTTCAAAGCTGCTACACAAAAGAGTCATCCAAGAAGTCCCGGCAGACCAACTCGGATCCGGAACTTAGTCAAGGTTCTTTTTGGTACCAAAAAAGACAGGGGACTGGAGACCCATTCTGGATCTCAGCAGATTAAACAGATCTGTACAAAGAATGAAGTTTCGGATGGTCACACTACAGTCCATTCTACCCTTCCTGGGTCAGGACAATTGGATGTACTCTATAGATCTTCAGGATGCGTACTACCACATCAAGATGTACAGGCGCTCCAGAAGATTCCTTCACTTCTGTCTGGGAGCCAGTCACTATCAGTTCAGAGCTCTGCCCTTTGGTCTCACCACAGCCCCAGGGTGTTCAGCAAATGCATGGAAGTGGTTACGGCTCACCTGAGACGTCAAGGATTCCAGGTGTTTCCATATCTAGATGACTGGCTCCTTACTACTTCCACCAGGCATCACCTCCTGCAAGCCAGGGACTACACTATCAAAACTTGTTCCAGGCTAGGTATCACAATAAATTTTGAAATATCTGCATTGTTGCCCTGTCAGCATATCACTTATATAGGCGCAAATCTAAATACCAGGAACATGTTTGCAAACCTTCCACCAGACAGGTTATCACTAATTCGCCAACAAGTACAGATTTTATTATCATGCAGAACGATTGAAGTCAGGTTCGTCCTCCGAACACTGGGTTCCATGGCATCAGCAATTCTTCTTGTTCCCCTGGCCCGCTTTCACATGAGAATCCTCCAGTGGCTTCTATTCACACAGTGGTCTTTCCAGCAGCTTCCCATGTCTCACAAGATTATGATCACAGAAGCATGCAAGAAGCACCTCGCTTGGTGGATGGTCTCCCTATCAGTGTCCCAGGGCAGACCATTTGTGCTACCCCCTCCAGTCACCACAGTGACCACGGATGCCTCCCTGATAGGGTGGGGTGGCATTATCAGGGCAGGACAGTCCAAGGCACCTGGCAGCCTCACGAGTACCATTTGCATATAAATGTCTTGGAGATGAGAGCCGTGCTTTAACGTTGCAAGCCCTTCAGGACTCTCTCCCTCCTGGGACCATTGCAATTCAAATGGACAATATGTCAGTGGTGTGGTACATCATCAAGCAGGGTGGAACCAGGTCCTATCCTCTATGTCGAGAAGCACTCAGACTCTGGCAGTGGGTGATCTCTTCCCAACGTTTTCTGATCGCAGCGCACATCCTTGGGAGTTCCAACGTCATCGCAGACAGGCTCAGCGGAGCAATTCTCATACCTCACGAGTGGTCTCTGAATCAGGTAATTGTGGAACAAATCTTTCGCAAATGGGGTCAGCCTTGCTGCGACCTGTTCGCCACACCTTTCAACAGAAGTGCAGCAATTTCTTCTCCCTCCTTCCACTTCCCGGCCACTCCCCCAGAGACGCTCTAGTCCACGATTGGCCTCAGGGACTTCTTTATGCTTTTCCTCCGTTTCCCCTAATACCCAAACTCATACAGAGAGCAACTGCATTGGGTTGCAAAATGATCCTCATTGCCTCTTACTGGCCTCGACAGATATGGTTCCCATTCCTGCATCATTATCTTCTCGAGCAGCCTTGGATTCTGGATCCTATTCCAGATCTACTGATTCACCAATCGGGCAGACTGCATCAATCCCTTCAAACACTCCAGCTCACAGCTTGGTTGCTCCACTTCCAACCTTAGCCAGGCTACCTAATATTTCCTCCTCTGTGTGGGAAATTATTATCTCATCGCACAAATCCACAACTAGGAAAACTTACGGTAGTAAGTGGAAACGTTTTTCTTACTGGGCAGAGGCTAGGAATATAGATCCCTTTTCAGCCCCTGTCCACGAGATTCTAGAATTTTTAGCAGAACTCTTCCATTCTGGTTCCGCTTCTGCTACAATCAGGGTTCAGTTAGCTGCCATTTCGAATTTTCACATTGGGTTGTCTTCTAATAACATCATGTCCAATAAGCTGTGTAAAGCCTTAGGTTCATAGGTTCATAGTTTAGTACTAAGCTAACTGTCCTTGTGAGCCATTTTAAGCCTAGCCAATTATCCCTTGTGAGACTCAAACCCCGCACCTTGTGTTTGTAAGGCAAACACCTTAACCATTAAGCCATCCTCCCAGCCCTAAGATATAGGCTCATAGGTTAGTACTAGGCTAACTGCCCTTGCGAGCCATTTTAAGCCTAGACAATTATCCCTTGTGAGATTCAAACCCTGCACCTTGTGTTTGTAAGGCAAATACCTTAACCATCAGGCCACCCTCCCAACCCTAAAATACTTGCTGAAATGGTTCATAGGTTATTACTAGGCTAACTCCCCTTGTGAGTCATTTTTGAGCCTAGCTAACTACCCCATATGAGAATCAAACCCTGCACCTTGTGTTTGCAAGGTAAACACCTTAACCATTATGCCAACCTTCCTCAAAGGAACCACTCTGCTTAGGCCCCCAGTGAGGGATCCACCACCGCCGTGGGATCTAAACTTGGTGCTAGCTTCCCTAATCTTGCCAGCCTTTGAACCTGCAGCATCTTGCTCCATTAAGTTTTTATCCTGAAGACTCTTTTTCTGGTAGCCATTACTTCTGCCAGACGTGTTTCGAAACTTCAGGCTCTATATACTCATCCCCCATACTTAGTTTTCCATAACGATGGGGTTGCTCTAAGGACCAATCCTTCCTTCCTTCCTAAGCTCTGTACACAAAATAATTTGAATCAGTCCATAGACCTTCCTGTGTTCTTTCCTAATCACACCAATAACTCAGAATATAAATTGCACCAGTTGGATGTTCACAGACAGCTGAGTTTTTATTTGCATAGGACAAAGGACATCAGGAAATCCGACCAACTCTTCATTTCCTATGCTGAGAGCAGACAGGGCCTTCCTGTCTCAAAGGTAACATTATCTAGGTGGCTGCTTCATGTTATTTCATTCATTTACCAGCTGAGAAACAAAAAATTATCTACCAAACCTAAAGGCCACTCTACTAGGGCACTGGCTACCTCGGTGGCCTTCCAATCTAGGTTACCCATGGAATCTATCTGTGCAGCTGCTACGTGGGCTAACCCACATACCTTCAGTTCTCATTACAAATTAGACATTGCTTCCAGGAATAGAGCTGATTTTGGTTCCACTGTTCTGAAGAGTCTGTTCCAGTGAGCCACCCAGGATAGTAGGTGCTAGGGACGCTGTCCCAACCAGCAAGAATGAAGGCGAGATAGACAACTTAACATAAAGAAGTTATGTACCTACCATAACGTTCCATGTTAGTTGTCTTCTTCTCGCCTACTTTCTTGCGTCCCACCCTCCATCCCCCCTATCCTAGTGGATCGAGAGGAGCTCCCCTTTTCAATTTTCCATTGGCTGAACCTTCTCTGGTTGCATTTTTCTGCTTAGATACTTCACAGTTGGGCCCCCAGGGGACTTCTAGGGTAGATTTCCTTCTTACTTATGTCTGGAATAGCTTTTGCAAATGAGATCTGAGTAACTAGCACCAGGCATCATGGGATATAGGGTAGCCTCGAGCCAGGAAACAGCTCTCGAGCTATTGAAGATGGCCGAGTCGGAGCCGAGGATCAGCTCCGAGCCCTTCCAGCAAGAAAGAAGGCGAGAAGAATACAACTAACATGGAACGTTATGGTAGGTACATAACTTCTTTTTCGCTTCCGGCTGGGGGTCAGTCATTATCAGTTCAGAGCTCTACCCTTTGGTCTCACCACAGCCCCCAGGGTGTTCACCAAATGTATGGCAGTGGTCACGGCTCACCTGAGGCATCAAGGATTCCAGGTGTTTCTGTATCTAGACGACTGGCTCCTTACTGCTACCACCAGGCATCAACTCATACAGGCACGGGACTACACAATCAGAATCTGCTCAAAGCCCGGCATCACAATAAAGTTCGAAAAATCTGCCTTGTTGCCTTGTCAATCTATCACTTATATAGGAGCAGACTTAGACACAAGGGATATGTTTGCAAGGCTACCACCAGAAAGGGTGTCTGCAGTTCGTCAGCAGGTACAGGTTCTGATGCAGAGCAAAAGGATCCAAGTCAGGTACGTCCTTCAAACTCTGGGCTCCATGGCAGCAGCCATTCTCCTAATCCCACTGGTGCACTTTCATATGAGGATTCTTCAGTGGCTTCTGTTCATGCAGTGGTCTTTCCAAGAGCTACCCATGATGTACGAGATCATGATCACTGACGCATGCAAAAGGTATTTTTCTTGTTGGATGGTCTCCCCACTAGTTACTCAGGGCAGACCTTTCATACAACCCTCTCCAGTAGCCACTGTTACGACAGACGCCTCCCTGATAGGATGGGGGGGGGGGTATTAGCTGGGCAGGACAGTCCAAGGCATGTGGCAACCTCACGAGTACCGTCTGCATATAAATGTCCAGGAAATGAGAGCCATGCTCCTGGCGTTGCAAGCCCTTCAAGGCTCTCTTCCTCCTGGGACCATTGCTATTCAAACGGACAACATGTCAGTGGTGTGGTACATATACAAGCAGGGCGGAACCAGGTCCTACCCCCTATGTCGAGAAGCACTCAGGCTTTGGCAGTGGGCGATTTCCTCCCAACGTTTTCTGATTGCGACGCACATCCCTGGGAGATCCAACATCATAGCAGACAGGCTCAGCAGAGCTATTCTAATGCCTCACGAGTGGTCTCTGAATCAGGATATTGCGAATCTTGTTTTTCGCAAATGGGGACAGCCTTGCTGCGATCTCTTTGCCACCCCCTTCAGCAGCAAATGCATTAACTACTTCTCCCTTCTCCCTCTTCCAGATCACACACCCAGAGACACTCTAGTCCACGATTGGCCCCAGGAACTTCTTTATGCCTTTCCTCCACTCCCTCTGATACCCAAACTTATACAGAAAGCAATATCGTTGGGTTGCAAAATGGTCCTCATTGCTCCCTACTGGCTTCGACAGATATGGTTTCCTTTCCTGCACCGTTGCCTTCTCGATCAACCCTGGACTCTGGACCCAATTCCAGATCTCCTGGTTCATCAATCAGGTGGGTTTCATCAATCCCTAAAAACCCTCCAGCTCACAGCTTGATTGCTCCACTTCCAACCTTAGCCAGGCTTCCCAGCATTTCCCCAGCAGTCCGTGACATTATCGTGTCCTCTCACAAGTCTACAACGAGGAAAACTTATTCTAGCAAATGGAAACGTTTTTCTTGTTGGGCAGAGACTAGGTATGTGGATCCCTTCTCAGCCCCAGTCGACGAAATCTTGGAATTCCTAGCTCTGCTCTTTCATTCTGGGTCCGCTGCTTCTACGATCAGGGTACAAATGGCGGCCATTTCTAACTTTCATGTTGGTTTTCTGAACTCTAACATAATGTCTCATAAGCTATGTAAAGCCTTTTTGAGAGGGGCAACTCTTCTTAGGCCTCCAGTGAGAGATCCCCCTCCTCCTTGAGACCTTAATTTAGTCCTAACCTCCTTAATTCTGCCCCCTTTTGAACCAGCAGCTTCTTGCTCTATCAAGTTCCTGTCTTGGAAGACACTCTTTCTGCTAGCTATTACTTCAGCCGGACGTGTCTCCGAACTTCAGGCGCTATGTGTTCGTCCTCCTTACTTAGTTTTTTCATAAGGACAGGGTTGCTCTGAGAACTAATCCCTCATTTCTCCCTAAAGTCTGCTCAGAAAGTAACTTAAACCAATCTATAGATCTTCCTGTGTTTTTCCCTAATCATACCAACAAGGCAGAATACAAACTTCACCAATTGGATGTTCATAGGCAATTGCGCTTTTACCTGCACAGAACTAAAGAAGTAAGGAAATCGGACCAACTATTCCTTTATTACGCCTTGGGCAAACAAGGTCTCCCAGTTTCCAAGGTAACTGCCCAGATGGCTGTCACACACTATTACTTTCATTTATCAGTTAAGGAACAAACAGTTATCTATTAAACTGAAAGGTCATTCTACTAGGGCCTTGGCCACCTCTGTAGCTTTCCAGTCTAGGTTGCCCATGGATTCTACCTGTGCAGCTGCCACGTGGGCAAACCCTCATACCTTTATTTCTCATTACAAGTTGGATATGGTCTCCAGGAGCAGAGCTGACTTTGGTTCCACTGTTCTGAAGAGTCTGTTCCACTGAGCCACCAAGGATGTTAGGTGCTAGGGATGCTGTCCCAACCAGCAAGAACGAAGGTGAGATAGACAACTTAACATAAAGAAGTTATGTACCTACCATAACGTTCCATGTTAGTTGTCTTCATCTCGCCTTCCTTCTTGCGTCCCACCCTCCACCCCCCTTTCCTATTGGATCGAGAGGAGTTTTTTGTTCTGTTTCACTGGCTATGTGTTCTCTTGTGTCCTTTCTTGACCTAAGAGAATATGGCAGGTATAGTCAACTGGTTCTTGACTGAATTATTATGTTGTTATGTCTGAGGTTAGCTATTTCAAATGAGATCTGGGTAGCTATCGCTAGGCATTATGGGATAAGGGGTAGCCTCGAGCCAGTAAACAGCTCTCGAGCTATTGAAGATGGCCGAGTCAGAGCCGAGGATATGGGTATATATATGGGTATGGATAGCAAGATGCACACAGTTAAAAAATTTTTAGTTCTATTAGTCTTATACACAAGTTAGGCATGTTTTTATTAACCAGAGTAGAAGTTTTGTATAGCAATTAAGAAAGAGCTGAACGACTTTATCTGGGAGGGGAAGATAGCAAGAGCCAAGTGGGCTAAGTTGATTTTTGTAGTAGAACAGGCGGATTGGGATTACCTGATTTTAAGGGGTGTTTTAGAGCTATACATTTAAGGCTTCTGTACATAGCACAAGCAGAAAACTATAATTCAAAGTGGAAAGGGAGGATGATAAAATGGGGGAAGCTCAAGAAACAAAGAGAGACTGGGATTTTGAATGCAGGCCTTAAAGGAGAATAACAGTAATCATACAGAATATTATATCTGTAAAGTAGCAGAAAGTATCCTAAGGAATATGCCATCATGGGAATGGAGAAAGGGGATTGTGACTATAGAGGTACTGGCAGCCATGCTAAGAGAAGTAGGACAGTGGATGTATGACTTGTACCAGTACAGCTAGCTGGAATTTTATAAATAATTATATGCCGTTTGTATATCAAACTAATTTGTACAGATGCTTGTGCTGAGAATGTATTTGTGAAGTTTTCCTTTGTTAAAATGTATCAACAGTGCACCCTGCTGGAATGAAAAGAAATGTATGTGTATTACTGTAACTGAATTAAATGTATATCTTTTAATAGAGGGTACTGGAACAGCAAAAGGTTAACCAGATGGCTTATTTTAAGAAAAATAAGGTGTAGAATAGTGTGTGTGTGTTTTACCTTTAAGAAGTTTCAAGGACAGCACATGCATATAAATAACAAGCACGTGCTAGCTTCAGTGCCATTTTGAGAGTGCAGCCAGAGAGTGGGCATGTATGAATGTGATAGCTAGATTGTTTATAAGTTTACCTAAGTTAAAATTATTAAGCCTCCAGCTTGATGTGTTTGTACATAATAACGCTGCTCGAACAGAACCCACATATGTTCATCTGCTTTATCCTGACCAGATGAGCAACGTGGTGCGAGAACCAGGATTCCAAAGACTGCTTTTCAGAGCTACGAGGTGTGGGGTTAACAGTGAAGGTAAGCTGAGTGAACTGAGTAAAGAAAACGGCCAGAAATGAACCTAAGGTAATGAAAACTTGCACAAATGATTTATTTATTAAAAAAGATAAGACAGAGCATTACAAAGGCACAAAATGCATTATTAAGCAAGTGAGAGGTACAAAAAAGTTTGTTAATTAAATGAAATATTAGAAATTAAGATATTTGATAAAACGATTATCAGAAAAGCACATAAGGGGTTTGGAATTACCTCGGAATTGCAAAACAAGCATGTTTAAAGTAAAACGAGCACGTTTAGTGTAAAATGAGAACAAGAAAAGTATAATGGGCATGAAAAAAAGATAAATCGATCAAAACAAATATAATAAAAGGGCAAAAAGGCACATTAAGCATTAATAAAGCAAGGCAACTGCATGTTTTTTGGCAATATACTGTGTTTTGGCAAACTACTGATCTGAAGTAGGAGATTCATTTGTCTGCAACCTGTGGGTTATGGATCCGATATCGGATCCGAACAGGCATGGTTTATCCAGCTATGGATCCGAGCTCTTAGCTCCTCCCCTCACCCATAATGCCCTGCTCTCCCTACATGACCCCAGATCTAGTTTGCCGTGCTGGTAACCAGGTCTTGGATCGCCTGAGCTCTTCGGCTAAGTGACTATTTTACCTAAAGAAAGCTTTATTTTGAATTTTTGCAGTTAGTTTTGAGTGATTGTGTTAGGTTTCCCTTAACTTTTTGATAGTTTCAGTTAAAAATTTTTACTTTTAAAACTTTAAGTTTTACCCTCCCCTTGCTGGTCGTAGTTTCTGTTTGAGTGTACTGTTTGGGGCCTTGTCTGTGTGCTAGTTTAGTACTAGTTCTCTGTCTTTTATTTTTTTTGTAAAAAAAAAAAAAAAGACTTTAGTTATGTCAGAAGCCCCTAAGGCAATATTTTCGAAGTGCTCCGAGTGTGGCCATAAGCTTTCCCCTGCTGATGGCCACACTCGGTGTGTTCAATGCCTTGGGGTTGAACACCTCACTTCTGGATGTTCCATTTGTGCAGGGTTCAACCCCAGGGCACTGAAGGAGCGGAGGTCGAAGCTGGTCCTGGCGGGACTTCTACCCCCGGACTCGGCTTCGGCTCCCGCTCCTGTGGTGGGTACTGTGGCTTCGGTTCCCTCCTCGCCTGCTCCCCCTCCTCCACCTGGAACTCAACCTCCCGCTGCTAGGTTGGAGGAGAGAGAGGCAAGAAAAAAGGATCGGAGAGAGAAGCACCACAAGCGGCGGGCCGAGACCTCTGTTTCGGCCCTGCCAGCTAAGCGGGCTTCTCCTCCGGCCTCTTTGGCTGCTGGCTCTTCCCCCCCCTCGGCTCTGGTCTCCGGTCTGCTTTTCACCGGGGCCTGAGGAGGAGGAGACCCGATCTCCGTCGAGGCTATCGAGGAGGCACTCAAGGCCTACCTCAGTAGCCTCTTCGAGATCTACATATAGCCTTTCCGACGCTGCTCTGGACTGGATGATGAGAAGATTCATCCAGGCCCAGATGCAGATGGGAGTGCTCCTGCCTCCCCCCCCCCCTCTGGGGGGGAGCTTGACCCCATTTTTCAAGCCTATAGCTTCTTCTCCGACCCGCTACCTGGGTTCGGAGCGTTCGGAGCCGGGCAGCTTCGGAGCCGGGGGTGGGTCGGCGCTGATAGTACTAGGTACTTCGGATCCGAACCTGCCCTCGAGTGTTTTGGATCCGACCTCTCGGAGCCTGGCTCTGAACTTCGGATCCGGGGGACTTAGTGTGCCTTCGGCGCCGTCTGTGTCGGAGCGCACTGGTCCCTCGGATCCGAGTGTCTCGGGGCCGGCTCCGATCCACTCTTCGGATCTGAGGGGGAGCCGACTTTCGGATCCTTTGGTCGAGGCTGGCTCCCCCTCGGCTTTTGATGTAGTGGAGAGGGCTCTGTTGAGGGCTTCCGGACCCCCGGAACTTGCTTCGGCTCCGTCCAGCGCTCCATCTGCACTGGGTCAGGCTTCCACCATCCGGCCACTGGGACAGCCCGCTTCAGTGCCCCAAGCTGTTCCTTTGGAACAAGACACTGCTTGCGAGAGCTCCTCGGACAGCCCCCCCCGAGGAAGCCCCTCGCAAGCATACCTGTAAAAGGAGGCACATAGACTCCCCCGAGTCTTTAACTGAAGACACGGATTTGGAGAAAGGGGAAGGCTCCCCAAGATCACCCCCGAGGATGTCTCCTTTGGAGACATCATGGAAATGCTTCGCATAAGGGGTGGGTGGTCTGCCCCCAAGTCTTCCTCGGACGAGTCCGTGTTCTTGGAGGCATTCAAAGCGGGCCCGTCTACCTCTTGAGTGTCCCCTCCTGCCGACCCCCTGGTGGACCTTATTACCACCAGGGTGTGGAAGGAACCGGACACCGTGGAGCCAATCCCCAAAAGGCCAGACAGAATCCTTAGCCCCCCTGCAGACCGTGCCCATTGGAGTAAGGGGCCTCCGGTAGATGCCATGTTGACGGCAGCAGCCACCAAGAAGGAACTCGCCCAGGAGAGTCCTTCAGTCCATCCTCCGAGCAAGGAGTCTCAGATGATGGACCGCTTGGGGAAGCGAATGTTTTGTTCAGCGACCTTCTCGGTGAGGGCGCTCAACTACTTGGCACATGTTACCAGGATGCAGCGCGATCTTATTAAAGAATACGCTGCATCCCCCCCCAGAGTCCATGTCGGAGGAGGACAAACTTTTGCACTCCACCCGTATGGCCACTCTTCGATCCGTGACGAATACCTCTATGCGGTTGCTGTCCCATGCTACTGAGGGAGCCGCTAGAGCTGCAGGAGTAGGCCTAGTCACTAGACGCCAGGCCTAACTCCGTCATTGCGATTTCACGGAGCCCTTCAAGGCATCCTTCGCGAACGCCCCCTTTGATGGTTCTGCCCTTTTTGGCAAAATGGTTCGCGACACCTTGACCCAGAGCGAAAAGGATGGGAAGACGCTGTCTGCCGTCGGAATCCGCTTCTCTGTGCCCCAGAGGTCCTACTCTAGGAACCAAAAGGGCCAGAAGGAGATGTGGTTCCGAAAGTCACAGCAATCCCAACCCGCTCCGGACAACCAGTCCTTCTGTGGCAGAGGAGGACAAGGAGGACGTCGTCCCAGGGGCAGAGGGGCTCCCAGGAATTTCGGGTCCAGAGAACCTTTCTCTGAACGGCCCGCGCAGCAGCCCTGAGAGGTTGCCCGACTGCTCCACTCTGGAGGCAGTCGGGGGACATTTTTCGGAGCACCTAGCGGCATGGGAGTCCATAACATCAGACCGCTGGGTCCTCCGCATTATATCCAGAGGATACAAGATCCCCTTTCATCACATTCCAAAATTAAAATCCCTCCCCGACGTTCCACCCCGTCAGTGGGAGGCTGCTTCAGCAGAAATTGGCCATCTGCTGGGGAAAAGAGCCATCCAGCCCATCCTCCCAGACCAGATTGGATCAGGGTTCTACTCCAGGTTCTTTTTAGTGCCAAAGAAGACGGGGGACCTAAGACCAATTTTAGACCTGTCCCTGTTAAACCTGGCAGTTCCCAAGGAGAAGTTCCGGATGGTCACCTTGCAATCCATCCTCCCCCTTCTGGGAGAGAATCACTGGATGTGCTCTATAGACTTCAAGGATGCGTACTACCACATACTAATGGACAGACGTTCCAGGAGGTTTCTTCGCTTCCAGCTGGGAGCCAGTCACTACCAGTTCAGGGTCATTCCCTTTGGTCTCACCACAGCCCCCAGGGTGTTCACCAAAGTATTAGCAGTGGTTGCGGCCCACCTGAGGCTTCAGGGGGTGCAGGTCTTCCCGTACCTGGACGACTGGCTTCTTACCACCCCAACAAGGCATCTACTATCATTGGCGCGAGACTCCTTTCTTCATCTAGCTCCCCTCCTGGGCATCACGATAAATGTAGCAAAATCATTAGACACGAGGGAGTTAAGAGCCTTCCTCACAGCCGACAGAGTTCAGAATCTGCGACTCCAGGTGCGGGCCATCCTCCACTCCAGCTCTGTTCCGGCGGAATTGGTCCTGAGGGCTCTAGGGTCCATGGCGGCAGCAATATCTCTTCTTCCACTCGCCAGGTTCAACATGCGGGTCCTTCAGTGGACACTTCAAGTTCAGTGGTCTTACCTTGCTCTACCTATGCATCATCCCATCGCGATCAGCAAGGCTTGCAAGCGGTCCCTCTTGTGGTGGCTCCACTCACAGGATCTCCACAGAGGCCGCCCCTTTTGTGCTTCTCCCCCTCTCACCACGGTGACCACGGACGCCTCCCGCCTCGGGTGGGGGGGGGCATTTTGCAGGTAGGACGGTCCAAGGCACGTGGAACGACTCAGAGACCTCCCTGCATATCAATGTTCTAGAGATAAGAGCAGTGCTCCTGGCGTTGCGAGCACTTCAGGCCTTTCTTCCCCTGGGAACAATTGCGATTCAGACAGACAACATGTCGGTTGTCTGGTACATCAACAAACAGGGGGGAACCAGGTCTTATCCTTTATGTCGAGAAGCCATGAGAGTGTGGGAATGGGCAATCTCCACCAACCGCTTTCTCATTGCAATGCACATTCCGGGTCGGTCCAACATCCTTGCGGACAAGCTCAGTCGCATCATTCTCTCCCCGTACGAGTGATCTCTCAATGTTCAAGTAGCGAAACGTATCTTCGCACGGTGGGGAACTCCTTGTTGCGATCTCTTTGCGTCTCCCTTAAACACCAAGTGCGACAGTTTTTTCGCTCTAATCCCTCCTCCAGGGGATTCCCCGAGAGACGCTCTGGTGCATGCTTGGCCTCCCGGTCTTCTTTACGCTTACCCCCCGTTGCCTCTGATGCTCCAAGTTCTTCAGAAAGCCTCTCGGTTGGGGTGCAAAGTGATCCTCATTGCCCCATTCTGGCCTCGACAGATCTGGTTCCCTTACCTAAGGTCTCACTCGGTGAATCCACCTTGGATTCTAGATCCCTTTCCGGATCTGATATCGCACCCATCGAACCTACCAACTCCGAATCTGGACAACCTGAAGCTAACTGCTTGGCTGCTCCAGTTCCACTCCTAATTAGGACTCCCGGTATCTCATCCCCCGTTAAGGCCATCCTGGTAGCGGCTCATAAACCATCTACCAGGAAAGTTTACCGCAGTAAATGGAGACGATTCTCCATTTGGGCGGAGTGGCAAGGTCTAGATCCCTTCACGGTTCCCCTTCCCTTGGTGCTAGACTTCCTAACCACTCTTTTTAATGATGGTGCCAGTAGTTCCACGGTCAAAGTGCAGCTTGCGGCCATTTCTCACTATCATGTTGGTCATGACTCTGGACCACTTATGTCTGCCAAATTGTGTAAAATCTTCCTAAAAGGCACCTTTCTCCTTAGACCCCCTGTCAAGCAAGCGGTTCCTCCATGGGATCTTTCTTTGGTTCTTCAGGCCTTGACCGCTCCCCCCTTCGAGCCTGCGGCCTCAGTAGATCTTAAATTTTTATCCCTCAAGACTGCTTTTTTAGTAGCCATTACTTCGGCCAAAAGAGTTTCGGAGCTTCAAGCCTTATCCATGAAGCCTCCTTACTTGGTCTTCCATCCAGACCGCGTATACCTCAGGACCAATCCCTCCTTTCTTCTTCAGGTAGCTTCAGAAGCAAACATTAATTAGTCCATTAACCTCCCTGTTTTCTTTCCTAAATATCAGAACAAGGGTGAATACAAGCTGCATTCCTTGGATGTTCACAGGCAGCTTCGTTTTTATCTTAACAGGACAGCTGGTCATAGGCAATCTGACCAGTTGTTCATTTCCTTTGTCAAATTCAATCTGGGTAAGCCAATTTCCAAAGTCTCCTTGTCACGCTGGATTTCGCAGTGTATTCTTCTAGCTTATCAAGCCTCTGGGAGGCCCGCACCGGAGGGAGTCCACGCCCATTCGACCCCGTCAGTTTCTACCTCAGTGGCCTTTAAGGCTAGGATTCCTCTGGATGACATTTGTTCAGCAGCCACTTGGGCTTCATCTCATACCTTTATTTCTCATTACAAGCTGGATATCACATCTAGGGGTAGAGCATCCTTTGGCTCCGCGGTGCTCCGGAATATACTTCCATGACGACCGCCCAAGATTCAGGTAGCTGGGGACTCTGTCCCACAGATTGCAGACAAATGAATCTCCTACTTCAGATTTAGAAGTTATGTACTTACCATAACGTTCCATCTGAGTAGGTGGATTCATTTGTCTGCAACCATCCCGCCCTCCTATCCCCCTGGCCTTGTCAGTTTCCTGCATATTATCTGTTACCCCTTTCGAGGGTATTTTGATTCAGGGCAAACTCAATCTGAGGTCATGTAGGGAGAGCAGGGCATTGTGGGTGAGGGGAGGAGCTAAGAGCTCAGATCTATAGCTGGATAAACCATGCCGGTTCGGATCCGATATCGGATCCATAACCCACAGGTTGCAGACAAATGAATCCACCTACTCTGATGGAACGTTATGGTAAGTACATAACTTCTAATTTCATATGGATTGAAGCTATTCAGGGCATAACTAGAGTTATTAAAAGTATCTCAAAGTGTGTCAAAGTGCTTACAGTGTGTGTTTATTACTGTGCATTTATTCTGAAGAGTTTATTGTGTGCAAAGTGCAACTATTTCATAAAGTGCAGTCAAAATACAGCCATTTCAGCCATTTCGAAAAGTTTTTTTGTGCTTGGTGTGTCTATTTGCAGAGTGCCACCATTACTCAGTGTTTCTTGCAGTGTAAGGTTATTTAGCAAAGTACAGCTATTTTGGGAAAGTTTCAGTGTGCTGTGTACTGTTTATTCGCAAAGTGCAGTTACTTTGAAATGTTTCTTACTCTGAGCTTCTTCTGCCCAGTTTATTCACACAGTGTAATTATTTTGAAATCTTTCTTATACTAAGAGGTGATTTCTTACAGTACAGTAATTTCAAGAGTATTCTTGTGCCCAGGAGAATTATTTCACAAAGTTCAGTTATTCAGATGCATGGTGTGCTATTGGGCATAGTTACAAGTACTGGCATAAAATTTTGGCATATGTATATGTGTGTGTGTCCATGTATACTTGCAAAAGCCCTCAGTGATATGTATTAATATGGCAGAGACACTTTGCAAACCAGGTTCACTTGTATTTGATCAGAATATTGCAGAGAAATGGATAACATCTGAACAAAAGTACAATATTTTTATACAAGCAGTTCATTCTGACAAAGATGCATGCACTGGGGAATTCATTTTGCTAAACCTAGCTGGGTCAGAGGCGATTGAAAGAGAATGTTCATTTGTATATGCACCATCAGTATCTAAGGATAAGGGATAAACCGTCATATTGTTGTACTGGCTGAATCAAGGCAGGACCCTGAGTTTTTGAAATGCAAATTCAGGGAAATGTGCAACCCCAGACAAATATTATAGTATATACCTATACTTTCTTGTGTAGCGTAAGCCAGGGAACCTTGTTGGCTAGGCTTACTTAGGCCCTTGGGCCGATAGCCTGGTACCTACCTATGAACCTATACTTTCTTGGGTGGTGTAATCCAGGGAACCTTGTTGGCTAGGCTTACTTAGGCCCTTGGGCCGATAGCCTAGTACCTAGCTATGAACCTATTATTTCTTGGGTGGCATAAGCCAGGGAACCTTGTTGGCTAGGCTTACTTAGGCCCTTGGGCCGATAGCCTAGTACCTACCTATGAACCTATACTGTCTTGGGTGGCGTAAGCCAGGGAACCTTGTTGGCTAGGTTTACTTAGGCCCTTGGGCTGATAGCCTAGTACCTACCTATGAACCTATTACATTAGAGAGCATTTGTTTTACACAAGAGATCAAAAGCAAGGGGGAACTTTTGCAGCTTATATTACTGACCTGAGAAACAAAGCTAAAACATGCAGGTTTGGTGACCTAAAAGATGAGTTTATAAAGGACAGACTTGTGTGTGGTATTAAAAGTGCTGCAGAGAGAAAGATTTTGCTTTGTGACAGTGATTTAACACTGAGGAAAGCTATTGAGACTTGTCAAATCCATGAAGTTACAGAAAGGCACACAAGTATGCTTGCAAGTAATAAGAGCATGGTTTCAGCAGGCTCCAAAGCAAATGTTGAGAGCATGCAACACGTGGCTAGCAGAAGCAGGCCTGAGTACATAGCAGCTGTAACTCCTTCTAGTGTGGCAGGTAAAACCCATAGTTTTCCAGCAAGTTCTAAGACTAGATCTGATGTTGTTAATCTTCTTTCCAGTCATCACTGATGGGTTCGGTTTTGAGCTGGCCTATTACCAAGCTTGCGCCAGCCAAAAAAACTCTTGCACTGTCTGTACCCAGAATGCCCTTCTCCCTGTTACCTCAGATCTCATTTGCTGCATAGCTGTAAAGCTGCGTTTCAGCCGAGCTCTCAGCCAAGTAAAATCTTTTTTGATATTTATGTAAAAGTTTTTGGATATCTTCATATGTTACTAAACCTTTAGTATTACTAGTGTCTTTTCTTCAGTCTAACCGTATATTTTCCACTCTACCCATTGTTACCATTGGTAAACTTTAAGTACCATTGTTGGTACGACTTTCCCCTTATTCTTGTGGTATTTCTTCAGTACCATAGCTTGTATTCTTTTCTCTTGCTTAACCTGTTAGCCTTTATCTGTATTCAGGTGTTTCCCTTTCTTCTCTTTTATAGTGTGTTGTAATATGGGTATTTTTCTTGTGATTTTCTTGTGATTTTTGAACTGAGTGACTTCATTATTGTTGGATTATACAGTTAGTTGTGGTGTCCTTTTCTATTAAAATGTGGGATAAGAAGGGTACCTCTGGCTTTAAGGATTGTACTTCTTGTAAGGGCAAGTTACCTATTAGTGACCTGCATGATGACTGTGTATACTGTTTGGGAGTGGGCCACCTTTCAGTGCAGCCTTTATGTGATATTTGTCAAAGTTTCAGCCAAGGCACTCTTAATGAGTGCAAAAATAAACTCATTCTGAAGGGGTTACTCAAGTCTCCCTTCTCAGAGGCCATTTCTGCAATGGAGGTCTCAAACCCTCCTTCTAAGGACAAAAAGAGATCCCATTCTGTTCCTTCTTCACCTTCGGGTGATCAGAACAAACCAGGGAAATCTAAGTCCCCAAGTTATCATCGGAGCATAAATCTGCCTCTTCCGCTCCACCTTCCTCGGCTCCGGCCATCTCAAAACCTTCGATACCGATGCCTGTTTTGCTACAGGCCCTACCTCCAGCACCAATCATAGATCTTACTACGCCTATTTTGACTTCGTCACCTGTAGCTACTTCGGCTCAGGGCACACCTTCGACTTCAGTTTCCATTTTGGAACTGACCGTTTCGGCTCCGAGTGCCACTTTGGCCCCGAGCATTGTACCAACCTCACTGGATCTGACCTCTTTGCTTTCAGTCTTGAAACTAGAGACCTCAGTGCCAGCAGACCTTGCACCACAGACTGATACTCTCCCTCAGTAGATCCATTTCTGACCTAAGCATATAGCCCATTTCTCGAATGTCCTGACTCCCTGTCTGGAGTATCCACTAGATCTACCAGGAGCCGTTTGGAACATGACGTGGTGCTCCTTGTGGACCAGCTGTTGGTAGGTGGGGGTATCCCATCCCTTTCTAAAACCCATCCACCTGCTGGACTTGGGTTGCTTTATCCATGGACTCCATCTTACACTCCTCCTTCGATCATCTCGGTTCCGAAGCCTTCTGTTCCAACATCATTCTTGGAACCCACCATCTCAGCACCTATGGTGCACCTTACTTTGGCTCCGAGTTTGTCCCTTTGGTCTTCGGTTCCCACCGAACCGGTCCTTCCTCAATCTGGGGGTGGGGGACAGGAGTGTTGGCCCAGGGTACAGTGCTGACTTTCTCTTCGGTTCCCTCCTTGGCGCTGATGGCTGCGTCTGCGCTATCTTGCTTGAGTCCCAACCCGTGGGTGCGGGTCCATTGGAGTGGGGTGTGACCCCAGTTGTGAGGTTGTCTTTCTCGGTTCTGGGCTCCCATCCCAATTCGGACAGGCCTGCCTTCCACGCGATGGAGAGGGCTCTTGCTTCTGGTAGCACTCCTATGATGTCGGAATCTCAGTTTTTGCCTCCTGAGCTGCAGCTGTCACCGACCACCCCCACGGGACACTGGGCAGAGAAGCTGCAGGACACCCCTGTTCAGGGTACCCACCTCTTCCGAGTCCTCCTCAGAGAACCCCACTGAGGAGCCCCCTCGAAAGAAGACATGCAAGAGGAAACACGTGGTCTCGCCTGAGGAGTCATTAAATGAAGACACAGAGTACAATGACGGTGAAGGGTCCCCATGGTCATCTCCTTATGATGTCTCCTTCGGAGACATCCTGAAGATGTTGAAACAGAGAGCTGACTGGAAGCCCTCCAACCCTTTGTTTGAGGAGTCCGTGTTCCTGCAGGCTTTTCGTGCCCAGCTGTCTACCTCTTGGGTGACCCCGACTGCCAATGAGCTCATCCAGCAAATCGTGCAGCGCACGTGGAAGAACCCTGATTCCATTGAGGCAATCCCCCGGAGACCAGATAAAATTCTGTCCCCTCCTGTTGAGAATCCGCACTGGTCCAAAGGGTTACCAGTTGATGCTATGGTGGTGGCGGTGGCCACAAAAAAGACTTGGCTGAGGAAAGTCCCGGGCGGTCGACAGACTTGGGATGCGTGTTTTTGTGTCAGGGACCTCTGCTATACGGTCCCTGAATTATTTGGCACACTTTACGAGGCTCCAGAGGGACTTGATCTCCGAACTCTCTGGGACACTCGCAGGACAGTTGTCTGATGAGGTCAAGGACAAAATGGCCTCACAGCTAGCAACCCTGGAATCAATATCCAACTCATCCATGAGGTTGCTCTCACATGCGACTGAAGGGGTGGCTAGAGCAGTGGGTTCTGGCATTGTTATGAGACGTTATGCCTGGATGCGCATCTATGACCTCTTGGATCCCTTCAAGTCTTCCTTTCTGAATGCTCCCATCGAAACTTCAGCCATCTTTGGCTCCAAAGTGAAGGACATGCTAGCCAGGTGCGAGCAAGATGGAAAAACCCAGTCTGCTGTAAGCCTATGGTTTTCCAGCTCTCAGCGTACCTTCTCCAGGAATCAGAGTAGTGGGAAAATGTGGCATAAGAAATCTCAGGATCCTTTCCTTGCCACACATGGTGATGATAGATACTCCCAGAAGCAGAGGGGGTAACAATTCTGGAAGACGCCCCTATAGAGACAGAGGGGGTCCTTGCAACCAAGGCTTCAGGGACTCTTTCTCTGGTAAGCCTTATCAGCGCTTCTGAGGCGCGGCCCGGTTGCTTACCTCTGGAAGCGGTCAGGGATCAATTCTCTCTCCACCAAGCTGCCTGGCACTCTATCAGTACCGATCCTTGGGTGCAGAATATTATCACCAGAGGTTACACCATTCCCCTTTCTTATCAGCCAAAGTTTGCAAGAAAACTTTGCGACATTTCACCCAGTCAGAGGGAAGCAGCAGCTTCAGAGATTATAAAGCTGTTTCAAAAAAGAGTTATCCAAGCAGTCCCACCAGACCAGCGTGGATCCGGATTTTACTCGAGATTCTTTTTGATGCCAAAAAAGACTGGAGACTCATTTTGGATCTCAGCAGCGTAAACAAGTCTGTCACCCAAATCAAATTCCGGATAGTCACAGTTCAGTCCATCCTTCCCTTTTTAAGAGAAAGCAATTGGATGTGCGCTATAGATCTCTGGGATGCGTAGTTACACATCAAGATGGACAAACGCTCCAGGAGTCTACTTCGCTTCTGGCTAGGAGCCAGTCATTACCAATTTCATGCCCTGCCATTCGGTCTCTCTACAGCCCCTAGAGTGTTCATGAAATGCATGGCAGTAGTAACAGCTCACTTGAGACTAAAAGGATTCTGGGTGTTTCCATATCTAGACGACTGGCTTTTTACCGCCCCCACCAGGAATCTTCTGGTAACTGCGCTATAACATGCTCTCTCTCTGCCAAAATTGTTGAGAATAACAATACACTGAGAGAAATCAAATATTATCCCTACACAACAAATAGAGTTCATTGGAGCAGTGTTCAATACTCGCTCCTGTCTGGTATCACTCCCTTTTCACAGATTCCATCGACTGAGGGTTCAAATCCGAGTGATTCTTACTCAAACATCACTCCCTGCAAGACAAGTTCTCCAAGCCCAAGGTTCTATGGCTCCGTCAATTCCAGTAGTGCCTCTAGCAAGACTACATATGCAAATTCTGCAATGGTTCCTTCTGTGTCAGTGGTTCCCAAACTGTCATCCCCTGGATTACAAGAGTCAAATAACCAACTCCTGCAAGCAGGACCTGCTTTGGTGGATGATGCCAGATGTAGATCTTTGGAACCGATCTTTTTAACCCTCCCAGCCCACAGCCATTGTGACCATGGATGCTTCCCTGATCGGGTGGGGGGCCGTTTTCAGGGAAAGACTGTCCAAGGCACATGGCCCACCTGCATATCAGTGTTCTAGAACTGAGAGCCGTGCTGTTAGCATTGCAGACATTCTATGCAGCTCTCCCTCCTGGACAACTGCAATCTAATCAGACAATATGTCAGTGGTCTGGTACATCAACAAGCAAGGAGGAAACAAGTCCTATCCCCTTTGTCGACAAGCCATGAAAGTCTGGCAGTGGGCTATAGCTTCCAACTGCTTTCTGACAGCAAAGCATATCCCGGGGAGCTCCAATGTGATTGCAGACAAACTGAGCACATGCATCGTCATGCCCCACGAGTGGTCCCTCAACCCCGAGGTGGTGTCTGTAATCTTCAGTCACTGGGACAGCCTTGCTGCGATCTTTTCACCTCCACATCAAACACCAAGTGCAGCAGCTACTTTGCCCTACTTCGCCCGGAGTGGGTCACCGAGGGACGCTCTGATCCACTATTGGCCCACGGGACTTCTCTACGCCTATCCTCCCATTCCTCTGATCCCACAATTTCTAAAGGAAGCTCTTCGGTTGAGATGCAAGGTGGATCCTCATAGCCCCATTCTGGCCTCGACAAGTTTGGTTCCTGTTTCTCCGGCCTCACTTAGTATTCCCGCCGTGGATTCTGGACCCTCTACCAGATCTGATCACTCACCCCAAAGGGGTGAGTCACCCGAACCTGTCCACTCTCAAGCTGACAGCTTGGTTTCTCCACTTCCGCTAGTCACCAGCAGGCTAATCTCGCCTCACCTGTTTGAGACATCATTCTGGCCTCTCACAAACCATCCACCTGAAGACTATATCAGGATAAGTGGAAAAGGTTTTCTATTTGGTCCAAGGATAACATGCTAGACCTGTATTCGGCTCCAATTACTGCAGTGCTTCAGTATTTGGCTAGGTTTTTGGATAACGGAGCCTCTGCCTCTACAGTACGTGTATATCTAGTGGCAATTTCCAACTTCCACAATGGTATAGATGGCACCCCTCTTATTTCGTTACACCTCTGCAAGGCTTTCCCCAAAGGGACCTCTCGTCTCAGGCTTCCTAAGGACCATGAAACCTCACTTTATTCCTCCAGTCTTTGACTCAAAAGCCCTTTGAGCCTGCGGCCAACTGTGACCTAAAGTTTTGTCTTGGAAATCTTTGTTCCTGGTAGCCATTACCTCTGCCAGAAGAGTTTCGGAGCTGCAGGCATTGTTCATCAAGAGGCCCTGTCTGGTTTTTCATAAAGACAGAGTGTCACTTTAAATGAACCCATCCTTTCTTCCCAAAGTTTTTTCGGAATTCTCTATTAGCCAGTCCATTGATCTACCAGCGTTCTTTCCGAATTATGTCAATAGAGGAGGCTATTGCCTTCACACCTTAGACGTACATAGACAATTAAGATTTTACCTAGACAGGACCAAACCTGTGCGTAAATCTGAACAGCTTTTCATCTCTTCTGCGGGACCCAAAATGGGAGAGGCTGTTTCTAAGTTTACATTATCAAAATGGCTGAGGAACTGCATACGTGTCACCTATTCCCTCCATAATGAATCCATGCCAAAAGTTAAAGCCCACTCCACTAGATCTATATCAACTTCTATAGCATTCTGTTGCAGGGCATCCATGGATGACATCTGCGCAGCAGCTTCTTGGGCTAAGCCTCATACCTTTATTAATCATTACAAATTGGACCTGGTCTCCAGGGGAGGGGCTGCCTTCGGCTCACTGGTACTCAGGAATGTTCTTCCATAAGGCCTGAATGGAGAGAAGATTAACAACATCTGCTAAAGACGTTATGTCTTACCATAACGTTCTATCTGTGTTGTTCATCTTCTTTCATTCATCACTTCCCACCCTCCTTCCCCCTCCAAAGGCTCCTGGGGGATGCTTTGGGTCTAAGTGGTGTACTAGGGTACTTGTGTAGAATTGGCCTCAGCTTTATTTCCTTTCAAACTCGATCTGAGGTAACGGAGAAGGGCATTCTGGGTAGAGACTTAGCTCTAGAGTTTTTTGGCTGGCGCAAGCTTGGTAATAGGCAGACTCGGTTCCAAGGGATTGGAACCAAACCCATCAGTGATGAATGAAAGAAGATGAACAACACAAATGGAACGTTATGGTAAGACATAACTTCTTTTTCAGTGAGAAGGACATGCTCAGTGCAGTACAATGGTGAGTCAGCAAAACCCAAGTCAAACTTTATTGTTAACTGTAGCAACTGTGGTACCAATCATGAGTTTAAAAGAGAAAAGTGCTTAGCATTTGGTCAACAATGCCATAAGTGTAAAAAAAGGAACCAGTTTCAAAAAATTTTTAAATCAAGTAAACCTCACACAGCTATAAAGAAGGGTCAATTAAAAAAAGCAGGTTGATCACATAGAGAGCTGCAACCCTACTTTCTACATAGATGGTGTATCAGTAATTGGTGAAGGGGCTGATGCAGTAAATTTGTGGTCAATGAATGAAGTGTTTTGTACTGTCCAGATCAATGGTAAATCTACCGAGGTCAAAGTAAACACTGGTTCAAAGTGTAATGTTATCTCAGCAGACACATTTGCTAAGGTGAGAGTTGGTGTGCAACTTAATGAGGTCAGTTGTATGAAACTTGTTGCTTGTGCAGGTGAAGAAATTCAGACCGAAACCTCAGTAGTGCCCTCATGTTATTTGGCTAGGAACTGTTACAGCTTACTATTCTATGTAGTCCAAAGATCTGTGCAGTCATTGTTGGGTTTCAAAGACAGTTTGAGAATGAATCTCCTTTCCTTTTCCAAAGAAGTTCATCTTATAAACACAGGTCCTAGTTCCAGCTTCAGTGATACTATTTTTTCAGCGTATGCTGATGTTTTCGATGACATGTTAGGCAAACTTCCAGTTGTGTATTCTATGAAGTTAGACCCAGAGTTCAGTCCAGTGATCAGATCAGCAAGAAAAGTTCCAATAGCTATGCAGAATAAAGTCAAAGCTCAGTTGGATAAAATAGTGCAGCAAGGTGTAATTTGTCCAGTTACAGAACCAGCTGAATGGATGTCGTCCATGGTAGTAGCCCACAAAAATGGCTTATCCCCTAAAAAAAAATAAATAAATAAATAAAAAATAAAGGATTTCAGATCCTATTCCTTGGATCCTAAATTTCTCTGCCCTCCTACAGATCCTTAGTCCTCCTCAGATCTGCCAAGGTTAGTCTCATGAGGTCTACACCTTTACTAATGTTACATCAGATACTAGGTCTTCGGATCCAATTTCTGATCCATTTTCATGCAGCTTGCAGCTAGCCTGGGTCTGTTTTATTGCCCTGCTGGACACTATAGCTGCTTTCTTTTTGTACTGATGTGAAAGCTGCTGATTTTTGTTGGATCCCAAACCTTTGGATCTGACTAAACAGGACTTCTCCAAGAGGGCTAGGTTTCTGAACGGCCTCCTACTTTCAAGAGGCCTTAGTATTCCTTTGGATCATAGGTTTTGCTCATCAGATCCGATCATTCTCATTTCTCTTCTCCTTTGGATTCTAGGGCTGGGATCTGACGGATTCCAGGTGACCGAGAGAGATGCTCTCTTTCATCAGATCCCGAGCCTTCAGATCCAACTGCAGTAGGCCTTGCCGAGATGCATGGAGTTTTGGACAACATCCTGGGTGTTAAGATGGCTGGTGGGTTCCCTCAGCTGCTGAATTTTTCCCCTTCCTTGGATATGGTTGGTTATGCCTTTCTTCTTATCTGATCCTGGGACTGGGATCCGATGGGTGCCATTTTGTCTGGAAGCAGCAAAGGCAGTTTTTCGGATCCATTGCTGTTGGATCCAGACTTTCTGGATCACTCTCTCATTTCTTTTGGCCTGGGGCTTCTTTGGGATCCAGTGGCTTCATTGTTTCCTTCCCTGTGTTCCAGCTCCTCATGAAATTTGCGGTTGTCCAGCAAGCAACTGAGGACTGGCATCACTGGATAACTGCATACATTTGAGTTTTAAATGTCATATCCTTCAGGAAATGTATGCTAACACAAATCTTATAGTTCTAGTAACTCTGTAAGTTTATAAGAGAAGTATTTACAATATGTTTCCTTTTTTGAGGATTTTGTTCTCCCATTAATTTTGATTTTATCCAGATATCTTGCACTCAGAGGTTGACAGGTATGTTGGGCTGTTCCTCATGAATGTATGATTGCTAGCAGGTAATGGGACTGGCCTTTAGGAATGCTAGGTCATAATATGCATTTCATATCCTTGTGGAAAATAAATGCTGATAGTGATCCTATTGCTCTAGTGACTTTCTAACCTTAGGAGAATGTATTCCACCCTCCCCCACGTCCGCTCTGTCATGGCTTCATGGAGATGTTTCTCTGGTTCTTGTCTGTCTGACACAGAGTTTTGCTGAAGCTGGAGATGCGGGACCTAAATTTTTTGGTTGGTCTCCATTGTTTCTGACTGTTCCGCCCACAAGGATTCCTCCATGGTAGGGTCTGTCTCCCTCTGTGACACTGAGTTTCCGAGGCAAAGCCAGCCCTCCTTTTGTAAGCTGTGGTTCTTCCTATGCAAGGTGGGAAAAACTGAGGGGATGCCAGCCAAGCCAGATAGAATTTTGTAGATAATTCTATGGCAATGTAAATATTAATATAATCCGCAGGCTTGTTTTACAAATGTAAAATAACTATATGTTATGATTAAACTATATGTTGTACTGAGCTTCAAAAAATGTAATCAGAGTGCACCCTGCTGGAAGAAAGCTGTTAAGCAAAGAATTTTATAACTGTGTTTGATCTCAAGCTCGGAAACAGGATGTCTGGGCTAAAAGTTTATTTCTATTGTTTTATGACAAAGAAAATTACTAGTTTTCACATGTAAAATGTCTTTTATTGCTGTAACTGCCTGACAGCTGTAAAAATGTTAAATTGTAAGCTCTGTGAGCCTGGGAAACCTCAGCAGGGGTGACAAGAATGATGTAATGTGAAATGACTCAGCAGTAAGGTGTATTATCAATTTAAGGGCTATCTCAGGAAGAAAGCATACCATCTTATGTTGTCCCCATCTCACCTCCGTTCTTGCTGGTTGGGTTCGGAGCTGATCCTCGTCTCTGACTCAGCCGTACACTATAGCTCGAGAGCTTTTTACTGGCTCGAGGCTAGCCCCTATCCCAACATGCCTAGCGGTAGTCACCCAGATCTCGTTTGCCGCTTGCAGCGTTGAGATTGCTCATACTGGCTCAGGCTAAGTATTTTCTACTTCTTGATATATTTCCAATAATTTTTGTATTCAGATAACTAATTTCTGTTAGTTTAGTGTTGGAGTGTGTTTTCATCTTAGGCAAGTGCTTTTCTGACCTTTCCACTGCTGCCTTTTGTTGTTGTTGTTGTTGTGGCCGTTTTTCTTTAGGCCTACCTTGTTCCCTTGAACCCGTTTGACTTAGAGAGTTCTCTGTTCCTTTTCTTTCAGACCCGTCTTAGTTTAAGGGCCTTTTTTTCCCTTTCTCTTTCCTTATAGGAGCAGCCATTTAAGTTAGAGGCTCTCCGGGGTTAGGGGTGTCACCGTTCAAGTTAAAGGCTCTTCCTCTTCCCTCCTTTCTATTTTCCTGTTAAAAAAATTAAAAGTTATAGTCATACTTTTAGTTTATTTTAGTGTTGTTGTTGTTGCTGTTGTTGGTGTTTCTCTTTGGCACTGTTGTGATTATTGCTAGCATGTCCAAAAATCCTAAAAAGTCAAAATCTTTGGGTTTTAAAAAGTGTGACTTGTGCTGACAGAAGATATCCCTTATGGATGGGTACATGAGCTGTATCTATTGCTTAGGGGCTGTACACCTGCAGGACTTGTGTTCTATATGTCATGCTTTTAGTTCTCGAGTCCTGCAGGAGAGAAAAAATAAATTGATTTCACGAGCCTTATTAAAGAGCCCTTTTGATGTTTCTACTGAGGGTTCTCATCCAGTTAAAAAACAGGAAAAGTCCCCTAAGCTATCGCCTTCATTGGCTCCGACTTCGAAGCTATCTAAATCTAAGGACAAACCTGCGAGTTTGTCGGATCTCATTGTCGGTTCCGACAAAGCTGTTTCTCCGGCGGCTCCATCAGTAGTTTTGGAGCCAGTCAGGACTAACAAGAGAACCAGGTCTCCCTCTCTGGAGCCGGTGCTGTCTGTTCCACAGTCCCTGCTGTTGCAGTCTGTGGCAGGCAGTCATTGGTCTTCCTCTCATTCCTCTCGATCGTCCAGGAGTCTTTTGGATCAAGATGTGGAGAGTGGGGATGAAGAGGCTTCTCAGGCACAGGCATTAGCTAAATTATTATTGAGCCCAGCCCACAAGGAACTGGAGCCAACAGCCTAACCCACACCATTATCGATTCCTCCTCCGACTCCTTTAAGTTCAGAGCCGGAGCGCATGGAAGTCGTTGTGGTGGAATTGTCAGCTCAGATTACCACTGATCTATCGGTTCCGACTACTGCTCCGATCTCTTCGTTGTCTCAGTCTATCGAGGGATCTAGGAGATTATGCTCTCTCGTCGGCTCCAAGGGGGGGAGTGGCATCGGACCCTTGTCTGACCCCTCTCTCCCTCTCGGGGCTTCGGCGCAGGTGAGCTCGGCTCCTACATTGGCCTCGGAGCCATCACCCTCGGTTTGGAGGAGATCTCTGGGCTCTTCGGAGCAGGGGACTCTTTCGGGCCGGGACCATGGTGCCTTCAAGGTGATGAGGAGCGTGCTGTCCTGTGAGACCACTCCACCCTTGGCTCCATTGGCTCCAACTCTTTCGGTGGCTGAGTCTGCCTCCGATCCTCCTCACCCCCCCAAGCGTGGGGAACCTATGCTCCAAGACGCCCCATTGGGCGAACCCACCTCTTCTGAAACCTCCCTTGATCAACCCTTGGAGTAGGTCCCTTGGAAGAGAAAATGCAAGAGGAAGCATTTGGACTCCCCTGAGTCTCTCACTTCAGACACAGACTTGGAGAACTCAGAAGTGTCCCCAAGGTCCCCCTGTAAGGATGTCT
This sequence comes from Protopterus annectens, assembly GCF_019279795.1. Classification (NCBI taxonomy): domain Eukaryota; kingdom Metazoa; phylum Chordata; order Ceratodontiformes; family Protopteridae; genus Protopterus; species Protopterus annectens. The sequence goes on from NC_056726.1 coordinate 1,984,621,157, forward strand.
CTTTTTCAGACATCCTGGAAATCCTTAGACAGAGGGGTGGCTGGATGAGTCTCTGTATCTGGATGCATTTGGTTACCAACCCTCCACCTCTTGGGTGTCTCCACCTTTCGACCCTCTGCTGACCTTAGTGAGTTGGAAGGCGTGGAGCTCCCCAGAGACTATGGAACCAGTTCCAAGGAGGCCCAATAAATTCATAAGTGCTCCAGAGGATAGGTCTTTTCTCTCTAAGGGTGTGCCTTTTGATGCTATGGTGGTGGTGGGAGCCACCAAGAAAGAATTAGCGGAGACTTATTCTTCTGTCCATCTGCCGAACAAAGAGTCTCATATGATGCACAGGTATGGGAAGTGTATGTTTGCTTCAGCGGCCTTTACTCTCAGGTCGCTGAATTATTTGTCCCACTTTACACACCTTCAAAGGGATCTTCTAAAGGAACTAAGAGATACCCTACAGGTTCCTACAGATGAAGGAGCTGCAGACAAGGCGGCTTCACAGCTTGCGACCTTGACATCTGTAGTTAACTCCTCCATGCGTCTGATCTCTTGCACAGGAGATGGAGAGAGTAGGGCAGTTGGCACAGGAGTTGCTTTGCATAGATACTCCTGGATGTGTCTTTGTCAATTTGTGGAGCCCTTCAAGTCCTGCTTTACCAACACCCCCTTTGACGGCTCATCTCTGTTCAGGCCTCAGATAAAAGAGACTCTTACCAGGTGTGAACGGGATGGCAAAACTCTCTCTTGTGTGGGAGTATGTTTTTCTGCTCCCTCTAGACCTTACCCTAAGGGTCAGAAGAGTGGGAAGATGTGGTTCAGAAAATCCCAGGGAGTTTCGCCTGACACACGTGGAGATATTTCCCCCAGGGGCAGAGGGGGAAATAATAATGGGAGATGCCAATTCCACGGCAGGGGGGTCCGCAGAATCAGGCCGACAGAGATACCTTCTCTGGCAGGCCTTTCCAGCGCTCCTGAAAGGAGGCCCAACTGTCTGCCTCTGGAGACCATCACGAGCAGATTATCCCAGTACCCAAAAGTCTGGCAAACAATCACAGAAGATACATGGGTACTGTTGATAATATCCAGGGGTTACAAAATTCCTTTCTCCCAACCACCCCCATACAACAAATCAGCACTCAATCCCAGATGTTCCACTCAGTCTTCGGGATCAAGCAAACCTAGAAGTTCAAAGCTTGCTGGAAAAAAGAGCCATCCAAGAAGTCCCCGCAGATCAAATTGAATCCGGCACTTACTCAAGGTTCTTTTTAGTTCCGAAAAAGACAGGGGACTAGAGGCCCATTTTGGATCTTAGCAAACTCAACATATCAGTCAAGAAAACAAAGTTCTGGTTGGTAACACTGCAGTCCATTCTTCCCTTTTTGGGTCAGGACAATTGGATGTACTCCATCAATCTCCAGGATGCGTACTACCATATAAAAATAGACAGGTGGTCCACGAGGTACCTACACTTCTGGCTGGGAGCCAGTCATTACCATTTCAGAGCTCTGCCCTTTGGTCTTAACATAGCCTCCTGGGTGTTCACCAAATGCATGGCAATAGTCTCGGCTCATCTGAGGCATCTAGGATTCCGGGTGTTTCCATATTTAGATGACTGGCTCATCACTGCCACCACCAAGCATCAACTGAGTGAGGCACAGGACTCCACTATTCACACCTGTACACAACTAGGCATCACCATAAACTATGAAAAGTGTGCCTTGTCGCCTTGTCAGTATATTACATTTATAGGGGCAGATTTAGACACAAGGGCCATGATAGTCAGTATATTACATTTATAGGGGCAGATTTAGACACAAGGGCTATGATAGCAAAACTGCCTCACAAAAGAGTGTTAGCCATTCATTGTCAAGTTTTATTCCTCATGAAAAGAAAGAGAATCCAGGCAATATTCATGCTCAAGGTCTTGGATTCTATGGCTGCAGCGATTACCTTGGTCCCTATGGTGAGCTTCCACATGAGAATTCTGCAGTGGCTCCTGTTGGCTCAGTGGTCATTCCAGGATTTACCAATATCACATCAGATTTGGATCACGGAGTCATACAAGAAGAATTTAGCATGGTGGCTTCACTACCTTCTGGTATTAATGGGCAGACCGTTTCTAACCCCCCAACCCGTAGCCACAGTGACCACGGATGCTTCCCAGATAGGGTGTGGGGGGGGATTATCTGGGACAGACTGTTCAAGGGAGTTGGCAAGAACACGAGTACTACTTGCACATCAGTGTCCTAGAGATAAGAGTGGTGTTTCTGGCGTTGCAAGCACTTCAAGATGCTCTATCTACGGTGACTATAGGAATTCAGATAGACAATATGTCGGTGGTATGGTACATCAACAAACATTTCAGAACCAGGTCTTATCCCTTGTGCCGAGAGGCTCTACAAGTATGGCAATGGGTGATGTCTTCCCAACGCTTTCTGGTCGCAATGCACATTCTGGAGAAATCCAACATGATAGCAGATAAGCTCAGCAGGGCTATTCTGATACCTCACGAGTGGTCCCTGAAACAGGAGGTTGCAGAGTTGAGATTTTGCAAATGGGGCCCGCCATGCTGTGATCTTTTTGCAACTCCCCTCAACAACAAATGCAGCAGCTACTTTGCCCTAGTCCCACCACCGGGACAGTCACCCAAGGATGTACTGGTTCACAATTGGCCCCCGGGACTGTTTTATGCCTTTACACCATTCCCCCTGATCCCCAAGGTTCTTCAGAAGGCACAGTTGTTGGGTTACAAGTTAATCCTCATTGCTCCTTACTGGCCTTGACAGATTTGGTTCCCATTCCTTTGGCCTCATCTGCAAGGGGAGCCTTGGAGATTGGACCCAGTTCCAGATCTCCTGATGCATCATTCGGGTGCTCTCCACCCTTCCGTCCATACTCTCATGCCAATGGTTGGTTTCTCCACTTCCGGTCTTAGCCAGGCTCCCAGATGTTTCCCCGGCAGTTCAACACATTTTGATTTCATCCTATAAACCCACTACAAGAAAACTTTATGCTAGTAAATGGAAGAGGTTCTCTTGTTGGGCAAAAAAGAATGACATTGATCCTTTTACTGCCCCCATTTCTAAGATTCTGGAATTCCTTGCTGAAACATTTGAACAAGGAGAAGCGGCAGCTACTATCCAGGTTCAGCTAGCTGCCATTTCTAATTTTCATGTAGGAGAAATGGGATCTAACATCATGTCCCACAGGCTATGTAGAGCATTCCTAAGAGGTACTACCCTCTTGAGACATCCAGTAAGAGAACCCCCCCCCCCCGGATTTAAATCTAGTTTTAGAGACTCTCATTCTCCCCCCCTTTGAGCCAGCTGCTTCTTTACCATTGACATTTTTTGACATGGAAGACCTTTTTCTTAACTGCCATTACTTCAGCTAGGAGTGTTTCAGAGTTACAGGCCTTATCTATTCGTCCCCCGTACTTGATTTTCCACAAATATAGAGTTTCTCTCAGAACCAATTCCTTCTTCCTACCCAAAGTGTGTCCAGAGCACAATTTAAATCAATCCATAGAGCTTCCTGTATTCTTCCGCAATTATGGCAACAAAGCAGAGTATGAACTCCATCAATTGGACGTTCATAGACAGTTACATTTTTATTTACACAGGACTAAGTATTTCAGACAATCTGACCAATTGTTTATATCCTTTGCAGACAACAAGAAGGGTTATCCAGTCTCTAAAGTGACCTTAAAGTGGCTTTCAGACACTATCGTCCATGTCTATGCTTTGCGGAACAAAGAACTTCCAGGAAAAATTTAAAGGACACTCAACTAGGGCCTTGGCTGCTTCTAATGCTTTTTAAGCCAAACTGCCTTTAGATTGAATGTGTGCAGCAGCTACATGGGCTAATCCTCATACCTTTACATCTCATTACAAAGTAAATGTGGCCTCCTGGAACAGGGCATCCTTTGGTTCCATGATACTGAAGAGTGTTTTCCAGTGAGCCACCCAAGATACAGGTGCTGGGGATGCTGTCCCAACCAGCAAGAATGGAGGCGAGATGGGGACAACATAACATAAAGAAGTTATGTACTCAACATAACGTTACATGTTTGTTGTCCTTCATCTCGCCTACCTTCTTGCATCCCACCATCATTCCCCCTCCTGGAGGATTGAGAGGAGTTCTTCTTCTCTTTTTTTGGCTACACTGGCTGAGTTCCCTTTTGCTTACCGGTTGGTTAGATGTAGTCTTTCCTTCCTTTCGCTTTGCTGATGATCATACACTCTTATGTAGGTATTTTTCTCATAAGTAATTTAATAAAATTTTGACCTATTTAGTCTTGTGGGTTATCATAAACGAGATCTGGGTAACTACCGCTAGGCATGTTGGGATAGGGGCTAGCCTTGAGCCAGTAAAAAGCTCTTGAGCTATAGGAGATGCGGAGTCAGTTCCGAGGATTGGCTCTGAACCCAGCCAGCAAGAAGGAAGGTGAGATGAAGGGCAACAGACACGGAACGTCATGGTGAGTACATAACTTCTTTATTTTGTATCTTGTCTTGGATCTAGTAAGAACATCCACTCACCAGCACTTGCTTGCTCTGTATGTATGTCGTATTTAGAACAAAAATCCAGGCAAGGCACCTTGGAAAGGAAGAAATCAGCACAGTTCGAAGATAAAACAGAAGCTGTTTTTATTGTAGTTTAAAGTGCATAAACACAATTCAAAATACAGCATTTCCATCGTATTTAATCAGACTTCATCAGATTCACAGAATTTTAAGTCAACCTACCAATATATATATATATATATATATATATGTGCGCGTGTGTGTGTGTGTGTGTGTGTGTGTGTGTGTGTGTGTGTGTGTGTGTATATATATATATATATATATATATATATATATATCCCAATTAAAATCACCACCATTCAGAATTCTCTGTTTAACATAACTAATTGTACTTAAAACACTGCTCAAAAGACTGGGAAGGTACATAAAATAAAAAAATGTAAAAGTGTTAAAAAAGTAAAAGCAGGTGACAAGATAAAACCATGAATGATGATACACATCTAAAGAATGTGCTTATAAAAAGCATTACAAATTGTAAAAAATAAAAATGAATTAAACAGTTTATTTATTTGTATGCTGAAACCTTAAAATGTGCCTCTTGTACCCTGTAGTGCTCTAACAGGACAGTAAATATAAAGCAAATAACAGGTGTTTTCCTTTATAATTTAGCAGCTCTCATTTTTAATATGGGGCTATGGAAATATGATCATTAAGTCCTGGTGGAATGGTGGCTTCCAAATTTAATTACCACCATAGCTATCTATATTCAATCTTCTCTTCCCATAGTCCCCCTCTCACTTCTTTTTTAACTTGCTCTAGTACAAAAAAAGTAAAATATGCTTTCTGACATGCTTTTGTGTGTCTGTAAAGAGCATTAGACTCTTTTTTTCTTGCATTGGATATCATAATAATGCTCATAAATCCTTCTCCTCAATTTACTTTCCGTCTTTCCGATGTAGAAGGATTCACATTCCCCACACAAAGCCAAGTATATGAGCCCCATGATTCACAGTTGTGAAATTGTGTGCTTTTGTTTTTGCTTACTATAAAAACTTTTTCACTGCCATTCATATAAACATTTTCTAAAAGACATTTTATATTTTGGGAGTTTCTGTAAACCACTTTAAGGGATTATTTGGGAATGTCCCCGAGGTCAGTAAAGCTAAGGAATTTCTCCCATTCATTTTCAATTACCTTTCCCAAAATATAAAATGCCTTTTAGAAAAAGTTCATATGAATGGAAGTGCTGGAAAGAAAAGAAAGGGAACATACAAGTGTGGAAGATGCACCCAGTGTATACATATCACTAATAAAGAAAACATTTTTATAGTAAGCAGAAACAAATGGATAGAAAGCACACAATTTCACAATTGTGAATCGGGGGGGGCTCATATACTTGGCTTTGTGTGGGGAATGTGAATCCTTCTACATTGGAAAGACGGAATGTAAATTGAGGAGAAGGATTTATGAGCGTTTTTATGATATCCAATGCAAAAAAAGAGTCTAATGCTCTTTATAGACACACAAAAACATGTCAGAAAGCATATTTTACTTTTTTGTACTAGAGCAAGTTAAAAAAGAAGTGAGAGGGGGACTATGGGAAGAGATGATTCAACATAGGGAGCTATGGTGGCAATTAACTTTGGAAGCCACCATTCCACCAGGACTTAATGATCATATTTCCATAGCCCCCATATTAAAAACGAGAGCTGCTAAATTATAAAGGAAAACACCCCTGTTATTTGATTTACAGAATATTTTTTGTGTGTATCATCATTCGTGGTTTTATCTTGTCACCTGCTTTTACTTTTTTAACACTTTTACAATTTTTTTTATTTTGTGTACCTTCCCAGTCTTTTGAGCAGTGTTTTAAGTACAATTAGTTATGTTAAATGGAGAATTCTGATTGGTGGTGATTTTAATTGGGGAAACACTTTGGGATGTGTGTATATATATATATATCTCATCAACATATATGATGATTTGACTTAAAATTCTGTGTATCTGATGAAGTCTGATTAAATATGATGAAAATGCTGTATTTTTAATTGTTTTTATGCATTTTAAACTACAATAAAACCAGCTCATGTTTTATCTTTGAACTGTGCTGATTTCTTTCTTCCCAAGGTGCCTTGACTGGATTTTTGTTCAGGTTTCAATTTTGGGTACCAGTTCAAGTTTGTTAGATTTAGTATTTAGAACAGTGATTTCTCTTAGAGATAGCTAGGAATATAGCCAGATTAGTCTAGCTGTTTTCTTTATTTATGTCAGAGTATCCTACAGTATTGTTTTAAAGTATTTCCTGTGATTTCTGAACTCTGTAATGTCGTTCTGTTGAAGTAATAAGTATTGTCTGGTGTTTTTATTATTTATTATTATATATTTTTAAACCTTTCAACTGTGGCTGTTTTGTGTAGAGATAATTTAAGCTGTAGAGTACTTGCATGTAATTGGTGATATTGTACAAATCCACTCCAATAGCCTTGCTGTTCATCACACTTACTAAGCGGATAATAATAATATTGCGCAGTAATATTGGACATCCTTTGGTAAGGGTCTTTATAGTAGCTGATAAGGGTAGTTAGTGGCAGTGGATTACTACCTTATAGGCTGGAAGGGGGTATCACTGGGGAACTGTGCCACCCTTCCCCAGGAGTGTCTGTGTGTGTATATAAACCAAATCTCAAAGTGTGTGTGTGTGTGTGTGTGTCAGCTACTTGGGCAGGGACACGAAGCATTGGTTGGACAGAGAGGGTACTGGAGGTTTTGGCTTGACTACTCGGCTGAGATCTGAACCCTATAGCTGTACCAATGTAGAGTCTTATTGGGGATCTGGAGAGTAAGGGAGAAACCAACCCCAGACTAACTGTGATCTCTGTGTGCTCTTAAGGGAAATTGTACTTTACTGTGTGTGTACTTGTTATCCTCCTAATGTGGACACCCCTCACTGGTGCTAGTGGTGAGGATTGAGGCTCCTTGATTACTGGGCCATGCACGGGCGTCACACAAGGTATTCCATTGGAAACAGTACCAGTGACATATGTCACTAAACACCAGATGAAGCTTGTAGTCTCTCTTTCCATCCTCCCAACTATAAGCTGGAACAACGGACTATTCTAGATGTCACGAGTTCTCTTCAGATACTTCCACATTGAGGCCACTATTTCTTGCTAAATTCTCTAGACCTTAAGAGATTTGTGAGGTGATAGTTTGATATATGACTTCTAAGAACTCTTTAAGGCATCATTGTGTAATGTCCCCAGTCATGGGTCCTATTGGTCAGGGCATCAGAGAAAGCTGTGCTCAACTGCAGCCAACACACAAAAAGAACATGACCCTAACTACCACTGGAATTAAACTTCTTTCTTTCCTTGTCATATTTTTCAAGAAACACAGAGATGGTAAGAAAATGCAACTGAATTATTTTCGGATTTCTTCAGGGTTCATGCAGGATAGCTTCCTCCTAGGGCAAGGAAGACTAATCCACTATGGGTGTCCCCTCTGAAGCAAAAGACCACTAGGGTTCTAAATACTCCTTCCCTTATAGTATCTTTCTGCATAACAATGCCTGCAGTACTAATAACATGGATTAATACACTCCCTTTCCTTTTACTTCCAGTATTAAAAGAGAAAAATATGTATCTCTTGAGATCAGTTAATTATTTTAAATCATATTGTGAGCAGTCTAAATTCCTGATGCTGTACACTTTAGTCCATCCGTCTTCTTCTGCACAAGGTTTAATAAATGTGCTCCACACGCCCCCAGATTGCACATTATCACTTTAAAAATAGATGGACGTCTGGAGTCATCTGAATTTATTTTTTTAATTACTTGTCTGCCGTTGGAGTATGTTTTTTTCAACCCTCCAATGAACCTTTTCAAGGAATCAATGGGGGGGGGGGGGTCACAAAATGTGGTTAAAAAATCTCAAGGTCTATTCCAAAACACTCCTGGAACTGGTTCTGCTAGAGGCAGTGGGGGAAATAATAATGACAGAAGACACCCTCATGGCAGAGGTGGCCCCGCAGAATACAGGCCCCAGAGATACTTTCTTTGACAGGCCCTATGAGTGTTCCTGAAGGTGCCACAAATGCTTGAGCCCCTTCAGTTTAGTGAGTTTTGTAATAATGTATTTTTTGTATGAGTAAAATGTATAATGAATACACTCTTAATAAAGAAAAGACCTGTCCTACTATAATTTAGTATTCCATTGCACTTTACTGACCTCGACAAGTATGGTTCCCCTTTCTTTGGCCTTATCTTTTGTCTCCACCTTGGATTCTGGATCCAACTCCAGATCTTCTGTCCCATCCGACATTAGTAGTTTACCTAGACATTCCAAGCCTCAGTCTGACCATGTTTTTTTTCACTTCTGTTGATGGTGGAAATACTCTCCCAAAACTAATTGCTAGATTATACATAATCTCGTATGCCAGATCTGATCTCTAGAACATTGATATGCAGATTGGCTTCCTCGGGAGACCGAGCGCCTTGGACGGTACTTTATATGTACTCATATAAAAGTTTATCCTTTCCGATATCATCTTTGGATGGCAGACCACTCTCCTCTCCTCCCTATTAATTACAGTGATTGCGAATACTACCCAACTATGGCAGAGGTGCATATTAACTGAAATATAGTCTAACAACCTTAGGACATATGGTAAGACATATTGTTATCTTTATCTCCCTTATTAACCACAGTTTTTTTTTTTCCGATGCTTTCCACTGTGGTATAGAAGATGCATATGAAGTTTATTATGTTTCATCCTTATGGTCCTCCCAGACCAACTAAAGGGCTTGTCACACCAGAGATGACTGTATTTCTTCTAACATTACAAAGAATTTCCTTTTTGTAGAACATTCTCTTTACTCCGACTGCCACTGAGACTATGATTCAGATAGGCCCCTGGTTTATCACAATCATGTTTATCCACATCTACCATTGATCTAGAAGTTTATACTTCAATGATAAGGTTAAAGACCTTGGTTAATATCCCTGGCCCCTTCTCACATTGTTACATTTTTTGAACCCCACCTCTCTGATTTCATTTGGAAATAGCATGCATGAATTATACAGTCCGATACAGATCTCCTATCTTTTCCACTGGAGATCACGTATTTTATTTCACATATCCTTTTGTTAAAGGCATGTCCAGTAATGACATGATGGTCCAGCTGAGCTTCACTGTAACTATTTAAAAAAAAGCCTGTAAAAGCAAATGGAAGGCATTGATCCTTTCTCAACTTGCCAACCCCCTTTAGGGAAAAGGCTTATTTTCTCTACTACTGAAAATCCAGTTACCAACTGTATTGATTTTTCACTCTGGAAATGAATTTCTTTACTTTACGACTTCCAAATTATATAAAACTTTCCTGAAAGCAGTCTTGATGCTTAGACCTCGAGTAACAGCTTCTTCTTCTCCTTTGGATCTCACGGCTATCCTTCAGGGACTGGTACAGAAATCCTTTAACCAGCAACTGTGATATCTACTTTCTTCATGGAAAACTTTTCAATTGGTGGCAATTCCGTTTGCAAATGAATTTTCAGACTCTTAGGCCTTGTTTGCCAGGCCTCCTTACATTTTCTTTATTAAGTGAGGAGTCCCTCTGGACCAATCCCTCTTTTTTAACCTTAGTAGCCACATAGGTGAACATTATCATCCATACAATTATTGTTCTCAGTTTTTCTAACTACAGCTAACACTTTACTTAAGGTACATATACAATTATGTCCATATTGCATGAGAACAACATTACAGAAAGTCTGACCAGCAGTTTATCTCCTCTTTCCTTCTAACCGCTTAGGTTAAGCAGTCCTTAAGGTTATACTGGCCAAATAGATTACTAGCTGGGTTTTCTGTGATTTATTTCGTAATGCTTTATAATTGCATCATCTTTTAGAGCCCATTCTACCAGACTGAAGGCTCCCCCATCTACCTTTCTCCCTGAGCTTCTATCGATGTTAGTTGTGCTGCAACCACTAGGTCAAAGACTCCTGCCTTTGTGACACGTTATACGTTAGGCCTTGTCTCATGTCACAGAGCTTCCTTTTGTTTGACAGTGCTCTGGCATATCCTTTCTTGAGGCCCTCCCAAGAGTTATGCTGCTGGTAATTCTGATCAATCGGTGAGGAAGAATAAAAAGGACAACATCAGATAAAGAAGTTGTGTATTTGCCATAATATCCCATCTGTGTTGCCCATTTTTCATTGTTCCTCACCTTCCCTCCCAAACATCTCCTGGCCTTGTCATTCCTAAAATATTTTTGGATGATATGCGAGCTTTCATGTTCTAAGTTTGGCTCTTAATATTTTCTTTATCTGTCCTGTCTCTAAAAACAGTAGGCAGTAGGCATACTTGATCTGAGGAGTTAGGGACAGTGTAGTGCATTATGGGAAGAGGGACGAGCTCCAGACTAGAATCCAAAGTCTTGAAAATTTGGCCGAGCCGGATCCAAGGATCGGATCCAAGAGCCATCAGTGAAGAACAATGAAAGATGGACAACACAGATGGAACGTTATGATAAGTACATAACTTCTTTTTAGTATCTTCCCACATATACTTAGCTGCCACACTAGAATCATTTTTAATCCATACTCATAAATACTTCATTTTATCAAGTCCACATAAATATGGATATTCCTGAACCAATTTGTGTGTGGGTACATAATTTACCGCTTTTGCCTTTGTTTTAGCTTCATTAATTTTGTATCCTGAAAAGATCTGAAACTGTCTCAAAATGTTCCACAACACTGTAATGTCACTTTCTGGTTTTGTCAGGTATAGAATAATATAATTTGCAAATAAAGACAGCTTTTCTTGACCACCATACCAGTTATGTCCTTGAATTTCTGAGTCTCTTATTTTCTTTGCCAGTGGTTGTAAATATAATGCAAATAATAAAGGGGAAAGAGGAAACCTCTGTCTGGTTCCTCTGCTCAAGCAGAAATTATCAGAGAGGACCCCACCCACTTTAGTTTTCACCTCCAATCCCTCATATATCCTCCTAATCAACCTTATAATTTTTTCAGGAAATGCAAATGATTCCATTGTCCTGCTCATAAAGTCCCAGCTTACTCTGTTAAGTGCTTTCTCTGCATCAAGACCCACCAGCAACAATGGTATTGTTTTACATTCTGCTTCCTTCTGGATCATCAGTGTTCTGTTAATGTTGTCAGATCTTTCCCTCCCCTCCACAAAACCACATTGATCCATATCTATATGTTTTGGCATTACTTTTGGCATTCTTTTAGCCATTATAGATATGAACACTTTATAATCATGGTTTAGTGTTGAAATGGGACTGTATGAAGCCAGATCTGATGGATCTTTACCCTCTTTAGGTATTACAGATACCACTGCTTTCTTCCAGGATGTTGGTACCTCTCCTCCTCTTAAAATACTGTTAAATAAAACTTTCCAGATCTTTATCAAATTTTTCCTCTTAGCTTCCAAACTTCCACAGGAATATTGTCTATTCCTGGGAACTTTCCGGTAGATTGGTTATACATCACAGTTTTTATTTCCTCTCCTCCTATCCGAACTGTTAGCAATTGAACCTCATCTACTTGTAACCTTGGCATATTTAATTCTTCCATAAACATTTCCATTTGTGTCTTTTACTGATTTTCATATTTCTCTGCTTTATAGAGACTCTCATAGAATTTCTGAAATATTTCTAATACCGCTACAGGATCTCGTTACCTTTCTTATTTTTGGCTCCCTAAGTCTGGCAACAACCCTTTCTACTTTCTGTTGCCTGAGTTTTTTTGCTAAAAGTTTTTGTGCTCCAATGTTACTGATATCATATAATGGAAGACGCCGCCCTCACTGCAGAAGAGGTCGGCAGCATCAGGGAGACAGAGAAACTTTCTCTGATCATCCCTTCCATTGTCCCTGAGGGGTTGCATGACTGTCCGTCTCTGGAGGCAGTCGGGGGTCGTCTATCGCTGTACCCAAGCACCTGGCTAACCATCTGTCAAGATCATTGGGTACACACCATAATATCCAGAGGTTACCTGATCCCCTTTGTTTCCGAACCCCCAACAAACCAGTCTGTAGCAGACGTACTACCCATCCAACTAGACCTTGCAACATCAGAGGTCATCTCGTTGCTGCAAAAAAGAGTCATCCAAAAAGTCCCCACAGAGCAAGTAGATCCGGAACTTACTCTTGATTCTTTTTAGTTCCAAAAAAGACAGGGGACTGGAGATCAATCCTAGATCTCAGCAGGCTCAACACGTATGTAAAGAAATCGAAGTTCCAAATGGTCTTTCTACAGTCGATATTTCCCTTTATCAGGAAAGACAATTGGATGTGCTCAATCAATCCCCAGGACACGTACTACCACATCAAAATGGACAGGCACTCCAGGAGAAACTTATGCTTCCGGCTGGGAGCCAGTCCTTTTCAGTTCAGAACACTGCCTTTTGGTCTCACTACAGCCCCCAGAGTGTTCACCAAATTCATGGCAGTGGTAACGGCTCAACTGAGACGTCACGGATTCCAGGTGTTTCTGTACCTAGATGACTGGCTCCTCACTGCTACCACCAAGCATCAACTCATCAGAACCAGGGACGAGACTCTATCCATGTGCGCCAGTCTAGGCATCACTGTCAACTTAAAAAGTCAGTCTTATCTCCTTCGCAGCACATTGTATACTTAGGCTCAGAAATAGACACAACCACCATGTCAGGTAGACTACCACCAGAAAGAGTAGAGTCTCTACGCAGTCAAGTCAGATCCTTGCTAAACAAACAAAAAGTTCAGGGCAGAGTAGTCCTTCAAGTCCTAGGGACTATGGCTTCCTCCATCCTATTAGTTCCTCATGCTCGTCTACACATGAGGATACTTCAGTGGCTGTTATTTGCCCAGTGGTCGATGCAAGACCTTCCATTGTCTCACCAGATTTGTATTAGAAACCCCTGCAAAAAGGATCTGACATGATGGTTGCACACAGAACAACTTCTCCTAGGTTGTTCACTTGTTCCTCCCCAAGAGAAAGCAGTTTTGACTACGGATGCTTCCCAGATAGGGTGGGGGGGCATTATCCTGGAATGACAGTCCAAGGTACGTGGCAGAATCACGAGAACCCCTTGCACATCAGTGTTCTGGAGATGAGAGCGGTGCTGTATGCATTGCAAGCACTTCACAGCTCCCTTCCCACCGGGACAATTGCAATACAGTCAGACAACATGTCTGTTGTGTGGTACGTAAACAAGCAAGGGGGAACTAAATCTTACCCGCTTTGCAGAGAGGTCTTAAGAGTTTGGAAATGGGTGATGGATACTTAGCGCTTCCTGATAGCAACGCACATTCCAGGGAAATCCAACGTAATAACAGACAAACTCAGACGAGCAGTTCTGATGCCTCATGAGTGGTCCCTGAATCCAAATGTTGCAAAAGAGATCTTTCACAAATGGGGCCAGCCCTGCTGCAACCTATTCGCCACTCACCTGAACACCAAATGCAGTAGCTACTTTGCCCTCATTCCCCATCCGGGGATGTCACCCAGGGATGCTCTAGTCCACGATTGACCCCCGGGACTTCTTTATGCCTTTCCACCTTTTCCCCTCATTCCAAAGGTAATGCAGAAGGCAAGACAGTTGAGGAGCTCCTTGATCTTCATTGCTCCTTACTGGCCTCGACAAGTTTGGTTTCCCTTCCTGTGGCCCTACCTTTTGGAGGAAGTATGGATTCTGGACCCATCTCCAGCTCTCCTGATTCATCAGTCGGGACAGTTCCACCCCACCATCCACACCCTCAAACTGACAGCATGGCTGCTCCCGTTCCACAAATAGCCAGGTGTATTCCCCTATCCCCTTCTGTCAAACACATTCTAATTTCACCCCATAAACCTTCCACTCAGAAACTATACTCCAGCAAATGGAAAAGTTTTTCAATTTGGGCTACAAAACGGGGCTTAGATCCATATACGGCTCCTATAGAATCTATCTTATCCTTCCTAGAGTCAATTTTTCATGAAGGAGTGGCAGCCACTACAGTTAGAATTCAGTTAGCTGCCATTTCCAATTTTCATTTTGGCTTCATGGGAAATCCAATCATGCAGCACTGCTTGTGTAAAACCTTCTTAAAAGGAGTTATTATTCTCAGGCCTCCAGTCAAACATTAGAACCTTGGGACTTGAACTTAGTCCTCTCATCTTTAATGTCTGCACCCTTTGAGCCATCCTCTTCATCAGACCTAAAAGTGTTGTCACTTAAAACAATATTCTTAGTAGCCATAACATATGCTAGGAGAGTCTCAGAACTGCAAGCTCTTACTATTCGACTTCCTTGTATTATTTTTCACAAGGATAGAGTCTCACTCAGGACAAACCCTTCCTTTCTTCCCAAGGTATGCTCAGAGCACAAACTGAATACTACTATTGAACTACCTGTGTTTTTTCCAAACCACTCTAATAAATCTGAGTATAGACTACACCAGTTAGACGTTCACAGAATTCTCAGATTTTATTTGCACAGGACTAAAGAATTCCGAAAATCAGATCAATTATTTGTTTCCTTTTCTGACAAGAAGAAGGGCCTGCCTGTTTCTAAGGTTACTCTTTCAAAATGGCTTTCAGATTGCATTTCATTTGCTTATCAATCAGCTGGCAAACAACTACCCATCAAAGTCAACGGTCATTCTATTAGAAATGTATCTACTTCATGTGCCTTTAGATCTAGGCTCCCAATTGATACTATTTGTGCAACAACTACTTGGGCAAGACCACGTACTTTTGTCACTCATTACAAATTGGATTTGGCCTCCCGGGACAGGTCTTCCTTTGGGTCCACTGTGCTGAAGAGTCTCTTCTTTTGAGCCACCCAGGATATAGGTGCTAGGGATGCTGTCCCATCCAGCAAGAATTAAGGCAAGATAGGACTACATAACATAAAAGAAGTTATGTACTTACCATAACGTTCCATGTTTGTAGTCCATCTCGCCTCCATTCTTGCGCTCCTCCCTCCAACCCTCTTCCTGTTTCTGGAGGATCTGGTGGACTATACTGGTGCTGTCTGATCTGGTTCTCTTTTGTTGTCCACCTGGCATGGATTATATTTCAAAATCCTTTGTCTGTATATATGCAGCTCTGATATTTCTTACCTGATAGGTACTTATTGCTTTCTTGCAAACTAGATCTGGGGAATTGCTGTGAGGCACCATGGGATAGGGGCTAGCCTCGAGCCAGTAAAAGCTCTTGAGCTTTAGTATCGGCCAAGTTGGAGCCGAATATCAGCTTCGACCCCATCCAGCAAGAATGTAGGCGAGATGGACTACAAACATGGAACGTTATGGTGAGTACATAACTTCTTTTTTTTGCAATCTGAACATCATATGTTGCAGTCTGGCTGGAGATGAATGCATAGGCATTCTCAAGATAGTGACTTAAGGTTGGTGGTCTGTTTCGATCTGGATAGGGCTACCATAAACCTAGTCATGGAACTTCGAACATGCAGACACAATTGTCAAAAGCTCTTTCTCGATCTGGGTATAATGTATTTCAGTTTGAGTAAGAGTTGTCTGTGCACAGGCAGCAGGTTGATCCTCTTGTAGAATGACTGCACCTAGACCAAATTTCTAAGTATCACAGGAAAGTGTAACTGGTTTGTGAACATCACAGCATCTGAGAGTTGGTGGACTAACAGTTCTCTGTTTTAGGACATCAAATTCTCTCTGGTGTTGTTCTAACTGACACCATGCTATAGCTTTACGAATCAGCACTCTAAGCAGTGCTGAAAGTTGGCTCAAGTCTAGAATAAATTTGCCTAGATAGTTAAACATGCCAAGAAAACGTTGCAGGGCTTAAACATTGTCTGGAGCTGGCATCTCGAGAATGGCTGTTTGCTTAGAAGGGTCTGGTCGTAGGCATGTACTATTAAATAAATGACCAACATAAGTAACTTCTTGTAGCCTGAATTTGCATTTCTGTGGACTAAGCTTAAGATTCACTTGATGTGCTCTTTCCAGAATTTTTCTGAGGTTTCTGTCATGCTCAGCTTCACCATTATCTCCTACTAGTATGTCTACCTTAATTGCACTAGGATACCCAGAAAAAAGTTGCTCCATTGCACGTTGAAAGACTTCACTTGCAGAATTTATCCTAAATGGCATTCTCAAAAATCTGTACCTGCCAAATGTAGTACTGAAAGTAGTGCGGAATGAGGATTTCTTTGTCAAACTGAATCTGCCAAAATGAACTCTTTGCATCTAAGACAGAAAAAACAGTGGCATTTAGTATCAAGGCTGTGACTTCTTCGATTGTGCGCCTTGGATGATGAGGTCTTTTTAGTGCTTTGTTCAAATCTCGTGGGTCAGTACATATTCTGATGTCATCTGAACTTTACTTATGAGCTACCACCATGGAAGTTACCCATTCAGTTAAAGTTGTAACTGGACAAATCACACCTTGTCACACCATTTTATCTAGCTCTGCTTTGACTCTGTCCTGCATGGCTATTGAAACTTTTCGAGCTGGCCTGATAACTGGACTTACCTGTGGGTCTAACTTCATGGAGTACACAACTGGAAGCTTCCTTAAGTTGTCTTCAAAATGATTAGCATAAGTAGAAAAAATATACTGGGTGAAATTAAAGTAGTGGTCTTTCAAGCTAACATGGTGGACTTCCTTAATAATTGAAAGCAGTCCCATTTATAAACTGTCTCTGAGCCCTAATAATGACTAGATGTGCCTCTTGACCTAATAAAATAAGTCATAGCTTCTCCCAGCAGAGTAACATGAAAGCGGTACTGAGCCTTCTGTCTGAATTTCTTCACCTCCATAAGCAACAAGCTTCGCACACCTTGCCAAATCAAGCCTTTCACCATGACACTCTAGCAAATGTTTCTGCTGACGTAGCACTGCACTTGGAACCTGTGTCAACTTTGAGCTCTGTGGATTTTTCCATTTATCAGAACAGTACAAAATACTTCCATTTTTTGCCTTTAAATCTACTGTATTGACTGTTTCATGAAACACTGCACACTATCAGCATAAAGAGTAGGGTTGCAGCTCTCTAATTGATCAACTCATTTCTTAAAATGTTTCCTCTTAATAAAAGAATGTGGGCCTTTTGATTTACAAAACCTTTTCAAATGATTCCACTTATTGCATTTGCGGCATTGCTGACCAAAAGCTAACATTTTTCCCTTTTAGATTCATGACTTCCACCACAGTTACGACAGTTGGCAATGAAATTGGTTGGGGCCCATGCTTTGAGTTTGCTGACTCACTCTTATGCTTCACCGAGACTGTGTGAACTCCGGAATTTGCTGGAATGTTCTGGGGTTTACCAGTGGGTGCTACAGGGACCATAGTTGCTACCATGTGCATGGGCCTGTTTCTTTTAACCACATGCTGCATACTATCAATATGAGCTTTATCACTGTGCTTTCTAGAGCTGTTATCATTTGTAAGCATATTTGTGTGCTTTTCTGTGAGTTCGTATATCTGACAAATCTCAATGGCCTCATTCAAAGTTAAATCGCTGTCACGAAGCAAACTCTTTCTGGCAGCATCATCTTTTATATCACACACAAATCTATCCTTTATCAACTCATCCCTTAAATCACCAAATCTGCACGTTTTAGCTTTGTTTCTCAAGTCAATTTTATATGCTGCAAAAGTTTCACAAGGCTTTTGATTCCTTGTGTAAAATAAGTGCCTTTCCATAGTAACATTTGTGTGGGGGTTACACATTTCTCTAAATGTGCATTTTAAACACTCGGGGTCATCCCTTGACTCAGCCGGTATAGCAGCATGATGGTTTTCCCTTTTCTGAATAGATAGCAGGTGCATACACAAATGAATGTTCCCTTTCAATGGCTTCTGACCCTGCTAAATTAAGCAGAGTAACTGCCTTTCTACTGCCATGTTTATCAGAAAATGCAGCCTGTATGAAAATGTAGTACTCTTGCTCAAACACTCTCCAGTTCTCAGCAATATTACTGTCAAACTCAAGTGCACTGGGTTTTAGAAATCTGTCTGCCATGCCCACAAGGTATGTGTTTGTGCATACACTGAAAATGTGGCCTGTGTAATTATGTGTGAACAAACTGTCCTGTCTGCATGTAATAACATTCAAATGCACAGTAAACCCTTTGAAATACTATACTTTGCGAAATAGGCTCTGAAATGGCTGTATTTTGTGAAATAACTACTGTAATACTGCACAAACGTGGGAACACTGTATACATTTTTGATAACTCGGATATCCCTAATACGAAAAATACGTACTTAGTGAACATGCAATAGTTTCATCTTACTTTATTCGTCTTATGCAATTCGGACATTTTCTGTAGTAATTCAAACATTTTTATCAATATCGGACGTATCTGTTTATACGAATATCGTTTAGAGTGTCCTGTATGCCTTGTTTCATACTTTGCAAATAAGAAATAATGCTGAGCAAGTTTTAACATCTGAAATTAATTTCTGACCTGTTTTACGAAATATACGTAGAGTAGGGGTGATTCACTCCTCTATATTCCTCCAGTTTCATCTGAGTAGCTCTTGATCTCGGACTGAAGAATTTGGATTCTATCCTGGCCTCAAATCCTTTAGACATGCTGCTTCTGACACCATGTCGCTTGTCCCTCTCTAACATAGATGACAAGCAGGCGGGGTATTTCATTTAGATGCTTTAATACATAGAAACACATCAGCATGGACAGCAGCATCAAAAAATATAAATGAACTGGCTAACAGACAGACCTTACATACATACATGCTTGCATCTCAACAGCTTACTACAAAATGGCAGTCAGGCTCTCATGTGCTCAGTATTTATACACTTGTGCAAGCCCTTGGATAGCTTCTTAAAGATATATACGCACACATTGATCTACAGGGTTCAAAAAGTGTATCTGTTGCGGGCACAAGATGCCCTTTTCTGATGGGCATTCTATTTGTCTTTATTGTCTAAGTCCTGAGCACTTGGACCAAGACTGAGATATGTGTGGGGCTTTTAATCCCACAGCGATTAATGAAAGAAAAAATAAGCTGATTTTGAAAGGCCTGCTGCCCTCTTCTTTCTCAGCCTCGACTTCTACTTATAAACACGGAAAAACGCCTAGGTCAGCTGAGATTCCAGCCTCCTCGGAGCTGACAAAAAAAAAAAAATTGTCGAAACCGGATCCAACCTCTCCCGCTGTTTCAAAGGTCTTGGATCCGAAGAAGGCCTCTTTGTCTTTGGAGCCAAAGAAAAAAGTAGATTCGGATTGGAAGTCTCTGGATATGAAACCATTGTCTCAGCATACTTATTCTCCTTCTATGGACCTGGCTGCATCTCAGCTCCATTCATCTTTTTGGAGAGGCATTCCAGGCCTGCTTCTGTTGTGTTATCTTGATTGACCCGAAGCCTCACCGAAGCAGATGTGGCAAGAATGGTGAGAGAGCTGATCACTGAGCAGATCCAGAAGGGTACCTTGATAGTTCTGACCCCATCGGATCTGGGACATCTTCCATCTTCCACTCCTCCTCTAACTGACCCCTTGTTTTCAGAGTTGTTGGGTATGAGCATCCCGGGCCTGTCTGGGTCAGATCCAAGGAGATTGGTCTCTTTGGATCCGACTTTGACCTTGAGCTTCTTCACTCTGATGTGTTCGGATCCAGAGGACTCCCAGAGCCAGAGCCTCCACATCAGGTTCGGGGTGGGTGGAATCAACTCTTATGATTTCAGAGCCTTCCCTCCCTCTTGGATCCTTGGCACTGGACAGCTCAGCTCTGGCTTCTTCCTCAAGTGGTCATCTTCTGGGAATGCGGGGGGGGGGGTCAATGGAGCAGAGATCCTTGTCATCTGCTCTGTTAGTTTCCTCCTCGCCGGGGATGTCAGCCTTCGAGGTGGTTCAGAAGGTCTTCTCCGAACCTTCAGAGCATACTGGTCCTCTCCCTCAGATCCATCTCTGGCTACTCATTTGGTTTTGTTGTGTGAGCCCCATCATTCCACACCATGGGGACAGCCAGCCCAGGGCCTCCAGTCTACCCAATCTGGGATCCCTAGCTCTTCCGATACTTCTCTGGATCATCCCACTGAAGAACTCCCTTGGAAGAGAAGGTTTAAGAGGAAACACCTTGACTCACTGGAAGAGTCCCTTACCAGAGATACTGATTTTGAAGAGGGGGAAGGGTCCCCAACCCACCACCTGAAGACATCTCCTTTGGAGACATCCTTGGACTCCTGAAACAGAAGGGAGGTTGGTCTGACTACACTCCTTCCTTTAAGGAATCAGTATACTTGGAGGCTTTTGGCACTGGGCTATCTTCTTCCTGGTTCACCCCGCTTCCCAATTAATTAGTGGAGTTGATTTGTCAGAAGGCATGGAAGGAGCCAGATTTGGTTGAGCCAGTACCAAAGAGACCTGATAGGATTATGGCAAGCCTGGTAGAAAGGCATTATTGGCATAAGGGTGTACCGGTTGATGCCATGGTTGTGGCGGTGACCACAAAGAATGAACTCGCAAAGAAGAGTTCAACTGTCCAACCTCCTAACGGGGGGTCTAGATCGATGGAAAAACTGTGGAAACAAGTTTACACTTCAGCAACTTTTGTTATCTGATTGCGTAATTATGTAACCTATTTTATGAGACTGCAAAGGAACTTAATCAAGGAACTTTCCAGCTCATTGGCAAAGATTGCGACCGAGAAGGTGCAAGCTTCTGTTGCTCCTCAGTTGAATAGCTTACAGTCTGTGTTTAATTCGTCCATGTGGCTGTTATCCAATGCTACAGAGGGTGCTGCATGGGTGGTGGGTTTAGGCTTAGCCATGAGGAAACAAGCTTGGGTGTGTCTGTGTGACTTTGCAGAGCCTTTTAAGTCTTCATTCATCAAATCATCATTTGTCGGATTATCACTCTTTGGCCCTACTGTGAAAGAAATGCTTTCAAGGTGTGAGAAGGAGGGAAGACACTTTCTTCTGTCGGAGCACATTTTTCTACACCCCCCCCCCCCCATGGTCCTTTTCAAGAAATCAGTGAGGGAGTCTTAAAATGTGGTTCAGAAAATCACAAGCAACAATGTGTTTGCATTTGGGGGTAACCTTTACTTACAAATTTGTGGTGTGGCCATGGGGACCCCCTGTGCAAACACATATGCCAATCTAGTTGTACACCACTGGGAAATGAACCATGTCTTTAAACACATTCTATTTCAGAAAGTTTTAGTCTATAAGCGTTTTGTCGATGACATTTTAATTGTATGGGATGGCTCAGCAGAGGAATTTTATAACTTTAAAACCTATTTAGAAACCACCACCACGTTTCTTAGATTTTCAGTTGAAACCTCTTATTCTTCTGTAAATTTCCTGGATGTTAGTTTAAACATCAGGAGAGGGAAATTAATATCTACGCTGTTTAAGAAAAAATGTTGGAGGAACACAATCCTGAAATATGACAGCATGCATCCGCGTCATACTTTTAAAGGTATACTGAGAAGTCAGTTTACTAGATTGAGTAAAATATGTATTGACAAAGATGATTTAAACAGAGAAGCTCATAACATGGTAGATATGTTCTTAGAAAGAGGTTATGACTATGATTTGGTAATGGAAGTCAGAAATAATGTCTTACCATTTGAGAATTTGATACAACATGATTTTAATGACAATTATCACTTACCTTGTTTTAAAAGTGATATGTATAATTATAGGGAGAGAGTGTCTTTCATTACGACCTACACTAATGACTTCTTGAATATTAAGAAAATATTACTTAATAATTGGAAGGTCTTATTGCTTGATGAACCTACATTGAAAATAGTAGGTACCACTCCTCATATAACCTATAGGAGTAACAGGAATTTGAAATCTCTACTGTGTGATAGAACACCCAAAATAATGCATGACATGCAAATTCTAAATGATTCTTTTGGAACCTACCCTTGTCAAAATTGCAATTATTGTAAGTTTATTACTAAACATCAAGATTTTACACATCCAGAATTTAACTATATTTTTAAACCAAGATTCAAAGCCACATGTGACACTTCTGGATTAATTTATTTGGCTACGTGTGAGTGCTGCAACGCATTCTATGTAGGACTTACCAAAAGGAAACTTAAAAATAGAATATATAACCATCAATACGACATAAAGAAGAAAAATGAATTAAACGCTTTAGCCAAACATGTAATATCTAATCCATCGCATTCTTTTGTATTTAGAGTGTTGCAAATTGTGGAGGTCACAGATAGAGGTGGTGATTATATAAATTTGATCGAGTTAAATGAATTAAAATGGATTTTTAAGCTTAGAGGCCATTGTCCTCCAGGCTTGAACGATTATATTACAATAAGATCTTTTCTTAATAATCGAAGATGACTTCATAAGGCATAGTGTAAGGGATTATATATCACATTCATACTTATTTATTTATCTTTATATAATTTCATTGTAAATTATAAGATTTACACATACACAAATGTTTTTATTTTATGTATATTATATTATATTTAATGGTTTAAGACAGTTCCCATTGCTTAATACCCTGAGTACTCATAGAGACATGGTTATTAATGAATTTATAATATATGTTAATTTATTTTATATTTTATTTATTTATTTATTTATTTAATTAGGTTGTATTGTCTAATTTATATATAAATAAAAGGAAATTATTGACATAGATACCTCATGATAAAATTTTCTTTGTTTTATGAGATATTTAATTTTATATTTATACTTATGAATATTTAATATATATATATATTTAAATATTTTGAATGTCAGTATTTCAGAACAGGTTTTATAAGTTTAAGCATTACAATCTTGAATAAAGATAGTTGCAGTTTTCTTTGACATGGTAGATATAAAATATATATTAATTGATTCTATTTGATTATGTTTACATACCATTTAGTATATTTTATAATATTTATATATTTATTTATTTATTTTTAAATATATTTTTATACATATTTTTATATTTATATATTTATTATGAACAAAATGTTTAATATTTCATCATATATTAAATGCGACTCCTTGAAAAGGCTGAAGTAACCAGATAAGCATACATTATATATGAGTTATAAAATGTTATATATGAAACAAATGATATATACTGAAATAAATGTTTTTATATTGTTTTAAAATGTGTTTAAATACAAGTAAGTCTTGTTTCAATGTACTACAAACATTTTAACGTTCTAAACTTGTTGTTTATGCCTATTTTATGCTTGCTCTATAGCTTTAAAAAGAGTCCCCTTTTGTAAATGGTTTGCTTTGATTAAATCAACAGTTAATTGATTAATTTTAAACAATTGTTTTTTGGCTGAGCCTCCCTATAAATATGCAGCTACTTTTTATATTAAATTGTCTGAAGAAGCGTATCGTAGCATACGCGAAAGCGCTCACCGTTTGTCTTTTTTGTTACTAATAAAAAGTTTAAGCAACGTGGAGAGTCAGAAGTTTTTTGCTTTATATTTAGACTGCAAAGGAACTTAATCAAGGAACTTTCCAGCTCATTGGCAAAGATTGCGACCGAGAAGGTGCAAGCTTCTGTTGCTCCTCAGTTGAATAGCTTACAGTCTGTGTTTAATTCGTCCATGTGGCTGTTATCCAATGCTACAGAGGGTGCTGCATGGGTGGTGGGTTTAGGCTTACCCATGAGGAGACAAGCTTGGGTGTGTCTGTGTGACTTCGCAGAGCCTTTTAAGTCTTCATTCATCAAATCATCATTTGTCGGATTATCACTCTTTGGCCCTACTGTGAAAGAAATGCTTTCAAGGTGTGAGAAGGAGGGAAGACACTTTCTTCTGTCGGAGCACATTTTTCTACCCCCCCCCCATGGTCCTTTTCAAGGAATCAGTGAGGGAGTCTTAAAATGTGGTTCAGAAAATCACAAGGTCCATTCACTGACTTACTTGGAACTGGTTCTCCCAAAGGCAGAGGGAGAAACAGTAATAATGAGATGCCTGAGAGGCAGGGAAGACCCGAAAATAATGGGTCCAGAGAAATGTTCCATATCAGCACTCCTGAATGGAATCCCAGTTGTCATCCTCTGGAGGCAGTTGGGGGACATTTTTCCCTGCACCAGTCAGCCTGGCTAGGTTTAACAAACAATACTTGGGTGCAGAGAATTATTATCAGAGGTTATGCCATACCATTTTCCCTTCCCCCTCTGATGACAAGAAAGCTTTCAGATGTTCCACACAGTCAAGCGGGAGCCAGCAACTCAACAGGTCTTACAATTGCTAGTACAAAGAGTGATCCAAGAGGTCCCACCAGACCAGAAAGGATCCAGGACTTACTCAGGCTTCTTTTTAGTTCCAAAGAAAACAGGGGACTGGAGACCAGTTTTGGATCTCAGCATGTTAAACAAGATAGTCACACATACAAAGTTCTGGATGGTCGCTGTACAGTCCGTTTTACCCTTTTTGGGCAAGAACAATTGGATGTGTTTGTTAGACCTCCAGGATGTGAGCTACCATATAATAATTAACAGACGTTCCAGGAGGCACCTTTGCTTCCAAGTTGGAGACTGTCATTTCCAATTCAGAGCTTTGCCCTTTAGACTTAATATGGCCCCCAGAGTGTTTACAAAATGTATGGCGGTAGTAGCAGCTCACTTGAGACCTCAAGGAATCTGTGTGTTT
This sequence comes from Protopterus annectens, assembly GCF_019279795.1. Lineage (NCBI taxonomy): Eukaryota > Metazoa > Chordata > Ceratodontiformes > Protopteridae > Protopterus > Protopterus annectens. Next base: position 1,984,646,270 of record NC_056726.1, read on the forward strand.
CCTTATCTGGACAATTGGATCATCACCGCCCCAACTAGGCATCAGTTGGTACAAGTGACAGATCAGGTATTGTAAACTTGTTGGATGCTGGGATTCACAATAAATCATGCAAAGTCTCAACTGCAACCCACCCAAAGACTAGAGTTAATTGGAGCACTCTTTGACACATCGTCTATGGTTGACTCCATTCCCTAACCTCATCTTCTCAACATCAGAAACCTAACATGGAAGATAATTTGCAATTCAAACATTTTGGTCAGAAAAGTTTTACAAGCGCTGGCTTCAGTGGCAGCAGCCATTACTCTCGTTCCTCTGGTGAGATACCATATGAGAGTTCTACAGTGAATGCTACAAACACAATGGTCCTTCTTCACCCACCCCATGTCAGCAAGGATAAGAATAACTCAAACTTGCAAAGATATCTCAAATGGTGGATTCATTCAGATCAACCCCAGCAAGGTGGCCCATTCACCCTGCCCCATCCCAAGGCTGTAGTGACCACGGACGACTCCCAGATAGGGTGGAGGGGCATTATCTGGGAAAGACAGTTCAAGACACTTGGTCCCCCAAGGAATCCGATTTGCATATAAATGCCCTGGAGATGAGAGTAGTGCTGTTAGAATTGCAAGCATTTCAGGGCTCCCTCCCTCTGGGAATGATTGCAATCCAAACAGACAACATGTTGGTTGTTTGGTATATCAGCAAACAAGAAGGAACCAGGTATTACCCTCTATATCAAGAAGCCCTCAGAGTATGGCAGGGGGCGATAGCTTCCAGTCGCTTTCTGGTAGCAGTGCACATGCTGGGGAAGTCCAGCATGATAGCGGACAAACTCTGCATATCCATCCTTTTGCCTCATGAGTGAGTGGTCCCTCAACCACCGAGTAGTGAAAATTATTTTTCATTGGTAGGGCCAACCCTGCTGCAACCTTTTTGCATCCTCCTTGAGCAACAAATGCAGCAGCTTCTTTGCCCTAATCCCTCCTACTGGAGAGTCACCAAGGGGATCCTCCTCTACATGATTGCCCCCCCCCCAACTCCCCTGATCCCCTGATTCAGTCTGATGATTGAAGACCAAGATTATCCTCTTTGCTCCTTACTGGCCTCAACAGATATGGTTCCCTTTCCTGTGTCCTCATCTCCTATCACCACCATGGATTCTGGATCCAACTCAAGACCTTCTGTCTCGTCCAACAGGATTGACTCCTCCGGACCTGACAAAGCTCAAGCTAACTACATGGTTTCTCCATTTCCCATGATAGCCAGGCAGTCTACCTTGTCTTCCCCTGTCCACTCCACTTTGTTATCCTCCCCAAACTTTATACGAGGAAATTATACAAAAGCAAATGGAAAAGGTTTGTTATTTGGGCTGAACGACACAATATGGAGCCTTTCACAGCACCTGCCCATGTGTTTCTCCAGTACCTTGCAGAATTATTTCAGAAAGGAGCTAGTGCTTTTACCATTAAAGTTCAGTTAGCAGCGATCTCAAGTTTTCATGTTGGAATTTCAAATTCTTCACTGGCATCTGCAAAAATTTGTAAAATATTTTTAAAAGGTACACTTTTGCTAAGACACCGTTGAAGGATCTTGCACCTCCTTTGGACCTTACCTTAGTACTTCAGGCTTTAACTGCTTCTCCCTGGGAACCAGCAGCCAAGTGTGCATTAAAATTTCTTTCCTAGAAAACTGCCTTTCTAGGAGCCATAAGCTCTGTTTGGAGAGTTTCAGAGATTCAAGCCTTATCTTCTAAACCCACTTATATCATTTTTTCAGAAGGATAGGGTATCTTTACTGACCAGTGCTTCCTTTCTACCAAAGGAGGTGTCAGAAACCAGCATCAACCTGCCAGTATTATTTCCAAATTACAGTAATAGGGTGGCTCTATATTACATGATCGAAACACAAAAAGAATGAATGTTATTTAATTGAACACTAATGCTCGAAACCACAAAATATCAAACACACGGAACAGCAATTTTTTTCCCCAAGGAAAAAAATCGCTGCTCCAAAAAAAAAATACAAAATAAAGTGGGGTTCGGGGCCCCCCCACACCCTCCGATGTGGGGGGTTGTGCCCCTCACACCCCTCCTACTAAAATATACCAACTCTGAGATCGCACCACAGTGGAGGAATCAGCTAAGCCCTGACCACGGCCCAGTGATTTTTTTAACCTGGGAAAAAATCGCTGTTCCGTGCGTTCGATATTTTCTGGTTTCGAGCATTAGTGTTCGATTAAAGAGCATTCGCTCTCTCTGTGTTTCGAACATGCAATATAGACCCTAATAAGGGAGAATTCCTTTTCCACTCAATTGATGTCCATAGGCAGTTAAGCTACTATCTTCATATTTACTAAATTATTCAGAAAATCAGACCAACTATTTGTTTCCTTTTCGCATCAAAAATTAGGCCAACCTCTTAAAAAGTGACTATAGCCAAATGGATAACATAATGCATTACCTTGGTTTACACAACCTTGAATGTTCCTCTACAGAAACTAGTAAAAGCCCATTCCACCAGATCGGTGGCAACATCCATGTTTTTGTATTCTAGAGCTTCCTTAGATGATATTTGTGAGCTGCTGAGTGGCCAAATCCACACATTTTTATCAGTCATTACAAATTGGATTTGGTCTCAAGAGGTAGATCAGCATTTGGCTTGACCATTCTCTAGTATGTCCTTCCTTAGGGTCTATCCAGGGCTCAGGTAGCTGGGGACTCTAATGAAAACTGACAACATGAGATAAAGAAGTTATGTGCTCACCATAACTTTCCATCTGTGTTGCCTATTTTCGTTCAGCCTCCCCTCCCTATGTCCCCCAGCCCTTGCCTTCTTTATTTCTGCTTTGGGGTGAGCATGTGGGCACAAAAGATTTCCCCAAAACTTGAGGGCTAATCTCTGTAAACCTGGGATAGTATAACTTATCATTCTAACCTATCATAACCGGGTCTATATTATAAGCACGAACATTTACTTACCCGAATGCCTAAACATCGACATGTCTTCATCGAACTGCAAAAACATCGATCGTCCAGAAGCATGAAATCGGAAACGTTGAATCGTCATGGTTGGTCCTTTTATGGTATAGCTCTGTAAGGTAAGTGTGCGATAGTTACGGACCTTAGGGTTAGGGTGTGGGTTAAGTTAAGTGCATAGATGGTAATGTATGTTAGATTTAGTGTAGGGTTAGAAGTAGGGTTTTGTTAAGTGTATGTGTGTGGATTATTTAGTTTGTTTGGGTTTAGCTTTTTAAGGTAAGTGTGCGATAGTTACAGACCTTAGGGTTAGGGTGCGGGTTAAGTTAAGTGCATACATGGTGGGATATGCAAGATTTAGTGTAGGGTTAGAAGTAGGGTTTTGGTTAGTGTATGTATGTATGTGGTTTATTTAGTTTGTGTAGGTAGTATGTACCGGGCGGTGGGGTAGGACAACTATGACAGTTCGACTTTGTGAATTTCGTAGTTTAGGGCGTTCGGTGTATTTGCGGCTCGCGGAATATGTGTCGACGTTTAGGTATTCGGGTAAGTAAACGTTCGTGTTTATAATATAGACCCTCATAACCAGCATCTTTTGTCAAGGCAGTTTAGTCTGTGCTTCACAGATAAATTTGTCATATGTGTATTTTTTTAGGTATTCATGCTTCTGTACAAAGGTGTCTTGCATGTATTTTTTTCTGTCTCTAAAGCTATGGATATAATCTGAGGTGACAAGGTGGCACTGCATTGTGGGTAGGGGAGAGCTGGAACATTTCCACAAGCTGTAGTAATGGCCAAGTCGGATCCGATCTCGGATCCAGAAACCATTCATGAGGATGAATGAAAATAGACAACACAGATGGAAAGTTATGGTGAGTACATAACTTGTTTTTACTTTTATTTATATGCCTACGTCCTGTTTGCTAAAGTTTCTTCTTTATCCTCCCTTTCCCTTGTTAATATAAATATTATCCTTTTCTTGTTACCATTGGTAGTTTTTCATTACCATTGTTGGTAATTTTTCTCTTACTTCTTGTCAGTAATTCTTTAATACCGTTGCTAATATTTCCTTTCCTCTCTTTTCTGCAATAAAAAAAATAGTAAATAATAATTATATAAAAAGTGTATATGTATGTGTGTTGGTATATATATATATATATATATATATATATATATATATATATATATATATATATATATATATATATATATATATATATATATATATGTATGTATATATGGATCCCTATCATATGCTAGAAATCTCATTTGACTGAAACTCATTTGACTGAGACCATAAGACTGAAATTTCAAAAAATTTCAAGACTGAAAAGTCACTTGACTGAAACCCAAAAGACTGAAACTCATAATACTTAATTTCAACATACTAAATTTTAAACTGGACCATATAAAACCAGACTAGGTGGGGGACTACCCCCCACACCCCCCAATGTGGTGTGTTGTGCCCCCCAAACCCCTCTAACTATATATACTAATTGCAGGATCACACTACAGCAGGGAAAAGGGCATAGTAGTGGCAGCATGTAGACTACTGTAAGGTGCGTTTAAGGTATGTGCCCTTTTCCCCACTGTAGTGCAATCCTGGAATTATTATATATATATATATATATATATATATATATATATATATATATATATATAGTTGTGGGGGTGTGAGGGGCGCAGCTGCCCAGATTGGGGGGTGGGAGGCATAACCCCCACCTAGTCTGGTTTTATATTGTCCAGTTACAATTTATTATATTGAAATTTAGTATTATGAGATCTGAAGTAGTTGACTTCATTTGGTCATCAACCTGTGGGTTTCGGATCTGGACCGGATCTGAGACAGCAGTTTCACCAGCATCAGATCCGAGCTCCAAGCTCCTCCCTTTACCCATAATACCACTGCATCTCCTTCCTTCCTTCAGATCTCATTTGCCGCGGCTTCGCCTACAATGTGATCCCTTGAGCTCCAGGCTGGTAGGACAGTTTCGGGAGGGGGTTTTCTTGGTGTGTTTGCTTAGTTTCTAGGTAGATCTTTGTCCCCCTTTCTTTCCTTAGCCTCCCCTCACGTTCTAAGTTTAGCAAAAAGAAAGATGTTAAGTTGTCCATCTCGCCTTCATTCTTGCTGGATGGGTTCGGAGCCGATCCTCGTCTCCGACTCGGCCACTCTAAAAGCTCGAGAGTTGGTTCCACCGGCTCGAGGCTCCCCTTATATCCCACAATGCTAGGTGGTAATACCTCAGATCTCGTTTGCCGCTATAGCAATCGAGGTGTGTTGTTTCAACCGGCTTCAGGTTAGTCTATTAGAACAGTTTAAAAGTAAATTAAACCCCTTTTAAATTAGTTTTTTATTCATAATTCTTTAGTTTAGTGGATTTTTATCCTTTTCTCCCTGTTTTTCTTCCACTTTTACCACAAGAACTTATAAGTTCTTCCCTTAGGCCTTCGGGCCCTTCCATCCCCTCTTAAGCATTGGAGTGTATGTGTTTTTTTTGTAGGGATTTTAAAAAAACTAACTAACTAAATTTATTAGTTTAAATTTTATTAGTTTAATTTTTACTGAATAGTGTAATCGGTGTGTTTGTGCTTGTGTGGTGTTAAACAGACGGTCACACTTCTTGTGTGTACTGCCTGGGACCTTTACACCTGCAGGACTCTTGTGCTGTATGCCATGGCTTCAGCCCTAGAGTCCTGCAGGAAAGAAAAAATAAGCTTATATTACTAGGCTTATTGAAACCTGAGGGTCCCCCGACTCTTTCGTCGGGCAAATCCTCCAAGCCTTCTAGGTCGTCGGCTCCAGCTTCTGAGTCGACACCTAAGGCTTCGAAGTCTGCTACAACATCGGCTCCGGCTGGAGCCGATGAGACTCGAACTCTTATTTCTTCGGTTCCCTCGGCTCCGGCCGGAGCCGAGGTGTTGGAAATCACTGAGTCGGCTCCGATAAGATTATCGGAACCGACAACTAGGAAAAGGTCTAGGTCACCGTCTCTTGGCTCCGTTCATTCGGCTCCAGCATCTCCCTTGCTGTCTGAACGGAGCCATAGATCTCACTCCTCTAGGTCGTCGAGACTTTCGGACCGTGACCTTCAGAGGGTAGTGAGTCGACTTCTTAAGTCCGAGGCACTGGCCCAAATGCTTCAGAGCCCGACTCAGCAGTCGATGCTTAATCCTATTTCTCAAAATGTTCCTTCTCCGACTCCTTTGAGTTCGGAGCCGGGGCGTTTCGGACCCGAGACTGTGGCAGCGTCGGAGCCGATACAATTGTCTTCGGCGCCGTCGTCTGCTCCGATTTCTTCATTGGAAGAATCTCGGCGCCGGACTTCCCTCGTCGGCTCCGAGGGGGTGAGTGGCATCGGACCATTGTCCGACCCCGCTCTCCCTCTCGGTGCTTCGGCGCTGGTGAGTTCGGCTCCGACATCGGCCTCGGAGCCATCACTGTCGGTGCCGAGGGAGGTTTTCAGCTTTTCGGAGTGGAGACCTCTGGCTCTGCCTGACAGGGGTGCTTTCGAGGTCTTGCGGAGTGTGTTGGAACCTGGTTCAACTCCACAGTCGGCTCCATCCGCCCCTCCCTCCTCGGTGCCTCAGGTAATTTCTACTCACTCCCTCATCCCAGACCGCAGAGAGCCAGCTCCTCAAGAATCCCCTGTGGGGATCTCATCCTCTTCCGAGGCCTCTCCTGAATTGGCAGGAGAGCCCCCTAGGAAGAGAAAGTGCAAGAGGAAACACATAGCAAAAAAGGCTTGGACGGCTCCTGACTGTGTGGACCCCACCCCCAGGAGACCTTCAAAGTTTATTACAACACCAGCAGACAAACAATTTTTGACTAAAGGAGTTTCTGTGGATGCTATGGTGGTAGCTGCTGCCACCAAGAAGGAACTAGCTGATCCTTCAGTGCCTGTCCATCCCCCTAACAAGGAATCTAGGTCTATGGACAGGTACGGGAAGCGGATGTTTTCATCAGCGACCTTTTCTATGCGTTCGCTGAACTACCTCTGTCATTTCACTCGTCTTCAAAGAGACTTGATCAAGGAAGCGAGTGAGATGTTTAAGGATCCAACAGCTGCGGGTTTTCAGGATAAGATGAACACTCAGCTGGCAACCCTCAATTCGATAGCTAACTCCTCCATGCGCCTTCTTTCATATGCGGCTGATGGAGCGAGCAGCGCCGCAGGTACAGGTGTGGCCTTACGCCGGCATGCCTGGATGCAGCTATGCAATTTTGCGGACCCCTTTAAGACGTCTTTCACTAATTCCCCGTTTGATGGATCGTCCCTTTTTGGTCCTCAAATGAAAGAAACCCTGACAAGGTGCGGGACGGATGGCAAAACTCTTTCTGCCGTCGGAGTCCGTTTTTCTACTCCTTCTAGGCCTTACCCCAAGGGCCAGAAAAGTGGAAAGATGTGGTTCATAAGCAATCTCAAGGGCTTTGCCTGACGACAGAGTCGGTTCCCTCTAGAGGCAGAGGGGGAACAATAATGGTAGACGCCCTAGAGGCAGGGGGGGTCCGCAAAACCAGGGCAATCGAGAAACGTTTTCCGATAAGCCCTTTCAGCATCCCTGAGGTGTTGCCCAACTGTCCAACTTCGGAGGCAGTCGGGGGAAGACTATCACTGTACCCAGAAGCCTGGCGATCTCTAACTCAAGACAAGTGGGTACAGTCCATCAATTCCGAAGGCTATTCCATTCCGTTCTTTCGCATTCCAAATCAATCAAAAAAGTCCCTTCCAGATGTTCCACCCGCTCAAAGGGAACAAGCAGCGTTAGAAATATCAAAGTTGCTTGCAAAAAGAGCCATTCAGCCAGTTCCAGCAGACCAGCAAGGATCCGGAATCTACTCCAAATTATTTTTGGTTCCAAAGAAAACAGGGGACTGGAGGCCCATTTTGGATCTCAGCATCTTGAACAAGTCTGTCAAGAAAACAAGATTTCGGATGGTCACGTTGCAATCCATCCTACCCCTATTGGGAAAGGAAAACTGGATGTGCTCTATAGACCTCCAGGATGCGTACTATCATATAAAAATGAACAGACGCTCCAGGAGATTCCTCCGCTTCAGGCTGGGAACCAGTCACTTTCAATTCAGAGCCCTGCCCTTTGGACTCACCACAGCCCCCTGGGTGTTTACCAAATGCATGGCAGTGGTTGCCTCTCACCTGAGACGTCAAGGATTCCAGGTGTTTCCATACTTAGACGACTGGCTCCTTACAGCTCCCACCAAGCATCTTCTACTACTTGCCAGAGACTACACTTTTCGCATATTTCGAAAGCTAGGTATCTCAATAAATTGCGAAAAGTCTGTTTTGTTGCCTTGTCATGCTATTACCTTCATAGGCGCAAATCTAGACACAGTCAGCATGTCAGCGAGACTCACAGACCAAAGGATAGCAGAGATACACAAACTAGTCTCTCTTCTTTTCCACAGCAACAGAATCAAAGTCAGATTGGTCCTGAAAGTACTGGGGATAATGGCAGCTGCTATCCCTCTACTTCTATTAGCCAGATTTCACATGAGAATCTTACAATGGATGCTCTTCACACAATGGTCATACCAACAACTTCCGATGTCCCACACCATTGTGATAACGCAAGCATGCAGGAATCATCTTCTTTGGTGGATTTCTTCCCCCCAGCTCTTCTTAGGAAGACCCTTTGTCCCTCCCCCTCCGGTTGCTACTCTGACAACGGACGCCTCCCTGATCGGGTGGGGGGGGGCATTATCAGGGCAGGACAGTCCAGGGCATATGGCAACCTTACGAACGCCACTTGCATATAAATGTTCTAGAGATGAGAGCAGTGCTTTTAGCGTTGCAAGCCCTTCAAGACTCTCTTCCGATGGGAACGATAGCAATACAGACGGACAACATGTCTGTAGTGTGGTATATCAACAAACAAGGCGGAACCAGATCCTACCCCCTATGTCGAGAGGCACTCAGACTGTGGCAATGGGCGATTTCTTCTCAGCGGTTTCTGATAGCAACGCACATCCCCGGGAAGTCCAATGTCATTGCGGACAAATTGAGCAGAGCTATTCTCATGCCTCACGAGTGGTCTCTGAAAAATTCAGTATTGGAAAAAATTTTTCTGAAGTGGGGCCAGCCTTGCTGCGACCTTTTTGCTACTCCCCAAAACAGCAAGTGCAAAGATTATTTCACCCTCTTTCCTCTACCAGGCCATCCCAGCAGCGACGCTCTAGTCCAAGTTTGGCCCCGGGGACTTCTGTATACATTTCCTCCCTTCCCACTAATTTCTCAAGTGATACAGAAAGCTATCGCTCAGAAAGCTTCCTTGATCCTCATTGCCCCTTACTGGCCTCGACAGGTTTGGTTCCCCTTTCTGCACCATTTTCTGTTGGAGCAACCCTGGCATCTGGACCTAGTTCCAGATCTTTTGACCCATCAGTCGGGTCAGTTACATCGCTCCCTCCCCTCTCTGAACCTCACTGCTTGGTTCCTCCAATTCCAACCCTAGCCAGGCTTCCTCTAATATCTCACTCAGTTCGAGATATTTTAATAGCTTCCCATAAATCCTCCACTCGGAAGATTTATCTTAGTAAGTGGAAACGTTTCTCCTATTGGGCACAAGGAAGGGACATAGATCCTTTCACTGCTCCCATTCAATCGGTCCTTGATTTCTTAGCCGAACTATTCCACGCAGGTTCGTCTTCTTCTACTTTTAAGGTTCAATTGGCAGCTATATCTAACTTTCATGTTGGAATCTCAGATTCTGCCATCATGTCTCACAAGCTTTGCAAAGCTTTTTTGAAGGGAGTTTTTCTTCTCAAGCCTCCTATCAGAAATCCTCCTCCTTCTTGGGACCTTAACTTAGTTCTCACATCTTTGATTCTTCCCCCTTTTGAACCTGCAGCTTCGTGTTCAATGAAATTGCTATCCTGGAAGACACTCTTTTTGGTAGCCATTACTTCGGCTAGAAGAGTCTCGGAGCTTCATGCACTCTGCAGTCGATCCCCTTATCTTTTGTTTCATAAGGATAGGGTATCCTTACGGACCAACCCATCCTTCTTACCCAAAGTAGCCTCTGCGACAAACCTAAATCAAAACATTGACCTCCCTGTGTTTTTTCCTAACTATTCTAACAGGTCTGAACAAAAATTACATTGGCTAGATGTTCATCGACAATTAAGATATTATTTGGATAGGACCAAACAGACCAGAAAGGCTGACCAACTGTTTGTTTCTTATGCAGAAGGCTGAAAGGGCCTTCCAGTTTCGAAAGTATCACTCTCCAGATGGCTTACATCCTTGATTTCCTTTGTGTATGAGATTAGGCATCAAAAGTTACCTAACAAACCTAAGGCTCATTCAACTAGAGCTTTGGCTACTTTTATAGCTTTCCAAGACAGGCTGCCTATTGATACGATTTGTGCGCCAGCTACATGGGCTACTCCTCACACTTTCATTTCTCATTGTAAGTTGGACTTAGCTTCTAGACACAGAGCTAACTTTGGTTCCACTGTACTCAAGAGTCTGTTCCGATAGGCCACCCGGGACAAGGTGCTAGGGACGCGGTCCCATCCAGCAAGAATGAAGGCGAGATGGGCAACTTAACATATAGAAGTTATGTTCTTACCATAACGTTCCATGTTAGTTGTCTTCTTCTCGCCTTCTTTCTTGCGTCCCACCCTCCTTCCCCCTAGCCTGGACAGACCTAGAGGAGTTTGATTGTGACCTTTTTTTCCTACCACCTCTATTTGTATATATGTATATACTATATTATGTATATATTCCCTCATCAGGTTGTAGGTCACCTTCCTTCTGTCATTTTATAGAGGTGGGTTTCCCCTTTCCAGTGTTTCTGGATTTTTTTTTCCCTGGCTGGGCCTAGCTTACAAATGAGATCTGAGGTATTACCGCCTAGCATTGTGGGATATAAGGGGAGCCTCGAGCCGGTGGAACCAACTCTCGAGCTTTTAGAGTGGCCGAGTCGGAGCCGAGGATCGGCTCCGAACCCATCCAGCAAGAAAGAAGGCGAGAAGAAGACAACTAACATGGAACGTTATGGTAAGAACATAACTTCTATTTTTAGAGTAAAGTGTGTTTGGTTAGTGTAGTTTAGTGTAGGCCTTCTTTCCTTTTCCCGCCTCATATTTGAGTGTTTGTGTTTGAATGTTGGGGCTGGGTTTTTCTGCCTTTGGTACCTTGTACCTTTTGGGCTGCATGATATCTGATCAACAGAAGTTGATCTTCAGGAAGTGCACAGAGTGTGGCCATAAGTTGTCACCGGCGGATGGCCACACTCTGTGTGTTGTATGTTTGGGAGCAGCACACTTGTTCTCTGACTGCTCCATATGTGCGGGGTTTAACCAGAGCCCTGAAAGATCGCAGGGTCAAGCTGATTTTAAAGGGTTTTCTCCCTTATACGGTGGCAGCTGCCTCCTCGCCTACTGTTTCTGCGGTCATGGCTGTGACCGCAACTTCCTCGGCCGTTGTGTCCTTCCTTCCCTCCCAGGCTTGGACTCACCATCCTGACCACAGACCTGGGGAAATGGAGTCTAGGAAACACAGAAAGAGAGAGAGAGAGTGAAAGAAAAGGGAAAGACGAGATCCCCGGAATGCTCCACTCCGGCGGGTCTTCCTTCCAAACTACCTGCAGTTACCAGGCCAACAGGCCAACCTCCCCTCGGCTCCATTCCCCGAGGTTTTTCCAGGAGCTGGAGGAGGTTCGGCCTCCTGCTAGGGCCTCTGTGCACCATCCTTCCCGGCCGGCATCATTGGCCTTTTCATGGTCTATGAGAAGCTTATTGGAAGCCGATATGGATAGAATGATGCAAAGATTTATTCGCACCCAGTTGCAGATGGGGGTCTTGCTGGCACCCTCTCCCTCTGGAGGGGGTAGCTCCCTACCATTGTTTGCCTCTATTTCTCCTTCTCTGATCCGTCCTCTGGTATCGGAGTCCCTGGGTCCGAGAGGTTCTAGAGTCAGGGGGCTGGCACCACTGGTACCATCTACCGCGACGCCGGCAGTTACCTTGAGCATGTCGGGTCTGACCAAGTCAGATCCGAACTCTCGGAGCATAGTATGGGTGTCGGATCTGAGGGGTTGGGTTTTTCTCTGTCAGCTCCGACCTTGTCGGGTCAATGCCTACCCCTCGGGGTCCCGGCACTGTAGGGCTCGGCTCTGAACCCCGTGTCGGATCCGGGGAGAGTGTCCTCTCTTTCTGTGGAGGCTTACTCCCCCTCGGCATTCGATATGGTGGAGAGGGTTCTTGCATGGATCAAGGCCCCTGACCATTTCCTTGGAGGGCGCCCCGACCCCCTCTCTTCTGGGTGTGCCTTCTGCCATTCTACCCATGCAGGGACACCCCATGCTCAACATGACCCAGACTTTTCCCCTCGAGGAACCACAGGCGGGTCGTGAGTCCTCTCAGGAGAGTCCCACTGAAGAGCTTCCTCACAAACGCAAGTGCAAAAGGAGGCACCTGGACTCCCCACGAGTCCCTCGTGGAGGATACCGACTTGGAGGAAGGGGAAGGCTCCCCAAGATCACCCTCCCCCGAGGATGTCATGGAGATCCTGTGCCAGCGGGGCAGGTTGGTCCACCCCCAAGCCTTCCTCAGACGAGTCGGTGTTTCTGGAGGCATTTGAAATGGGCCCATCTACTTCTTGTTTGTCCCCACCCCACCCCCCCGCGGACTCCATGGTGGACCTCATTACCACCAGGGCATGGAAAGAACCAGACACCATGGAGCCAATCCCAAAACATCCAGATAAAATCTTGAGCCCCCTGGTAGACAGACCAAGCTGGAACAAAGGGTCCCCAGTGGATGCCATGGTGGTAGCAGCTGCCACAAAGAAGGAACTGGCTCAGGAGAGTTCCACAGTCCATTCCCTGGACCAAGAGTCCAGGACGATGGACTGATTGGAAAAGCAGACTTATGCTTCAGTCACCTTTTGTATAAGGGAGCTGAACTACAAGGCCCGTGTTACCAGACTGCAGTGTGACCTGATCAAAAAGTTCACTGCGTCTCCCTCGGAGTCCATGTTGCTAGAGGATAAACGCACATTCTCTATGTGAATGGCCACTCTGAAAGTGATTACTAACATGTCCATGTGACTGCTTTCTCATGCCACCGAAGGAGCAGCACGGGCGGCCGGGTCAGGCATTGCTATGAGGCGTCATGCCTGACTGAGGCTATGTAATTTTGCGGCACCCTTCATGGCATCTTTTGTGAATGCTCCCTATGATGGCTCTTCCTTGTTTGAGAAGACGGTCCGTGGCACACTAGTCCAGAGTGAGAAGGACGGGAAGACACTGTCTGCCATCGGGATCCGCTTCTCTAACCCTCAAAGATCCTTCTCCAGCAATTAGCAGGGGCAAAAGAAGATGTGGTTCCAGAAGTCTCAGTATTCCCAGGATATTCAGGACTCCTTTTCCCCCAGAGGCAGGGGGGGACAAGATAGACACCATCCCAGAGGCGGGGGGGGGTCAGAAGAACTTTGTGTTTTGAGAACCATTCTCGGACAGACCCGTGCAGCAGCCCTGAGGGGTTGCCCAACTGCTGTGTTCTGGAGGCAGTCGAGGGCCATTTTTTTATGCACCTGATGGTGTGGGAGTCCATGTCAACATGCAGTTAGGTGCTCCAAATAATATCCAGAGGTTACACAATTCCCTTTATGACACATCCCTTTCCCCCAAAGCACCTCCCGGATGTTCCACCCGCGCAAAGGGAGGCAGCAGCCATCGAAGTAGAAAAGCTGCTAAGCAAATGGGCCATCCAGCCTGTCCCCCAGATAACTCTGGATCAGGCATCTATTGAGGTTCTTTTTGGTGCCAAAAAAGACAGGGGACTTCAGGCTGATTCTCGACCTTTCCACTCTGAACCTGTCAGTTGCCAAAGAAAAGTTCTGGATGGTCACTTTACAATCCATCCTGCCTTATCTTCAGGAAAATGACTGGATGTGCTCTATAGACCTCCAGGATGCGAACTACCATATAAAGATGCACAGACCCTCCAGGAGGTTTCTCCGCTTTTGGCTAGGGGCCAATCACTACCAGTTCTGGGTCCTACCCTTCGGTCTCACCATAGCCCCAGGGTGTTCACCAAGGTCATGGCAGCAGTAGTGGCTCACCTGAGGCTTGAGAGCATACAGGTCTATCCATACCCGGACAATTGGCTCCTTGCCGCTTCCACCAGGCATCTACTCTGTCAAGCCAGAGATTATTTCCGGAAGTTGTCAGACTTGCTGGGCATCACTATAAATATAGCCAAGTCCTCTCTAGAACTGGTTCAGGTCCTAGACTACACAGGGGTGAGAATAGACACATTGCAATCAAAAGTCTTTCTGACTCCAGAGCGGGTTCGGAGCCTACATCTTCATGTCCTTGCGATTCTTCAGTATCCCTTTCCCCCAGCTGCAGTGGTGTTAAGAGCCCTAGGATCCATGGCAGACACTATCACTCTTCCTTGTGCTCATCTTCATGTGGGTTCTGCAGTGGACATTGGCAGTCCAGTGTTCCTTATTGGATTGGCCATTGACTCATCCGATTCGCATAAGCGAGGCGTGCAGGAAGTCCCTCCTTTGGTGGCTCCGTTCTCAGGAGATAGTAGAGGGACGGTCCTTTGTTGTAGCTCCTCCTCAAGCCACAGTGACCACGAACGCCTCCCGACTAGGGTGGGGGAGGCATTGCTCGAGCAGGACAGACCCAGGCACGTGGTCCCTAAATAAGACCAATCTGCATATCAATGTTCTGAATATGAGAGCGGCCTTATTAGCGTTGCAGGCCCTTCATGCCTTTCTTCCTCTGGGAACTGTTGAGATTCAGACAGACAACATGTCAGTGGTCAGTGGTCTGGTACATCAAGAAACAGGGAGGAATCAGATCCTACCCCCTTTGTCGAGAGGCCTTGAGAGTGTGGGAAAGGGTGATCTCCACCAACCATTTTCTGATAGCAACGCGCATTCTGGGTCAGTCCAACATACTAGCGGACAAATTCAGCAGAACTATCCTAATGCCTTACGAGTGTTTTCTGAATCCTTGTGTAGCAGCATCTTCCTCGAGTGGGGTCTGCCTTGCTGCGATCTCTTCGCATCTCCTTCCAGCGCGAAGTGCAGTGAGTTCTTCACTCTGATCTCCCCACAGAGGGAATCCCCCAGAGATGCTCTGGTCCATTCTTGGCCTCCCAGTCTTTTTTATGCATATCCTCTGTTACCCCCTCATGACAGAATGTTTACAGAAGGCTCATCGGTTGAGGAGCAGAGTCATCCTCATTGCCCCATTCTGGCCTCACCAGATCTGGTTTTCCTGTCTGTGGTCTCATCTGGTAGCTCCTCCTTGGATCTTGGATCCGATTCCGGATCTTATTTCACATCAATCGGGGATTCCTCTTCCAGACCTAGACAGTCTGAAGCTCATGGCTTGGCTGCTCCAGTTCCATTGATTGCCAGGATTCCCGGACTTTCTTCCTCTGTTAGGTCTATTCTGGTGGCAGCCTATAAGTCATCTACCAGAAAAGTTTACTGTAGTAAATGGACGCATTTTTCGATCTTCTCAGAGGGATCTAGATCCTTTTACGGCTCCAGTGCCAGTGGTTCTTGAATTTTTAGCACAACTTTTCCAGCAGTGCGCCAGCTCGTCTACTGTGAACGTTCAACTGGCTGCCATTTCTAATTTCCATGTAAGCAAAAACTTGGTGTCCTTGGCTTCTTCCAGATATTGCAAAACCTTCATTAAAGGGACCTTTCTTTTATGGCCTCCGGTTAAGGACCCCACTCCTCCTTGGGACTTTACATTAGTTTTACAGGCGTTAGTTGCACTGCCCTTCAAGCTGGCTGCCTCTGTGGATTTGAAATTTTTGTCTTGGAAAACAGCTTTCCTAGTAGCTGTCACTTCAGTAAGGAGAATGTCAGAACTTCAAGCATTATCTGTTAAATCTCCTTATATGGATTTTCATTAAGACAGAGTCTCACTTCGGACTACTCCTTCCTGTTTGCCTAAAGTGGCTTCAGAATCAAATATCAATCAATCAGTCAATCTGCCTGTCTTTTTCCCAAATTTTCAGAACAAGGGGAAATATAAACTACATTTGTTAGATGTACATAGGCAGTTACGTTTCTACTTACACAGGACTAAGCCCTTTCGCAAGTATGACCAATTGTTTGTGTCCTTCGCTAGACCTTTTCTAGGCAAACCAGTTTCTAAGGAGACAATTGCCAAGTGGATTTCCCTTTGCATTTTACAGGTTTACAAAGATAAAGGTATGCCTGTTCCAGGGAGGGTTCATACCCATTCTACCAGGTCCATGGCTACATCAGCTGATTTCTGGTCCAGAGTATCCTTGGATGATTTTTGTCCAGTGGCTACTTGGTCCTCATCTCATACTTTCATTTCTCATTATAAATTGGACATGGTTTCCAGAGGGAGAGCATCCTTTAGCTCCACAGTGCTCCGGAATATCCTTCCATGAGGGCCTCCCAAGGTTATGGTAGCTGGGGACTCTGTCCCACAGGTTGATGACCAAATGAAGTTAACTACTTCAGATAAAGAAGTTATGTACTTATCATAACGTTCCATCTGAGTAGTTAGACTTCATTTGTCATCAACAATCCCTCCCTCCCTTTTCCCCCTGGCCTTGTTATTAGGTTCATTCATCTGGAGTGACTAAGAGATAGTGCCTTTGGGTCAGGTTTTGCTGATCAGGTTCATTTGTTGGGTGGCAAACTCAATAAGGAAGGAGGAGTAGTGGTATTATGGGTAAGGGGAGGAGCTTGGAGCTCAGATCTGATGCTGGTGTAACTGCCATCTTGGATCCGGTCCGAATCCGAAAACCACAGGTTGATGACAAATGAAGTCTAACTACTCAGATGGAACGTTATGGTAAGGACATGACTTCTTTTTTCAGTCTTATGGGTTTCAGTCAAGTGACTTTTCAGTCTTTTGAAACTTCAGTCTTTTGGTTTTAATCTAATGCGTTTCAGTCAAATGAGGTTTCTATCATATGATAGAGATTCATATATATATATATATATATATATATATAAAATTTGTAAAATATATTATTATTATTATTTCAGCCCTTTTCTACTCTAACTTCCCTCTTATTACTTTTTTCTAAAAGTGGGATTGTTTCCTAATTTTTTTTGTGGTAAAATGGCAGACAATAAAAAGTTTAGCAAATGCAGGCATAAAATTCCATTGTCAGAAGCCCATGATCTCTGAGTTTGTGGTTTAGGTCCTGAACATTTGCAGTCTTCATGCTCTGTTAACAGACTGGAAGAATAAACTAATTCTTAAGGGCTTTCTTCCTTTGGCCTTCGGAGAATCATGTACTGGAGCTCAGTCCTCCAAATCTGAGAGAAAGGAAGCCAAGAAAAGACTTTCTGAGCAACCCGGTTCTTCTCAATCCTCTTTGGATCTGACCTCAAAACAACTCAAGATGATTCAAAAAACTTCAGACACTAAAGACAAGCCTTCGGATCTGATTTCTTCAGACAGCAGATCTGTATCAGCAGATCCAGCTCATTATGAACCTAAGCAGATAAGTAGAACTAGGTATGTGTCTTCCTTGGATCCTGTACCCTCTCAGCTCCCATCTCTGTTCTTGGAAATACATTGTTATTTTAGATCACCTTCTATAGCTTCTTCCCATTCGTCCAGAAGTCTCACAGAAGCTGATGAGGACAGAATGATGAGGAAGTTTCTCGACACAAATTCAGATTGGAGTTCTCCCAGCTCCTACCCCCACGGGTCTGGAAACCTTCACTAATACTACCCCACCAGTTTTAGTTCCTTCTCAGATCCATCCTTTGGTTTCAGAGCTCTTGGATCCAAGACACCCATCACAGTCTGTTTCAGATCCAAAAATGGTTTTATCTTCGGATCCGATATCTTCTCTCAGTGCTCTGGCTCCAAGTGTGTCAGAGCAGGAAGACTCTCAGACCCAAAGCTTCATAGTCTGATCCAGTGGGTTGGAGTCGACTCCGAAGTTGTCAGAGCCATCTCTACCCCTTGGACCTTCAGCATTCCATAACTCAGTTCTGACTCCTGCCTCGGGTGGTGTGCCTTTGGGTCAGAGGGAGCCATCAGTCCAGAAGCATGCTTCTCGGCTCCAACTGTTTCCTTCTCTCTGGGGCATTCAGCTTTCGAGATTGTAGAGGGAGTATTTTTGTCCTACCCCCTCGGATCTTCCCCCTGGATCTCAGATGTCTTTCTGTTGTGAGCCTCAACATTCTACTCCACAGGGACAGCCAGACCAAAATCTCCAGGCTACCCAACAGAGTATAATTATTTCTTCTGATTCTTCTTCAGAACATCCCACCAAAGAAGTCCCTAGGAAGAGGAAGTGCAAGAGGAGGCACTTGGACTCCTGTCAAGTGTCGGTCACAGAGGATACAATTTCAGTAAAGGGTAAGGGTCCCAAAGATCACCACCTGATGACATCACATTTGGAGACATTTTAGAGATCCTTAAACAAAAAGGTGGTTGATTTACCAATAATCCTGCTCAAGAGGAATCGATATTCTTGGAGGCATTTGGTACTGGGCCATCTACTTCCTGGGTGATGCCTCCTGCTGATGAGCTCATTGATTTGATCTCTCAGCAGGAGTGGAAGGAACCTGATTCTGTTAAGCTGATCCCCAAGAGACCAAATAGGATCCTGGCACCACCAAAGGGAAGGGAAGGGAATTCTGGAGCAAAGGAATACTAGTGGATGCTATGCTTGTAGTGGCAGCCACCAAGAAAGAACTCGTGGAACAGAGCTCCTCTGTTCATCCCCATAGCAGGGAGTCTAGGATGCTGGACAGGTTTGGAAAGTCTGTTTATGCATCAGTGTCCTTTGCACTCAAGTCTCTGAATTATTGGCCACACTTCACCAGCTTACAGAGTGGTTTGATCAAAGAACTTTCAAAATACCTCTCAGGGACCAGTACCACTGCGACGGAGTATTCTGTTGCTTCACAGCTGGCGACCCTTCAATTTGTCTATCTCATCCATGAGGCTTATTTCACATTCACCTGACGAAACCTCAAGTGCAGCAGGTTCAGGCATTTCCACCAGGTGGCATGCATGGATGAGGCTTTGTGATTCTGCGGATTTCTTCAAGTCATCCTTCATCAATGCTTCTTTTGATGGGTGTTTGTTATTCGTCCCCAAGGTGAAAGACACACTAAAAAAACACTTGTATGTAGAGACCAAGTGCCAAGCAGTTACCAAAACTTGAAAAGACAAATGCACTTGTATGGGCAGCCTCCAAAGATACAGCCAAAGTGTAAGCCAAATTCTTTATTAATCCACAGTAAAAACAGTCCAAAAGACAATCTTCACTTGAATTATAATCCACACATAAACGCCTTAACTTTTTAACAGCATTTTCATCCACATTTGAACTTCATCAGATGTATGCAAAACCCCTCCGCAATCATGTCGTTATATACATAATGCAATTAAGTCCAACCGATCCCTCCTTCTTTTTAATAAATCAATTAAAGCCATTCTGTTGTTTAAAAACACACTACCTAAAAATTGTATTTTAAAAAATGCATTTTGAATATAAAAATAATAAACTTAGTTTGTGCAAATCAGCATGTTATTAAAACCATTTTTAACCAAACATAAATTTAAATATAAATATAAGTATCATGGCTTAAAACAGTAGTAATAAATACATACATAAAAACACTTGCATATAAATACATATAGAATCACAATTTCACAATAGGGAGCTCCCTCTGATGGCCATACTGCCAATTACAACTTGGGTGCTCTGAGCTTTAATACTTGAGCTAGGGAGACTGCATCATTAAGGCCAGGGGATTTTGTGGCTTCTAATATTATTTGCCAGTAAAGTTCTCTGTACCCTATGACGGTGCAGGATATATGTATGCTTCTATCTGGGAACCAGTCACTACCAGTTGATAGTACTGCCCTTTGGCCTCACCACAGCTCCCAGGGTGCTCACCAAATACATGACAATAGTGGCAGCTCACTTGGAACTGCAGGGATTCTGAGTGTTTCCTTATCTAGACAACTGGCTCATAACTGCTTCGACCAAGCATCTGCTGATAGCAGCTCAAGACTATATACTTCAGGTTTGTTATAATCTAAGAATTACAATCATTCACAGCAAATCTCATCTTCATCTGTCTCAGACATTAGAGTTCATAGGGGCCTTCTTCAACACAATGCAAATGACACATTTGCTCCCTTTGCCAAGGGTTCAAACTATTCAATGTGATGTTGACAATCTCACATTTATTCTCACTGATGGGTTGGATCCGATCCATCGGATCCATCTCAGCCTTTTACAAAAGCTCGAGGCCTTCAGAAAAACTTGTGGGCATTCTTCCTTACCCATAATGCAAATCCCTAACTTCCTTAGATCTTGTTTGCTCTTGACAAGACAAATAGATGTAACTGCTTCCATAGATTAACAAGCATAAATTGTCTCTAAGGCTATAGAGTCCTATAATACCCAATAAGTGCTAATCGGTCTCCCAGGAGTATAGGCAGGCAGTATGGAGGATGGGTTATGAGAATAAAGGTCGAGATGGACAACACACATGGAACATTATGGTAAGTACATAATTTCTTTATGTGATGTTGTCAATCTCTTCTTTATTCTCACTGATGGGACCGCATCCCAAGCTACCCGATTCTTGAGTGACTCATGGAAGAATATTCCTCAGAACCAAAGAAACTCTACTCCTAGTGGCTAATGTATTACTCCCATGAATGCAACCATGTCCAACAGGTTTAGGATCGTTGCTTGGAAGTATTTGCATAGGCATTTTTATTCTCCAAGGAGACCTCAAAGAATTTTTCCTCAGCTAGATAACAAATGTTGGGAGCTGTGAAGGAAAAGAAAGAGGTAACCGAGAACATATGATCTGATGTTGTCAATCTTCATCCATTCTTGACTGATGGGTTACGGTTCCGATCCTCTGAACCGATCTGGCTATTATATAGCTTGCGCCAGCCAAAAAACTATTGCGCTAATAATCTACCCATAATGCTCCTCTCTGTGTTACCTCAGATCTCGTTTGCCACTCTTATAGAAAGATGCATTGACTGACTCTCTCGCAGCTAAGTATGTTTTAAAAGTTTTATTACTTTTTGTGACTTTTTGTCTTCTTCATATAATATTTTCCAAACCCTATCTACCTTTTTTCTCTTTTGTACGAGTGTTTGTTCCCTTAATTCTTGCCTACCATAGTTGGTAGTTCCCCTCTCTTCTCCTTTCCTTACCGTTTGGTAATCTTTCCTACCATCACTGGTAGGATTCTTCTCTGTTTGTGTGTGAGTGTTTATGTGTTTCCTTCTTGATTTTTTGCCTTTTTTTTTTGCTTTTATGGCAGGTAAGTCAAAATCGACCACTGGTTTTAAACAGTGCCAAGAGTGTAGCAGGAAAATGCTGAACTCTCATGGTCATGACAAATGTCTACACTGGATGGGTGTTTCTCATCTGGGTCTAGAGTTCTGTATCTGCCAGGTCTTCAGTAACAGGGCCCTGGTCGAACATAGAAATAAACTGATCCTTAAGGGGTTTCTTAAGGCTCCTTTTGAGGAAGCATTGTCCAAGGTTGACCAGTCTCCTCAGGCCTCAGGGGTAACCATAAAATTTGCTTGTTCGGTGCCGCCATATAATGGCCGGATCGTTTCCGAGGATCAGAACCATAACCTATCAGTCAAGAATAGATGAACATCAACAACACAGATGGAATGTCATGGTAAAACAACGTTTTTTGGTAGTGTAATGAGGTGGCAGGTTTTAAAAATTTCCAACAGAGTACTCTATCAGAAACATTGGGTGAGCAAATGGTGGTAAGGAAATGTTTCTTTTGAAGAGGGATGCAGGATCTAAATTGCCTAGACATAGTAAGGCCTTATTAAGTTTAATTCTGATATCTGCCAAAAGCAATTACTACAAAATGGAAATTAAAGTCTGTGCCAATTGTATTTGAGCTACTGGATATTATAAAAAGAGATAAAAGAAGTGGAAGAGGGATCTTTAGAAAAGGGAAGGAGCAAATTACATAGAAGTAAAGGGAAATTGTGGAACAATGTATGCATAATAATGTTGAGGTGGAGGAGGAGAGAGGTTTAAGCGAAGACAGGAATTCAGCAATTTTTTTGTAATGTTAGACTGATGATAGCAAAGAAAATATATGTTATGTATATTGTATTTAAATGGAAAAATATTAAAATTGTTTTCTGTTAATGCCTGTTTGCCTGTGTCTTAAATTATAATTTAATAAAGGTATTTAAAAAAATAAAAACATGGAGAAATCCAAGTTGACCCTAGTCCAGGTGATAGAATTCATAGGATGCCACTTGGACACTACTTGTTTAATTACCAAACTACCCGATTCCAGAGTCCTCTTCTTATGTCAGTAGGCTTCTGAAGTTCTGTCCTACTCAAATAACCCGGCAAGATAGATTCTTTATTTAACGGGATGGATAGCAGCTTCAATAACTCTAGTGTCTCATGCCAGATTACATATGATGGTGTTTTAGTGTGCGCTCCCAGACCAGTGGTGCATGCTATATCAACCCATCCAATTCCCAATTAGTCTAACAAGGATATGCAGACATCATGTTCATTAGTAGTTGACTTTCCTGCTGGTTGTTTTACATCATCTACTTATCTTTCCACCCCTCATGCCACAGTAACCACAAATGTTTCCTCTACTGGTGTGGAGTGGCATTTTGAAGGGAAGACGGTCCAAGGCACATAGACATCTTGAGATGCCAAACTTCACATCAATGTGCTGGAAATTATGGCAGTCCTCCAAGCATTGCGGGCCTTCCAGGACTGTCTTCCCAGGGATATGATCTCTATCCAGACAGACAGCCTGTCAGTAGTCTGGTACATCAATAATCATGGGGAAACCCATTGATTATTGATGTACCAGACTTCATCAGTAATCAAGGGGAAACCCATTCATATCTCGTATATTGAGAAGCCATGGGGATGTGGTAGTGGGTGAAGTCTTCCCAGTGCTTTCTTGTGGCAGCACATATCTGAAGGAGATCTGGTGTATTAGCATACAAACTGAGCGGGTCTCTTCTCCTGCCTCACAAGTGGCCTCTCAGTCAGTTGGTGGCTATTGAGATTTTCAGCCTTTGGGGCTAGCTATACCCACAACCCCTCTCAACACCAAATACAGTGGCTACCTTGCCAGGATTCCTCAGGAGGGAGAGTCACTGAATGATGCTGATCCATACTTGGCTCATGGATGTCCTGTACATCTTCCCATGTTTCCTCTCGTTTCCCTCTTAAAATTCCTTCAAAAAATGATTTGCTGCAAGGTGAGAGTGAACCTCGTCACGCCTCTTGGCCTCATCGATATGGTTTCCCTTCCTGTGGCCTCATATGAAACACCTAGTCTGATTGCAGGAACCTCTTCCAGACCTTCTGCTTCACCCATCCAACCAGACCTCAAGGTTCAACAGGCATGGAAGGAACGTTACATGGTGGAACTGATTCCCGAAAAAACTGACAGGATATTGACAGCACCAAAGGAAAGGAAGCAATAGAGCAAAAGTCCACCGGTAGATGCCATGTTGGTAGTGGTGGCCACTAAAAAGGGACTATCAAAAGAAACTTCCTCGATCCATCCCCCTAATAGGGAACCTGGAGGTAGTTTTGGAAATGGATGAATGCTTCAGTGACTTTTGCACTTAGAGCACTGAATTATTTGGCTCATGTTATTAAATTTCAGACATACCTGACCAAAGAGCTCTCCAAGTCTTTCTTGAGTAACCTGTGTGCAGATGTCCAGAAGACTGTGGACTCCCAGCTATATACCCTTCAGTCTGCTTCCAACAACTGCTTTCTAATGCAGTTGATTGCATGGCTAGGGAAGCAGTCACCAGCATCACCACTCGTCAGCATGGCTGGATGCTTCTCTGTGATTTTGCAGAAAGCTTTAAGACGTCCTTCGTCAGTACCCCCTATGATGGCTCCACTCTGTTTGGACCATATGTAAGACAAACTAGCTAGGAGTCGGTAATATAGTAAGACCCTCTGTGCAGTAGGAATCCATTTTTCCACTCCCGAGAGAAGCTTTTCTGGAAATCAAGGAACTAGAAATAAAATGTGGTTCCACAGGTCACAGCTTTCTTGTCATGAGAGCCCTGGGGAATAGAGCTTCTCGTGATAGATGAGGAGGCAGCTGCAGTGGATGTCACCATAGAGACAGAGGTGGATCACACAACCAGGGCTTTTGTGGTCCCCTGCAATAACAACCACACTTCCAAAAAATGAAAAACAAGAATACCACTGGCAACAGTTCCAAAACATTTATTCACCAGACCTTAGCGCCTTGGCTATCACAGCCTTTAAGAAGTAAATTTCCTTCACTGAGAAGCCCTGTCATCACCCCTGAAGAGTTGCCCAAAAGCTGCACTTCGGAAGCAGTCAGGCGGGGGTACTTATCCATGCACCATCAAGCCTGGCAAAGCATGACATCCAATTCTAAGTTGCTAAGTATAATTTTCAGAGGGTATTCAATTCCCTTTTCCCTTCCTCCAACAAAAAAGAACATTCCCAGTGCGAACTCACAGCACCAGAAGTTTCCAAACTGGTAAGAAAAGGAGTCAACCAACCAGTCCCCAAAGACTTAGAGCCTGGAGTCTACTGAAGGTTCTTTTTAGTACTCAAAAAAAAAATGGCGACCTTAGCCCAGTTTTGGACCTCAGTCATTTAAACCAATTTGTGAAACAGTCAAAAGTCAGGATGGTCACAATTCAATCTATTTTGAAGGATGATTGGATGTGCTTCATAGATCTCCAGGTTGCATACTGTCATGTAAAGATAGAGAAGCATTCAAGGCTATTCCTTTGTTTCCCACCTGGGAGCCAATCATTATCAATTCAAAGCCCTGCCTTTCGGTCTCACCAGAGCCTCCAGGATGTTTGCCAAGATAATGGCAGTGGTGGCAGTGTATCTTCGTGTGTTAGAGTTCCTGGGTTTTCCAATATCTGCATTATTGGGTCCTAATCACTACTTCCAGTGCTCTGCTATTAAGTCATCTGGACCTTCTGCTCTGTCTGGTGCAAGATCTAGGAATCACATTCATCCTACCCAAAAGTCATCTTACTCTGACTCAACAAACATAATTTATAGGATATCATCTGGATTCAAGTTTACAGCTTGCTCAACTTCCACACTCCAGAGTGGTCTCCTTGTGCCTCACAGCCATCCAGGTATTCCATCACCTTTCTCCTCTAGCAAGATTAATTCTTCATTTCTTAGGTCTAATGGCTCCTACAATCCTCATGATTCCACTAGCCGGATTTTAAATGAGAGTGCTTCAATGTACTCTAGCAGTTCAATGTTGTCAAAACATTTATACTGTACTTACAAAAATTCATCTCTTTTGAATCTGCAGACAATGCATATTCTGATGGATGAAATCTCATTCAGAGACAGAAGAATGTCCATTCCAGATGGATACACCTGTGACTGTTGTGACCATGGATGTATCCCTTATATGGTGGGGGCGAGTGAGCATTTTGAAGGGAAGATGGTCCAAGGTACTTGGTCACACACACAATTCAATCTTCACATCAATATCTTGGAGATGAGGGCAGTCTTCCTAGCACTGCAGGTATTGCAGGACGTCCTCCCCAAGGATGTGATTTCTGTACAAGCAGACAACATGTCAGTAGTTTGGTACACCAACAAACAGGGAGGAGCACTCTCCTATCCCCTATGTCATGATTCCATGAAAGTTTGGTAGAGGGAGATGTCTTCTCATCACTTTCTGATAGCAATGTATATGCCAAGGACATCCAGTGTACTAGAGGACAAATTGAGCAGAGCTACCTTAATGCCTCATGCGTGGTCCCTTAATGCAACAATGACAACCGTAATTTTTTTGTCACTAGGGCCAGCCTTGCTGCAGTCTTTTTGCATCCTATCTGAACAACAAATGCAGAAGTTATTTTGCCGTGATCCCTCCAAAGGCAGTTACTGAGTGATGTCCACAGTTGGCCCCCAGGTCTCCTGTATGCCTTTTGGGAGAAGCATATTGAGGAAAGGAATCGTTGTATGGAGAGCCTGTTTTTAACTGTAGGTGCTAATAATTCTATGAATTTATCTGCTGAATTACAGGGCATGTGCAAAAAATTAGAAAATGTGCTTTTCAAAGAGACGAGCACACATTTTAACATTCTGAGTCTCCAAAGGTACTTAGAACTTGATGTAATGTCATGGGGGTTACATGCATTTAAAAGTCCCAGTGCACCTTTTGACTTAGACAGTGAGGAGGATAAGAGTTTCAAGGCAATGTGGATTGCAATGGATCACTGGTGTTCCCTGGAGTGGGTTAGAATATTGGTGGAAAGTGTCATGGGCTAAACAACATAGGTTACAGGAGGAAGTCCAAAACACTTTACTCAGAATTGACTTCGCAACTCAGTTCCTCCCATTTTGATTCACTGCTCATTGATGTCAATGAAAAACTTAAGTCCTATGAGCAGGACTTAATTGATTGAAAAAAAGATAAACTGAAAAGGAACCTTTGGGACTACAACAA
The DNA here is from genome assembly GCF_019279795.1 of Protopterus annectens. Taxonomy (NCBI): domain Eukaryota; kingdom Metazoa; phylum Chordata; order Ceratodontiformes; family Protopteridae; genus Protopterus; species Protopterus annectens. The sequence goes on from NC_056726.1 coordinate 1,984,672,746, forward strand.
TAGCAGGACATTTTTGTGGAAATTCAAATCCTGCGGACAGTAAATGTCAATGGGTCAGACCAGAAGTAAATTACTTCATGGGATAAAAAGCTGTGAACTGGTTGTTTTGCCTCTTTGAATGGCACAGAGACACTTACAGATTGGGATAGTGATGGGGGTGCTTATCCCCCCTTACCACCAGCTCAGGAACCGGTTTCTCATGAAGATAGATTTCGGAGAGTTCTCAGTTGGTCAAACCAACCAACAAATGAAAAGCAGAGGGGCAGGAATGGACAGGGACAAATTTGAAGGACAGTCAAAACAACATTATAAAACAGGTAGATGGCAATAACATCAAACAGACTAATGGTACATATGACAATGATACTGCTTCTTTAAATGAAAATATTTCCTGTTTTGTTTTATCTGATTTGCTTATGTCAGTTTTGAATTTAGGGTTAAAGTATGTGCCAACAGTACTCCCTCACTTATACACTCTTCTTCTTTCGGCTTTTCCCGGTTAGGGATTGCCACAGCGGATCACCTGTCCACTCATGATTTGCAGTAGAGTTTTTATGGTGTCGATTTGCCAGCCCAGCGCCCAACCTTCCACGGAAGGCACACACATGCACACACTCATACCTAGGGCCAATTTAGAGTGTCCAATCCACCTACAGCATGTCTTTGGGATGTGGGAGGAAACCGGAGCACCCAGAGGAAACCCACGCGACCACAGGGAGGACATGCAGACTCCGCACAGAAGGCACCCCAGACGAGGATCGAACCGGAGAACCTCTTGCTGTGAGGTGACAACACTAACTGTTGCCCCACCGTGGCTGCCCCCCTCACTTATACACCCTTAAATGTGAAATTTACTGGCTTATACAGAAATTACATTTTTTGTATTTTTTCATGATAAACAATTAAATATAAACTCTGTGGATAGTTTATTTTCATGTGTTTCTAATAAAGCAGAATGGAATGAAGTTCATCCCAATAGATATTGTCTCTTAGACACATTGGGGATAGGTTATAAGAGCACATTTATACCCCCGTTTACCAATAATTGTATTCATCAATTTTCTGCAGCTTTTAATTTTTCAGTAGAGGAGTTATTTAAAAACTTTATGAAATCAAAATATAATATTAAATATAAGTTAACGAAAGAGCAAAGGCAAGCTTTGATTAGTATGTGTAATGATTGTGAGTTGAGTATAAAATACTCTGATAAGGGAAACAAGATTATAGATTCATAGTTTCATAGGTGTTTACTAAGCTAATGACTACAAGGGCTTTTTAAGCCTGGCCATGCATCCCAAATCTCTGACAAGTTCTGATACCCTTGATAAGTATAAGCCGGGGCCTGGGAGATGAAACATTTACAAGCTAGAGCCTGGGAGATGAAACATTTACAGGTTGCCTGTGCTCATTAGAGACATAGGTGCCAAAACAGGTATGAATTTCCTGTTCCTCATCCAATTGTCCAGGTTGCACTTGAATTAGATTATGGAGAAACTCTGCTTCACATGGATGGGGAGCCTGTTCCAGAGACAAAGTAATCTCCGGGATACATACCTGTCTGTCCAGCAGGTCCTATTTATATCACAGGCAAGGTGTAAGTCTTTAGAATGGGTAATTCTGGTGCTGTTTGTTTTGCGGATATGCAGGTGATCCATCAGAGTAGGGGGTCTGACAATGCCCTTTATGTCAGGCATAGATCTCCCCTCAGAAGCCTGAAAGAGACAGAATACAGGGATTGAGCCTTGAGGCAGTCTGCATAGGACATTTTACTTAAGCACTGTATTGTATTAGTGGGGAACCTCTGTGGACATTCCAATTGTTGGATGTGCCGGTTAGGTACATACTAAAGGGGGCACTGTACTCATTAATAGGTCTGATGAATCCCGAATACAGTAGAACAATGACTTTCTTGGACTTAGATACCATACCTTTGTTTATAGGTTGCGCAACATAGAATGATTTCCTCACTACTGTAGATACATGATGGTCAAAGGCTAGATTACTATCTATGTGTGTGTTCCTAAGTCCCTGACTACTGGACCAACTGTAAGGGGTGTGTTGTCAATATGATAGCTACCTGGGGTGGATGACTTCCTGAAGGATACTATTATGCATTTCTTGGCATTTAGTTTTAGTCAGTGTGGGATTCAATGATATCTCCTAATTTGCATAGTATCCTTGGCATTTAGTTTTAGTCCATGGCTCTGACACCAGTTGTTTGTCTGTGTCAGACCCTCCTGGAGAACATTTGTGTCACTGTGGGATTCAATGATGGCTCCTAATTTGCAATCATTGCAAATTTAGTTATCCAGAGACCACTGATATTGGCCTTGACTTCAGAGAAGTAAATGCCAAAGAGGAGTGTGTCAGGGACTGATCCTGAGGTACTCCACTGGCCTCCTTGTAGAGGTTGACTCCACAATTCTAACTTCATGGGTCCTGTCTGTGAGACAGTTGGCTATCCACCGGGTGACATACGAGTTTGTAACCTCTTGAGTTTGTCAACAATGCAGGTCAAGGTAAGCAGTGTGAAGGATTTGCCCTCATCCATTGCTTTGATGACCTCCTAAAAGAAGTCCACCAGGTTCAGTAGGCATGATCTGTCCTTGATGAAACCAAACTGGGTTGGGTCCAATGTCTGGAAGTTTACTATATCACTATTGATCATTTCCATGATAATTCTTGACATGGCTTTACATATAAGACTAGTGAGACTTACGGGTCTGTAGTTTCCAGGGTCTGTAGATGGCCCACATTTGTGCAGAGGGATGACTATTGCTGTTCTCCATTCATGAGGCACAAAGCCTGTTTGGAGGTTATAGGTAAACAGCAGTTTTATATGCCCTGATAGGTTATATGTCATGCTATTTCGAAGGCATCCTTGGATATTGTCTGGACCCATTGATGCAGTGTTCTTGGCCTTAGAGGGAGCATTAAGGACCTGCTCCTTAGTTATAGCAGAGGGAGTCATATTTGATGGTATGTCCTGAGGGAAGGTTGAGTGGGAGTGAGGGGTAAAGTTGGAGCTGAATTTATTGGCCAGTAGGTTTACTATATCTTCTAACTCATTATAGGTGTCTCCATTTACAATGAGCTCTGCACAAAATTGTGTTTTGTCTTTGAGGTTGTGGACATAGCTAAAGAATGCTTTGTTGTTGTCCTTGGCCTGGGAAGTGCCAAATTCACCTCAAATTTGGCTTTGGTAGCCTTTATTTGTCATCTGAGATGTTTGTTTAGTTTGATGAGAGTGCTTTTATCCTGCTGGGTGCTGCATCTCCTAATTTTTGCCACGATTGTCTTCCTTCTGTTATACAGCCTATTGATTTTGTGATTCAACCAGGGTGGCTTGTTTTTTGAGTTAGTTCTGTACTTCTTTCTGGTGGGTACAGCTGCCTCTATGCAGCTATTAACATGCTTGTACAGGGTTGCTGTGAACAGTTCTGCCTAGGCAGCAGTGTTCTCAGGGTTTATTGGGGCTTGACATTTTACCAGGTTACCACTTAATAGCAGGAGTTTAGCCTTAGAGTAGTTCCTGAATATTCCAGGTTTAGCTGGGGGTCCAGGTTTTATTTTTACTTCAAAGGAGATCATTTTGTGGTCTGATCTTAATAGGGAAGACATTATACCATGGGATGTGCAACACTTTCCCATACTAGTGAGGACCAGATCCAGTATGGCTCCACCCCTGTTTGGTGTATTGACTATCTGGTTCAAGGAGTTTGTGTCTACAAAATCCAGGAATCTCTGTCCCTGTACATTTGGTGTCATATAGGATTCCCAGTCAATAGTGGGGTAAGTGAAGTTGCCCATGAATATGGTATTGGGTTGGATGATTAGTGTTTTTAATAAGTTTAAATGCATGTTATGGGATTCCTGGGTTATAGAGGGGGACCTATAGCTGACAAGGAAGTGATATTGGATTCTCCCTCTTGTGATCTGAACATGAAGCAGCTCAAGTGCATCATCTTGTTTGACCAGCCTTGAGGTATATTTATTTTTGATGTAATAGCGACACCTCTGTCGCTAGTCCGGTCAGGATAAAACAGACAAACAGTTGTGGGCTCGGTTCAAACAGCTTTATTATATACAAATACATCAGGATTGAGGCTTAGTGACTTAAACTTAAATAAACTTATAAACAGACTGACTACTGCACTCATACATGTTAATACTCTGGGTGTTCTGTCAAAGTGGGACTTCTGCCTGCATGAGCTCTCTATTTATATGCATGTGCCTTCATTTTGATATGTTTCTTAAAGTTACAACACGCACTCTGTTCTACATCCTCCATATTTGAGAAATAAGTCATACACTGAAAATGACAACATTCATTGACATGCAATTGTACAGAAATGATCCTTTGACATGCAATTATACAGAACTAATTATTTGACATAAAATTATGCAGAACTAAATACAAATAAAACAATCATGTCCAGGTTGATGTGTATTTTACACTAGGTCTAGAAATATGACCTGATCGTGTGACAAAAAAATTAGAACTGGGTTTAGCAACAGGAACTGCCTTTAATGAATGTTTAACTTCAGGGACATCTGGGACATCATCAGGAATGGAAATAGGTACTGAGACATGTCCTTCAACAGGAACATCGTCTGGGTTGCTCTGAGATCTAGAGTCTGTATCACAGGTACAATGCTGTGATATCAGTTCAGACACTGGAAGAAGATGCCTGCAATTTCTTCTGTATTCTATATCCTCAGATTCCACTAAGTAGGATCTTGGCTCAGCACATATACCTCTCACTTGACCAATTTGATCAAAACCTTTCACCGTTTCCATCCTCACTATTTCTCCTTCTTTCAATGGACGAAGAAATCTGCCCATTTTATCATAGCTGGACTTCCAAAAGGAATGCTTTTTAAATAGTTGGGCTTTGATTGCTCTAGTGTTTTTAGCATTAGGCACCAACAAAGTAGAACTGATAGGCAAGGTTGTTCTAGTTTGCCTAGATAGAAATCTGTGAGCGGGTGAGCCAAGTAAGTTGTCAAGGAGTATATTTCTAAGATTAAGCAAATTCAAGAAGATATCGGTATTGTCACACTTTGACCTCTCTAGTAATTTGCTTTGCACTTTGTACTGCACGGTCAGCCAGGCCTTTTCACTGGGGTATTCTGGACTGCTAGTAATGTGGATAAAGTCCCACTCCTTTGCAAATTTCTGAAATAACTGACTGGTAAACTGGGCCCCATTGTCAGAAATAACTTTGTGTTGACTACCATGGACTGAGAAGTGCCGTTTCAACTTAGTAATAACAGTACTGGATGTTAGGTTAGATAGCAGATCGATCTCGAACCAGTTTGAACAAGAGTCTACCAACACTAAGTAATTCTGATTGTTCCACTCAAATATGTCTGTGGCTACTGTTGACCAAGGTAGTTCAGGAATCTGGCTTAGCTGAAGTGGCTCTTTTTCCAAATGTGGTTTAGTACTATTGCATACTGAACAAGATGAAAGCACTTTATCAATGTCTTACGACAGAGAAGGCCAAAATACTAGTCCTCGCACTCTTTTTTTGGTAGCTTCGGAACCTGGGTGGCTACGATGCAAAATGTGAATGTACTCATGTTGTAAGGAAGTAGGAATGATAACTTTAGGACCTTTGAAAATGATACCATCTTCCATCAACATCTCATCTCTGTAAGGAAAATAATGTTGCACTTCTATTGGTACACAAGATTGCTTTGGCAGCCAACCAAATTAATGAAGTGGTTGAGCTTTTGGAAAACTGGATCAATCTTTGTATGATCTCTTAGCTCATCAAGTCTTGTGGTAGAAAAATTACGCACCTCCATAACATTGAAGTCAAAGTTTTCTGCATCAAAATTTTCTGTGGAATTTCTGGGTGATCTGGTTAAGGTGTCAGCCAGATAAAGAAGTTTGCTTTTTTATAGACCATTTTGAAGTTGTATTTTTGTAATTTGAGCATCATTCTTTGTAGTCTTGCTGGAGGTGTATGCATAGGCTTCTTTAAAATAGTGACTAGAGATTGATGATCAGACTTGATCTGGATAGCCTGGCCATAAATATAATCATGGAACTTCGAACATGCGAACACAATTGCCAAAAGTTCCTTCTCATTCTGAGCATACTGCATCTCAGTTTGGGTGACAGTTTTAGAAGCATGGGCTACAGGTCTGCCCTCTTGAAGAATAACTGCACCAAGACAGAACTTTGAAGCATCACAGTAAAGAATTACTGGTTTGTGGACATCGTAGTATCTTAACGTAGGTGGACTGGCAATTTTCTGTTTAAGGTCATCAAATGCTCTCTGGTGTTATTCCAACCATGACCAGGCAACATATTTGCATGTCACCTCTCTTAAAAGCACTGATAATTCACTGAAGTCTGGTATAAACTTGCCCAAATAGTTAGCCATACCAAGGAAACGCTGTAAGGCTTGGACATTATCTAGAGCTGGCATTTCAAGAATAGCTGTTTGCTTGGAAGGGTCTGGTCATAAGGCTGTACTGGTAAATAAATGACTTACATAAGTACTTCTGGTAGCCTGAATTTACATTTCAGAGGATTGAGCTTTAAATTCACTTCACGTGCTCCGTCCAGAACTTTCCTGAAGTTTCTGTTATACTCTGCTTCACTATTGCCTCTAGCTAAGAAATCATCTACTATTATAGCACACAGATAACCTTAAAAAATTTTCTCCATTGCACACTGAAAGACTTCACTGGCAAAATTTATTCCAAAAGGCATTCTGAGAAATTTGTATCTGCCAAATGGGGTACTGAATGTAGTCAGTAGTGAAGATTTATGATTAAGCATTACTTGCCAAAATGAACTCTTTGCATCTAAGACAGAAAAAACAGTGGTTTTTGGCATGGGGGTTACAACCTCCTTGACTGTACGCATAGGATGGTGGGGCCTCTTTAATGCTTTGTTTAAGTGTCTTGGGTCAATATATATATTCTGATTTCATCTGCGCTTTTCTTATGAGCAACTACCATGGAAGATACCCATTCTGTTGGTTCTATGACTGGACAAATCACACCTTGCTGCACCATTTTATCTAAATGGACCTTGACTTTGTCCTGCATAGCTATCTGAACTTTTCTCACTGGTCTGACCACTGGACTGACCTGTGGGTCTAATTTCGTGGAGTAATCAACTGGAAGTTTGCCTAGCTTGTCTTTGAAAATATCAGCATACTCTGAGAAAATACCATCGGTAAAACTGGAACTAAGACATTTATTTATTTTATTTTTATTTTATTTTATATTTGTTGACCAGGGTAGTCTGACTGGCTATATGTCCATTTTCAGCTGAGGCCCGGGGAGAAAAGCTCCACATACCAAAAAAGAGTGTACATACATCACTGAGTGATAAACTCAGGCAGACATGTTTAGAAAAAATATAGACAAAGAATACAGGCAGATATCAATATACTTATGTGCTTACATGATGAACTTCTTTGGTAAAAAAAAGCAGTTTCATTCCTAAACTGTCTCTGAGACCTAATAATGACTGTACAGGTCTTTTGACTACATACAATTGCAAGTTGTAACTGTTCCCAGCTGAATAGCATGAATCTCCATAAGCAACAAGCTTTGCAGAATTGGCCAAATTAAGTTGCTCACCAGCTCTTACTGTAGCAAATGTTTCTGCTGACATAACACTACACTTTGAACCAGTGTCTAATATGAGCTCCATGGGTTTACCATTGATCTGGACAGTGCAAAACACTTTGTTCTTTGCCAACAAATCTACTGCATTAAACTTTTCACCAACCACTGATATACCATCTACACAGAAAGTAGAGTTGCAGCTTTCTATATGATCAACTTGCTTTTTTGAGTGGCACTTCTTAATAAATGTATGAGGGTTGCCTGATTTACAGAACTTTTGAAAAGTGGTTCCAGTTTTTACACTTGTGACATTGCTGACCAAATGCTAAACACTTCTGTCTTTTAGACTCATGATTGGCACTACAATTATGACAGTTAACAGTAAGACTTGACTTTGACTTTGCTGACTCACTGTTGTGCTGCACTGAGTATGTGCGTTTTACTGAGCTAGTCTTAGAACATGTTGGAAAGTTACGATATCTCACTGGAAATCCTGCATGGACTGCAGCTGCCATGTGCTTAGGCCTGTTTCTGCTAGCCACGTGCTGCGTGCTGTCTATGTTTACTCTAGAAGCTGTTGAAACCATGCTCTTATCACTTGCAAGCATATTTGTGTGCCTTTCTGTAAACTCATGTATCTGACAAATCTCTATAGCTTTGCTCAACATTAAATCACTGTCACGACGCAAAATCTTTCTCACTGAAGTAATATTAACACCAAATACAAGCCTGTCTTTTATCAACTCATCTTTCAAATCACCAAACCTGCACATTTTAGCCTTGTTTCTCAAGTCAGTAATATGAGCTGCAATAGTTTCTCCTGGCTTTTGGTCTCTTGTATAATATAGGTACCTCTCCAATGTACAATTTATCTGGGGGTTATAGAGGTCTCTAAATTTACATTCCAAGCACTCAGGGTCCTCCCTTGATTCAGCTTGTACAACAATATGGCGTTTTTCTCTCTTTCTCCCCTACATATACTGCTGGTGCATACACAAATGAACGCTCTCTTTCAATGGCTTTTTCCCCTTCAAAGATAAGCAAAATAAATCTCCTAGTACGTGCATCCTTATCAGAAAAAGCTGCTTGTGTGAAAATATTGTATTCCTGCTCAAATACTCTCCAATTCTCTTGGGTCTGCAAAATGCCTCTGCCATATCAACACTAAAGACCCTTGAAATTATGTTTGAGCATACACACACATATGTCAAAAATTTATACCAGAACATGTAATTATATCCAATAGCACAGTAGACTCTTCAAAATAACTGTACTTTGTAAAATAAGTCTCTGTAGCACAAGAACAGTTTGAAACCAATATACTTTGCGAAACCACCCATTATCAGTGTAAGAAACACTTCGAAATGACTAAACTTTGCGAATGAACTGTAGACAGCACAAGAAACTTCTCGTAATGGCTGTACTTTGCAAAATAACTCTGTACAGCTGTAAGAAACACTTCTAAATGACTGCACTATGCGAATAAAATGTACACAGCACAATAATCTTTTCAAAATGACTGTATTTTGACTGCACTTTGCATTTGTAAACTAACTGTACTTTGCACACAGTAAACTCTTCAAAATAACTGTACTGTAATAAAGCACACACTGCAAACACTGCACACTCTGAGATACTTCGAATAACTCTAGTTACACTTTGAATAGGTTTGGTCAATGTGAAATAGTAGCTCATGTCAAAACGTGGTCGTTTACTAAAAAGCATGCAGTCGCCTTGCTTTTTTAGGCTTACTTTGCCCTTTTATTGTACTCATTATGCCCATTTGTTATCATGCTTGTTATACTTTTCTTGTGCTCGTTTTACTTTTAACATGCTCGATATGCAAATTAGAAGTAACTCTGAACACCCACAAGTATTTCTAATAATTCTATCAAATATCATGGTTTTGAATATTTCGTTTAATCAGTAATGAGTTTTGTGCCTTTTGCTTGATTAATAATGCATTTTGTGCTTTGTGAATGCTTCATATCATTTTCTTTACAAAATAAATAATTTGTGCGAGTTTTGGTTACCTGAAGTTCATTTTTGGCCTTTTTTTTTTTAAATTGTTTGAACACTGTATCACCCAACCTGCTCAGTGTAACTTTACCATTAACTCTGCATCTCATGGCTTGAAGAAGTTGCACTCTCTATCCCGGTTCTGACATCATGTTGCTTGTCTGGTCAGGATAAAACAGATGAATAGTTTTGGTTTGGTTCAAGCAGCTTTATTATATATAAACACATCAGGATTGAGTCTTAGTAACTTAAACTTAAATTAACCTATAAACAGACTGACTACTGTGCTCATACATGTTAACAGTCTGGCTGTTCTCTCAAAATGGTACTGCTGCCTGCACATGCTGTCTATTTATATCCACTTGCCCTTGCTTTGAAATGCTTCTTAAAGTTACAACACACGCTCTGTTCTAGAATCTCCACCTTTTAGTCCCTGTCTGTGTAGTAGCTGCTCTACATGTGTGGAAGGCATTATAACCTTGTACTGTTGTTGTGCTCTCTGTGGCTTTAAACTATGTCTCAGTGACTGCACAGACATCAGCATTCTCTAGGGTGAAGAGAGCTCCTAGGGAATGGAGTTTTTTTTTTGTTTAGACTCCTAGCATTGAGCAGTAATACCTTTAGGTTTTCTTGGTTTTGATTTGCTATGTCGGAAGTAGTTTCAGTTTGGCATTACGTAAAAAAGGCACTATCAAGGAAGACAATGTTTTAGCTAATATTCAAAAGCCTGGAAGGGAGAGGTGCAGACCATCCCTGGCAAAGCCGTGTGGACTGTTGACTACCTCCATCCAAGCTGACAAATATTGCACCCCCTTAGGATGACACCAGAAACTTAGCCAGTTATTAAAGTCAATTGTCTTTTGTTCGTATTGTGGCATCATCCTTGGAGAAGTTAATATGCTGTTCAATGCTAAGCTTGTACCAGCTTGAGACACATATTCTGAGAGCTCCATGATGTCTCTCTTCATATAGTCTAGGGAGGTACATCTCAGGTCATTTACTCCCACATGGACTATGACTGAGTCATACTGGTACTTGTGGCCAATGACTTGAGTGTGTACGTAATGTGGCGGATTCTAGCCCCTGATAAGGAACTGACCGTGACTTTCTCCTTACTCATTCTGGTGAGAGGGGCATCAGTGTGTCTCATGATAGATTCACCAATGACCAGAATGTTGGATTGTGTGGTGGTTTGCCTTATCGGCTTAGAGGTACAGGTTCTGTGTGATATGGCTGTGTGTGTTGATGTGGGTGTTGTTTTGAAAGAGTGCATTTGGGGCTGCTGAGGGTATTTGTTATGTTCTAGGAGGTCTTTGTGGTTCAGGAAGGTTACATTTAAGTGCCTCAGCATATGTTGGTCTATAAGTCTGCTTTGAATTGGACCTAATGGGTGCAGCATGTGTACTACTGACAGCCTTACTGACATTAGGAGTACTTTTATGTGAGAGCTTTGCCTCCAGTGACATTGTGTAAATACATCTCTCACATACCATATCAGTTTGTCTGAGAATTAACTGGTTGTCAGTAAACATGAGGCAATTTCTACATTGCCTCAGGATACCCATATCCACCAAGCTGGTAACGGAGATAGTGTGAAAGTTCATATCCATGATGATGGGCCCTTTTTATTGATTAGATATATAGAGCAAGAATATTAAGCAATCTCAGGAGTATTCTGTTTGCAATTCTGGGGACAGTGCTTGTCACTGCAAACTAGTTGTCCTGTGTGCATCTAGGTGTTGGAGAAATTTCAGTCGTGCTTTTACAGGAAAAATATTACTCAAGGTGTCTGAATCTGTACAGGGCATGGCCGAACACTTGAGGGGAAACTAATATGTAGATCCCGAAAATTTAAGGATGAAGTATTTAAGCAGATATCCTGAAATTAGAAACAAATGAAGCAGCACTTACTGAAAACAAAGAATTAGCTTGTCAAGAATGATGAAAAGAGGGGAGTCACATGAATGGCTACTGCTTGGCTACTACTAGTGCTAGTCTTTCTCAACTTCGAGTTATTCATTCCATACTGAATAAACCCCACAACTGCCCTAGTTTCTCAGAACGTGTCTCTCTTTACACTCCCCCCTCGATCTCTCAGAAGTTCTGATCAACATTTACTTCAAATTTATAAACCTAATAAATCTATTGGACAGTACCTCTTCAGCTCTTCTCTTGCCTCCCATTGGAACAAACTTCCTCTGCCTTTGAGAAATATCTCCAATGTTCATGAATTTAAGAAAACACTAAAACTGCATCTTAATATAGTACCTGGTCTTGTCTCTGTAATCTTCCAACTTGAACTCCTTCCCTACTCTAGCTCTGTTTCCTTCCTACTGCCCTCCTTTTGTTTCTCTGCTATCTTCTCTATCTCCTTACTCCTTACTTATAGTTATATGATATTATTATTACTGCTGATACTGTTAAATTTATAAATATTTGTCTTCCACTGTATCTCATTATATTCTTACTGTTGTTTTCGTGGAGATTTTCTCCCCGGGCCTCCACTGAAAAAGGGTTATGCCCACTTGGACCATCCCGGTTAACAAATGTCAAATAAGTAAATAAATGTGCCTTTGCTTCTTCTCTCACCAGAAACAACACGTTAGCACCAGTCCCAAGATGAGAATCATGCCACAGCCTATTTGGTGATCCACAGTATTGTCCCAGATGATGCAAGGGTCTGTAGGCTAGTTCCAGCCTTTTCCTGGGAGATGCCTTGAATAGCAACGAGACCAGTCAGGAATGTTAGGCATAGACACTCATTGTCCAACCAGAAACAGTCAGGAATCAATGCACTCTGCTCCTTCTTTCACCAGGGGCAGAATATAAGCATAAAGTCCAAGCTGTTATCTATGATATGAAGCCGTCATTAGGCTTACTGGTGATCAACAGTCTCCAGGAAGTAATGTCCCCGTACTCCTACTCTCACCAGGAGAAAACTGAAGCACTGATCCAAAGATGACTACTGAGAGGCAGAATGTGGGCTCTCCAATAACTGGTGGTCTTGCAATAGATGCTTAAAGTTAAGATGAAAAAATGGGTTAATATAAACACTGCAGTGTGTACTAAGCAGTTAGATATAAAAAAGGGGGTAACTAAAGTTTTATCTGTCTAAGTGGAGGGCCACTAATTTTAAAAGCGCAAGATAGATTGAAATGGGGTGGGCACTTTAGTTTTCTGGCTGTATGGAATGCAATGGGATGGACAATCAATTTAAATAGTTGGAGGGTAGTGATTTCACAAAATGATAATTTTGTGCTAACTCACAACAGCCAGTTGAAAGGGGAGAGGGATCTTAGGATCATAGGAGGTTACTAAGCTATTGGCCCTGAGGCCCTTATAAGCCTAGCCAAGAGTATAGCCCATGTTTAAACAAATCCGTACCCAGAGCCCCTGTCCAGTAGGGACACAGGTGGAATCCCAAGAGTGTATTCTCTGTTTCCCATCCAGTTATCCAGGTTGCGCTTAAAAAGGGATAATGAAGTACTCTGCTTGACATAGAGAAGGAGTTTATTCCACAGATGAGGGAATCTCTGGGACACAAATGTGTCCCGCCAACAAGTCCTATTGATATCACAGACCAGGTTGAGGTCGCTCTTACTGGTTGCTTGAGTAGAGCTTGACTTGCGGATATGCAGCAGTACCATCAAGGCAGGGTCTGAGATTGCTTTGTATGCCAGACAGAGATCACCTCTGAGGAGTCTGTATGAAACTGAGTAGACGGACAGGGCTTTTAGCCTATCTATGTAGGGTAGGTGTTTGAGGCCCTGCATTCTCCTGGTGAGGAACCTCTGTGGTCTGTCCAGCTGCTGCATGTGCTTTGCGAGGTACATGCCGAAGGGAACTGTACTCAGTAATTGGCCTTATAAGGCAAGAATCAATGTACTCTGCTCCTTCTCTCACCAGGGGCAGAATATAAGCATAAATTCCAAGCTGTCACCTATGCTATGAAGCCTTTGAAGCTTTAAGCTATGAAGTACTACGTCACAAGATGGGTTGTCAACTGGCTCACGGACATAACCCACATGGTGAGAGTTGCAGGAGCTAGGTCCGACTCTAAACCGGTTACAAGTGGCATTCCCCGGGGCTCAGTTCTAGGACCCCTTCTGTTCGGCATATACTTCTCAGAGGTACAGGCAAGCACAGGAAGACTATGGCTGACCAAGTTCGCAGACGACTGCAAACTAGGGGCTATAATTGACTCATCGGCTGACACAGACATCCTTCAAAAGGGTCTCACTGAGACGGATACCTGGTGTCAAAATCATGGCCTCAAGCTAAATGCCAAAAAGTGCATAGTCATCCCCTTTGGAAAAAACAAAGTACCCACAAACTACTACATTAGGCGGTAGTCCCCTAAATACGGAAAACATAATAAGGGATCTGGGGACCCAAGTAGATAGTAATCTCACCTTTGATAATCACATTGCCCAAAGTGGTTAGAAAATCATTCTACGTGGCCCACCTAATCAAAAAAAGGGTTTGCATCCAAATCAAAAGAGGTCATTGTGCCCCTCTACTCATCAGTCATCAGACCCATCATAGAGTACAATGCCCCATTTGGGATGTACCTTACAAGACACTTGCAACAGCTGGAAAGACCACAGAAGTACCTCACCAAGAGGATCACTGGCCTCAAACAGATGCCCTATGCAGCTCCACTGAAGAAACTCCAGCTGTACTCAGTTGCATACTGCCTACTCAGAGGTGATCTCTGCCTGACATACAAGGACATGTCCAACCCGGAATTGATGGACATGCTCCACCTAAACAAAACCTTATCCCCTCGAGCCACACACTCTAGGGATCTAAACCTCCCCACAACAATAAATAGGACGTGCTGGAGGGATAGATTCCTGTCCCAGAGACTTTCCATGTTTTGGAACAAGATTCCAATCTACATTAGGCAGAGCTCCTCACTAACACTCTTCAAAAGAAACCTTGATGAGTGGATGGGAAACAGAAAGTTTACCCCGGGGATCACTTCATTGGCTCTGCTGGACAGAGGCACAGGGAACTAATCTAAGGGAGTGGCGAAAACCAACACATTCTGGCTACGCTTATAAATGCCTTCGGGCAGATAGCCTAGTACCTACCAATGAACCTATGAATACAGGGATCTTATGACCTCTTTGTCCCTGGATGAGATACCTTTACTTATGAGGTGGGCCATGTAAAAAGCTTTCGGTACCACGGAAGCAGAATGGTGGTCAAAAATCAGGTTGCTATCAACCTGGGTGCACAAATTCCTCACTACTGATTGTGTACGTAGGACGTTGTTATTAATGTGATATGTAGGGACGTCAGTCTCCCCAAAGGGGACGATGATGCATTTTTTGGCATTCAGCTTGAGGCCATGTTTCTGGCATGAGTCATTTGTTTGGGTGAGACCCTCTTGGGGGACATCCACATCACTTGGGAAATTGATGACTGCGTCCAGCTTGCAGTCATCTGCAAACCTGGTCATCCGTAGTCCACCTGTTTTGGCCTGCACCACAGAGAAGTATATCCCGAATAACAGAGGCCCCAAGACTGATCCCTGGGGTACGCCGCTCGTTACGGGTCTACTGCTTGAGGTCGCTTCCCCTGTTTTGATTAGGTGGGTTCTATCAGTGAGCCAATTTGCTACCCATCTGGTAACATATGGATTGATGCCTAGCTGAGAGAGTTTATCTACTATGCCCGAGTGGAGAATAATGTCGAAGGCTTTGACCAGGTCAAGGAAGGCAGTGTGCACCATCTTCCCCTCGTCCATGGCTTTGGTGACTGTCTTAAAGAAGTCGACCAGATTTAACAGACATGACCGCCTCTTGACAAAGCAAACTGTGTGGGGTTGAGTGTTTGGAGGTTGCTAATGTCACTGTTAATGAGGTCCATGATAATCCATTCCATGGCCTTGCAGATCAGGCTAGTTAGGCTGATGGGTCTACAATTTCCTGGATCAGTGGACACTCCATCTTTGTGTAAAGCGATGACAGTGGTTGTCCTCTGCTCAGCTGGGACAAAGCCATAACTTAGACTTTGGTTGAATAGGGTGCCTAATGGTGCTGCAGGTTCATGCCTGAGTTCATGCAGGATGCAGCCTGGGATGTTATCGGGTCCCAGTGAGGCTGTATTTTTTGCCTTTTAGAGGGCAGTGATGACCTCTTCCCTAGAGATAAGGGGTGTGGGCCAGGTACTGGGGATGTCCTGATTTACTGATGGGGGGACAGAAGGGAGATGTTTTTGCTGAATCTGTCAGCCTGTAGATTGGCTATATCTACAGCATTTGTGTATGTGGTGTCCTTGACCACCAGTTCTGAATAGATCTGGGTGCTTCCTTTGAGATTTCGGACATATGTGAAGAAGGCCTTATGATTGTCTCCAGTAGATGTGGCTAATTTGGACTCGAAGCTGGCTTTAGAGGATTTCATTAGTGTTCTTATTTGCTTGTTCAGGCTAAGGAGAGATTGCTTCCAATTGGGCATCTGCTCCTGGACAGCATTTTTTCCTTTTGTTATATAGTTTATTTATTGCATATGTCCACCAGACAGGTTTACTCTTCCCTGCGGAGGATGATTTTGTCCTGTCAGGTATTCCTGATTCCATGCGTCCATATGAATGCTTGTATAGTACTTTGGTGTAGATTTGGACATTGGTGCCAGTTTCTGCAGTGGGGGAGGGGGCTGGGAAGCTGTTTATACCATCTCTCAGGAGGTTATAATCAGCTTTGGAGAAGTTTTTTTGTTTGACCCTAGCTAGAGGGCAGGTCGGGGGGAGATGATAACTTCGAAAGTTACCGCTTTATGGTCAGATCTTACCAGGGAGAATGATACTGTAGGGATGCTGCAGTGGTTACTCATATTGGTTAATAGCAGATCCAAGATCTTATCACCTCTTGTGTGGTATCAACTAGCTGTTTCAAGGTGTTTGTGTTGACAAAATCGAGGAATCTCTGGGCATTTGTGTTCTGACATGAGTAGTTCTTCCAATCTATGTCTGGGTAATTAAAGTTGCCCAAGATCAGTGTAAAGGATTGAATCTTGATAGATTCAAAGAGGTCCAGATAGGCAGAGTGGGCATCTTGAATCAAATATGGGGGCCTGTAGCTAGCTATGATTTGAATATGGGTCTTGTCAATGGTTAAATGCACCTGGAGTGCCTCCTATGCTTCATACTGTTTGACCAGCCTGGAGGTGTGTGTGTCTTTAATATATATTGAAACCACCTCTTTTGGCTTTGCTCCCCACATTTTGGGGTCTGAATGTATGATGGGATGAGTAACCAGGTACGGCTGGTGTGTTCTCTGCAGCTTTTCGCCAGGTTTCTGTGACCACACATGTCAGCATCTTCCAGGGTTAAGAATGTTTGCAATAAGTGCAGTTTCATGTTTAGACTCCTAGCGTTTAGCAGCATGACCTTTAATTTGTGTTTTTTTGAGATTTTTATGTTGGTAGTAGCGACCTCATGACTTTTCCTAAAAAAAGCACTATGGGGGAGGCAAGAGTCTTGAAGCCTGAAGCCCAAGTGAGACAGATGCAGGCCATCTCTAGCAAAACATCATGGACTGTTGATCATATCTTCCCAGGCTGTCAGGCACAGGATCCCCAAGGAATGACACCAGAAACTAAGCCAACTGTTAAAGTCAGTCATTTTCTGTTTGTATTGAGGCATCATTCTGGGTGATGGTAGAATGCTGCTTAAGGCTAGAGACATACCTGCCTGGGCCACATATTCAGTAAGCTCAGTCATATTTGTCTTTATATAGTCCAGGGAGGTACGTCTCAAGTCGTTCATGCCAACATGGAATATGACAGAGTCATAACAGTACCTGTTATTGAGAGACTTGAGTACGTATGTGATATGGTGGATTCTGGCTCCTGACAAACAGCTAACTGTGACATGTTAAGTTGTCTATCTCGCCTTCATTCTTGCTGGATGGGTTCGGAGCCGATCCTCGGCTCCGACTCGGCCACTCTAAAAGCTCGAGAGTTGGTTCCACCGGCTCGAGGCTCCCCCTATATCCCACAATGCTAGGCGTGAGTTACCTCAGATCTCGTTTGCCGCTACAGCGATCGAGGTGTGTTTTCTACCGGCTCCAGGTTAGTGAAAGTTAGAATAGTTTAAATTCTTTAACTTAGACTAGTTTAGTGTAATTTTCTTCCCCCTTAGTGTAGTGGACTTACTTATCCTTTTATAAAGAACATATAGTTCTTCCCTAAGGCCTTCAGGCCCTTCCTCCCTTTCCTTAGGGTGTGTGTGTGTTTACTTAGGGACTTTTATTAACTTACCTTTAGTTTTTAAATAATTCCCTTTTAATCCTATCAGTGTAATCTGTGTGTGTGTGTTTTTGTGTGTGATTACACTTCAGGTTCCTTGAGTATGTCCAAGGATACAAAGGTCTCAGGCTTCAAGAAGTGTGACTCATGCTGTCAGAAAATGTCTCTGACAGACGGTCACATTTCTTGTGTGTACTGCCTGGGACCTTTACACCTGCAGGACTCTTGTGCTGTATGCCATGGCTTCAGCCCTAGAGTCCTGCAGGAGAGAAAAAATAAACTCATTTTGAGGGGTTTAATTAAGCCTGAAGGTTCCCTTCCTGTGTCTTCTGGGAAACCTTCTAAGGCTTCTAAGACCTCGGCTCCAGCTTCAGAGTCGAGGCCTAAGGCTTTGAAGCCTACTGCTTCATCGGCTCCGGCTGGAGCCGATGAGTCTGTGACTGCTGTTTCAGTGGTTTCCTCGGCTCGGCCGGAGCCGAGGCATTAGAAGTCATGGGTCGGCTCCGATCATACCATCGGAGCCGACATCTAGAAAGAGATAGAGGTCACCGTCCCTTGGCTCCGTTCATTCGGCTCCAGCGTCTCCCCTGCTGTCTGAACGAGCCATAGATCTCACTCCTCCAGGTCATCGAGGCTCTCAGATCACGACCTCCAGAGGGTAGTGAGTAGACTTTTGAAGTCCGAGGCACTGGCCCAAATGCTCCAGAGTCCGACTCATCAGTCGATGCCTCAGCTTGTTCCAATTAATATTCCTCCTCCGACTCCTTTGAGCTCGGGCCGGGCGTCGGAACCGAGACTGTGGTAGCGACGGAGCCGATACATTTGTCTTCGGCTCCGTCGTCGGCTCCGATTTCTTCCTTTGAAGAATCTCGGCCGGGCTTCCTCGTCGGCTCGAGGGGTGAGTGGCATTGGACCCTTGTCCGACCCCCTCTCCCTCTCGGTGCTTCGGCTGGTGAGTTCGGCTCCGACATCGGCCTCGAGCCATCTCTGTCGGTGCCGAGGGAGGTTCTCAGCTTCGGAGCGGGGACCTCTGGCTCTGCCTGACAGCGGTGCATTCGAGGTCATGCGGAGTGTGTTGGAACCTTGTTAGACTCCACAGTCGGCTCCGTCCGCCCCTCCCACTTGGTGCCTTTGGTTATGTCGACTCACTCCCTCATCCCAGACCGCAGAGAGCAAGCTCCTCAAGAATCCCCTGTGGGATCTCATCCTCTTCAGAGGACTCTGCTGAATTGGCAGGGGAGGACACTAGGAAGAGAAAGTGTAAGAGGAAGCACTTAGACGCACCTGAGTCTGTGACCTCTGACACAGATTTAGAGGATTCGAGGGTTCCCCACGTTCCCCTTCTGAAGATGTCTCTTTCGCAGACATTCTAGAGATCCTGAAACAGAGGGAAATTGGCCAGCCCTTAACCCTTCGGAGGATGAATCTGTGTATCTTGAGGCGTTTGGCTCTCGCCCTTCCACCTCCTGGGTGTCCCCCCCCCCCTTGGTCCCCCCATGCCGGTGGTTGCAAAGAAGGCCTGGGCGGCTCCTGGTTCAGTGGGCCCTACCCCCAGGAGACCCTCCAAATTTATAACAGCACCAACTGACAAGCAATTTCTCACAAAAGGTGTTTCTGTGGATGCTATGGTGGTAGCTGCTGCCACCAAGAAGGAACTAGCTGATCCTTCGGTGCCTGTCCATCCACCTAACAAGGAATCCAGGTCTATGGACAGGTACGGGAAGCGGATGTTCTCGTCAGCGACCTTTGCAATGCGTTCGCTGAACTACCTATGCCATTTTACTCGTCTTCAAAGGGACTTGATCAAGGAAGCGAGTGATATGTTGAAGGATCCTACAGCTGCGGGTTTTCAGGACAAGATGAACACTCAGCTGGCTACCCTGAACTCCATAGCTAACTCCTCCATGCCTCCTTTCTTATGCGGCTGATGGAGCGAGCAGGGCCGCAGGGACAGGTGTGGCCTTACGCAGGCACGCCTGGATGCGGTTATGCAACTTTGCGGACCCCTTTAAAACGTCTTTCACTAATTCCCGATTGATGGATCATCTCTTTTTGTTCCTCAAGTGAAAGAAACCTTGACTAGGTGCGAGACAGATGGCAAGACTCTTTTTGCCGCCGGAGTCCGTTTTCTACTCCTTCTAGGCCTTACCCCAAAGGCCAGAAAAGTGGGAAAATGTGGTTCCGTAAACAATCTCAAGGGACTTCGCCTGACGACAAAGTCGGTTCCCGCCAGAGGCAGAGGGGGAACAACAATGGTAGACGCCGCCCTAGAGGCAGGGGGTCCGCAGAACCAGGGCAACCGGGAAGTCTTCTCTGATAAGCCCTTGCAGCACCCCTGAGGTGTTGCCCGACTGCCTACCTTCGGAGGCAGTCGGGGAAGATTGTCACTGTACCCAAAAGCCTGGCTATCCCTGACTCAAGACAAATGGGTACAGTCCATCATTTCGAGGGCTATTCCATTCCCTTCTTTCGCATTCCAAACCAATCAAAAATCCATTCCAGATGTTCCACCGCTCAAAGGGATCTTGCAGCTTTGGAAATTTCAAAGCTGCTTGCAAAAGAGCAATTCAGCCAGTTCCAGCAGACCAGCAAGGATCCGGAATCTACTCCAGGTTCTTTTAGTTCCAAAGAAAACAGGGGACTGGAGACCAATTTTGGATCTCAGTATCTTGAACAAGTCAGTCAAGAAAACAAGATTTCGGATGGTCACGCTGAAGTCCATCCTTCCCCTTTGGGAAAGGGAAGCTGGATGTGCTCTATAGATCTTCAGGATGCGTACTATCACATAAAATGAAAAGACGCTCCAGAAGATTCCTCCGCTTCAGGCTGGGAACCAGTCATTTTCAATTCAGGGCCCTGCCCTTTGGTCTCACCACTGCCCCCGGTGTTTACCAAATGCATGGCAGCGGTAGCTTCTCACCTGAGACGACAAGGATTCCAGGTGTTTCCATATTTGGACGACTGGCTCCTTACAGCCCCACCAAGCATCTTCTTCTAATGGCCAGGGACTACACCTTTCGCACTTGTCGAAATTTAGGCATTTCAATAAATTTGAAAAGTCTGTTTTGTCGCCTTGTCGTACTATTACCTTCATAGGCGCAAATCTAGACACAATCAACATGTCTGCGAGACTAACAGATCAGAGAATAACAGACATACACAAAATGGTTTCGCTCCTCTTCAGCAGCAACAGAATCAAAGCCAGGTTAGTTCTGAAAGTGTTGGGGATTATGGCGGCTGCCATACCTCTGCTTCCATTAGCCAGATTCCACATGAGAATCCTTCAATGGATGCTCTTCACGCAATGGTCGTACCAGCAACTTCCAATGTCTCACACCATTATAATCACGCAAACATGCAGAAATCATCTTCTGTGGTGGATGTCTTCCCCTCAGCTCTTATTGGGAAGACCCTTTCTTCCTTCCCCTCCGGTTGCTACTCTGACAACGGACGCCTCCCTGATCGGGTGGGGGGGGCATTATCAGGGCAGAACTGTCCAGGGCACATGGCAACCAGACGAATGCCACTTGCACATAAATGTTCTAGAGATGAGAGCAGTGCTTTTAGCGTTGCAAGCCCTTCAAGACTCTCTTCCCTTGGGAACGATAGCAACCCAGACGGACAATATGTCCGTAGTGTGGTATATCAACAAACAAGGCGGAACCAGGTCCTACCCCCTGTGTCGAGAAGCACTCAGACTGTGGCAATGGGCGATTTCTTCTCAGCGTTTTCTGATAGCAACGCACATCCCCGGGAAGTCCAATCAAATCGCGGACAAGTTGAGCAGAGCTATCCTCATGCCTCACGAGTGGTCTCTGAAAGACTCTGTTGTGAGAGAAATTTTTCTCAAGTGGGGCCAGCCTTGCTGCGACCTTTTTGCTACTCCCCAAAACAGCAAGTGCAGAGATTTTTTCACCCTATTCCCGTTACCAGGCCAACCCAGCAGAGACGCGCTAGTCCAAGTTTGGCCCCGGGGACTTCTGTATGCATTTCCCCCCTTCCCACTAATCTCTCAAGTAATATAGAAAGCTATCACTCAGAAGGCTTCATTGATCCTCATTGCTCCGTACTGGCCTCGACAGGTTTGGTTCCCCTTTCTACATCAGTTTCTGTTGGAGCGACCTTGGCATCTGGACCTAGTTCCAGATCTTTTGATCCATCAGTCGGGTCAGTTTCATCGCTCCCTTCCCTCTCTGAACCTCACTGCTTGGTTCCTCCAATTCCAACTTTAGCCAGGCTTCCTCAAATATCTCACTCTGTTCGAGATATTTTGATAGCTTCCCATAAATCTTCCACTCGAAAGATTTATTTGAGTAAGTGGAAACGTTTTGCCTATTGGGCTCAAGGAAGGGACATAGATCCTTTCACTGCTTCCATCCAAATGGTCCTTGATTTTCTAGCTGAACTCTTCCATGCAGGTTCATCTCCTTCTACTCCTAAAGTTCAATTGGCAGCTATTTCTAACTTTCATGTGGGCATTTCAGATTCTGCCATCATGTCCCACAAGCTTTGCAAAGCCTTTTTGAAGGGAGTTTTTCTACTCAGACCTCGGTAAGAAATCCTCCTCCTCCTTGGGACCTAAATTTAGTTCTCAGTTCTTTAATTCTCTCCTTGCGAACCTGCATCCTCCTGTTCTTTAAAATTACTATCATGGAAGACTCTCTTTCTAGTAGCTATTACTTCAGCTAGAAGAGTTTCAGAACTTCATGCACTCAGCTGTCGACCTCCTTATCTGTTGTTCCATAAGGACAGAGTATCCTTACGAACCAACCCGTCCTTTTTACCTAAAATAGCCTCCACGGCTAACCTAAATCAAAGCATTGACCTCCAGGTGTTTTTTCCAGAATATTCTAACAGATCTGAACAAAGATTACATTGGCTAGATGTTCATCATCAGTTAAGGTACTATTTGGATAGAACAAAACAATTCAGAAAATCTGACCAGCTGTTCGTCTCTTATGCAGAAGGCAGAAAGGGACTTTCAGTTTCAAAGGTATCATTATCCAGATGGCTAACATCCCTGATTTCCCTTGTTTATGAAATTAGACACCAAAAGCTGCCTAGCAAACCTAAAGCCCATTCTACCAGAGCCTTGGCTACTTCTATAGCCTTCCAAGATAGACTGCCTATTGACACCATTTGTGCAGCGGCTACTTGGGCTACTCCTCACACTTTCATTTCTCATTATAAGTTGGATTTAGCCTCTAGACATAGAGCTAACTTTGGTTCCACTGTTCTCAAGAGTCTGTTCCGTTAGGCCACCCGGGACAAGGTGCTAGGGACGCGGTCCCATCCAGCAAGAATGAAGGCGAGATAGACAACTTAACATATAGAAGTTATGTTCTTACCATAACGCTCCATGTTAGTTGTCTTCTTCTCGCCTTCTTCTTAAGGCCCCACCCTCCTTCCCCTGGCCTGGACAGACCTAGAGGAGTTTTGATTGTGACCTCTCTTTCTACCACCTCTTTACTTTAGGTATATGCTCTGCTGTGCATATTTCCTGGTTCAGGATGTAGGTCACCCTTCTCTTCTCCCTTGTTTATAGAGGTGGACTTTGTTACTAGTTATTTTACTACTATTATAGGCAGTGCCTAGCTTACAAACGAGATCTGAGGTAACTCACGCCTAGCATTGTGGGATATAGGGGGAGCCTCGAGCCGGTGGAACCAACTCTCGAGCTTTTAGAGTGGCCGAGTCGGAGCCGAGGATCGGCTCCGAACCCATCCAGCAAGAAGAAGGTGAGAAGAAGACAACTAACATGGAACGTTATGGTAAGAACATAACTTCTATTTTCTCCTTATCCAGCCTGGTGAGTGGCACATCTGTGTGTCTCACAATGGAGTCTCCTATGACTAATATGTTGGTTTTATGTTTAGGCCTTAGTGGTTGCGAGACAGTGGTGTGTGGACTATGCATGGTATGTGGTGTGAAGGGTTGTGGAGTTCTCATGTGTTTTTGCCTGTGAGGTCTCCTTTGTTTGAGTTTGTTTTTGTTGAGAACCTCTGCATATGTGGGTGTGTGTTGTGTAGTTGTGGGTGGTGTTTGAAGTGTAGTGATTGTGTTGCCAACCTTTTTAGTGCCAGATATACTGGCTTGTGATGGAGAGAGCATAGACTGTAACTTCTTTATGCAATTGCATCTCTCACAGTCAAATTGTGTTCTTAGGTGGTAGTAGTAGATGGTTGTCCGTGTACATGAGGCAGTTGCTGCCCTGTCTCAGGAAGCCCATATCAACCAGGCTGGCAGGAAAAAACGTAGGAAATTGTCTATCCATATTTGTCAGAATCTGAGGGAGAGAGGCCAGGGAGAGCTGAGGGTTAGGCTTAAAGTCCAAATGCTTAAACCAAAACTAATAGGCTTAGAATAATGCTTAAAATTTAAACAGACTAAAACAAGCAGTAATAAATGCAGCAGAGAAGATGCAGTTGATCAGTTTAGAGAACAAGTAGCAGAAAAACCAAGATGACGTGATACAGTAGGAGGAGGAAACACAAATACTGTCAAAGCAGCTGAATACATTTTTTTTTTTTTTTTTTTAGTAAAGTGGAAAGGGAGAAAGGAGATAATTAAAGGATGTTAAGTTGTCAATCTCGCCTTCATTTTTGCTGGATGGGTTCGGAGCCGAACCTCGGCTCCGACTCGGCCGAATACTAAAGCTCGAGAGCTATTTTTACCAGCTTGAGGCTATCCTATGTCCCATAATGCTAGGTGAAATATACCCAGATCTCGTTTGCCACTTAGCTACGAGGTTGCGTTTTTCACCGGCTCCAGGTCGTATAATTTTATTAATAACTTTTGAAGTAGTTTTTAGTCAGTTTTTCATCCCTTTTTGTTCCTTTAGTATCAGTGTAGTTAGCGACTAGTCTTTCCTCCCTTTTAGTTGCTGATCTCCCTTTTTCTCCACCCTTAAGGTGGTTGGGCCTCTGACCCTCCCCTTGTAGTACAGTTTTCCCCCCGGTTGTTCTGTGTGTGGAATCCTGTCCTTTTTACTTAGTGGTAGTTCCCTTTTTTATAGTAAATTGTTTATAGTGTAGTGTATTGTGTGTGGTTTTTGTACAGTATGTCCAAGGATACTAAGGTATCGGGTTTCAAGAAGTGTGACTCGTGCTGTCAGAAGATGTCTCTGACAGACGGTCACACTTCTTGTGTGTATTGTTTGGGCCCTCTGCACCTGCAGGACTCGTGTTCCATCTGCCATGCTTTTAGCCCTAGAGTCCTGCAGGAGCGCAGAAACAAACTTATACTTAGAGGCTTGTTAAAGCCTGAAGATTCCCCGGCTAAGACTATGGCTGGGAAACCTTCAAAGCCCGCCAAATCGTTGGCTCCATGTTCGGAGCCGGCACAGAGTGGTGCTCTTGCTGCCTCGTCGGTTCCGGCCGGAACCAAGGCATCTAGACCTCAGTCGGCTCCGACCTTAGTGTCGGAGCCATCCCCGAGCAGAAAGCGCTCTAGGTCTCCGTCTCTCGAGTCGGTTAGATCGGCTCCGAAGTCTCCTCTCTTGTCGGAGTGGAGCCATAGATCTCATTCCTCTAGGTCTTCCAGGGTTTCGGACCATGACCTCAAGAGGGTAGTCAACCGGCTTTTAAAGTCACAGGCACTGGCCCAGTTGCTGCATAGCCCGTCTCAACAGACAGGGGCTACCCCTACACCTGCTCAAGTTCCTCCTCCGACTACCCTGCTGAGTTTGGAGCCAGAGGTCGTCGAGGTGAGTACTGTGGGGGCGTCGGAACAGATTCCCCTGTTGTTGGTTCCTTCGTTGGCTCCAATCCCATCCTTGGCTCCATCCTTGGAGGGATCCGGGCGCCAAGATTCCCTCGTCGGCTCCGAGGGGGCGAGTGGCATCGGACCCTTGTCTGACCCCGCTCTCCCTCTCGGAGCTTCGGCGCAGGTGAGTTCGGCCCCATCGGCCTCGGAGCCGTCCCTCTCGGTGCCGGGGAGAGTTCTCATCTCTTCGGAGTTGGGTCCTGCTTCTCTGCCTGACAGGGGTGCCCTTGAGGTGATGAGGAGTGTGCTGGCTCCTATACTGGCACCACGGTTGGCCTCCTCGGCCCCTCCCTCCACAGTGCCTGCTTTGGCCCCTGCCTACCCTCTTGACCCCATGTGAGGAGAACTGATGCTCCAGGCTGCCCCATTGGGCCTTTCTTACTCTTCCGAGGCCTCACCTGACCCTGCGGGGGAGCCCCCCTCGGAAGAGGACATGTAAGAGGAAACATGTTGACTCTCCTGAATCAGTAACATCTGACACCGACTTGGATGATTCAGAGGGGTCCCCAAGGTCCCCCTCTGAGGATGCCTCCTTTTCTGACTCTTAGAGATCCTCAAACAGAGGGGGAACTGGTCTGCCCTTAACTCATCCGAGGACGAGTCGGTGTACCTGGATGCCTTCGGTTCTCGCCCTTCCACCTCCTGGGTGTCCCTGCCTTTCGACCCAGTTATGGAGGTAGTGGCTCGGAAGGCGTGGACGGCTCCAGATACTATGGAACCAACTCCCCGGGGGCCCACTAAATTTATTACTGCTCCCACAGATAAGCAGTTTCTTTCCAAGGTTGTTCCCGTGGATGCCATGGTGGTGGCGGCAGCCACTAAGAAGGAGTTGGCTGACCCTTCAGTACCTGTCCATCCTCCTAATAAGGAATCTAGGATGATGGATAGGTACGGCAAGCGGATGTTTTCCTCAGCGACCTTTGCTATTCAGTCGCTGAATTACTTATGCCATTTCACCCGACTTCAGAGGGACCTTCTCAAGGAACTGGGTGAAACATTGCAGGACCCAACAGCTGTGGGGTCTCAGGAAAAGATCAACTCCCAGCTAGGGACCCTGAACTCTATCGTCAACTCTTCCATGCGGCTCATCTCGTATGCAGCCGATGGAGCGAGTAGAGCCGCAGGTACGGGTGTTGATCTAAGGAGACACACCTGGATGCGGCTCTGCAATTTTGCTGACCCCTTCAAGGCATCATTCACTAACACCCCCTTTGATGGTTCTGCTCTTTTTGGACCTCAAGTGAAGGACACCTTAACCAG
Organism: Protopterus annectens; assembly: GCF_019279795.1. Classification (NCBI taxonomy): domain Eukaryota; kingdom Metazoa; phylum Chordata; order Ceratodontiformes; family Protopteridae; genus Protopterus; species Protopterus annectens. The sequence continues at coordinate 1,984,699,646 of NC_056726.1, forward strand.
GTGTGAACAAGAAGGCAAGACTCTCTCTGCCATGGGAGTCCATTTTTCCGCCCCTTCTAGACCATATCCTAAGTGTCAAAAGGGCGGGAAAATGTGGTTCCACAAACCTCAGGGAGTTCTGCCGGATGCACGTGGTGAGCTTCCCTCTAGAGGCAGAGGAGGGAACAATAACAGACGCCACCCTAGGGGCAGGGGGGGTCCGCAGAATCAGGGTAGCAGAGAACCTTTCTCTGACAAACCCTTTCAGCACCCCTGAGGAGCTGCCCCACTGTCCACCTTCGGTGGCAGTCGGGGGGAAGACTTTCGCTGTACCCAGAAGCCTGGTTCTCCCTTACGCAGGACAGATGGGTATGGTCGATCATATCGGAGGGTTGCAAAATCCCATTTATCCACACCCCACATCAACCAAAAGGGCCTCTTCCAGACGTTCCACCCGGTCTGAGAGACCAAGCGGCACTAGAAATTTCAAAGCTGCTTTTAAAAAGAGGCATCCAGCCAGTCCCGGCAGACCAACAAGGATCCAGAATCTACTCCAAATTCTTTTTGTTACCAAAAAAGACAGGGGACTGGAGACCTATTTTGGATCTCAGCAGACTGAACAAATCGGTTCACAGAACAAAATTCCGGATGGTCACGCTACAGTCCATTCTTCCCATTCTGGGTCAGGGCAATTAGATGTGCTCTATAGACCTTCCGGATGCGTACTATCATATCAAAATGAACAGGCACTACAGGAGGTTTCTCCGCTTCCGGCTGGGAGCCAGTCACTACCAATTCAGAGCCCTACCCTTTGACCTCACCACATCCCCCAGGGTGTTTACCAAATGCATGGCAGTGGTTGCGGCTCACTTGAGACGTCAAGGATTCCAGGTGTTTCCATATTTAGACGACTGTCTCCTTACTGCCACCACCAGGCATCAGCTTCTTCAAGCCAGGGATTACGCTGTACAAACCTGCAAAGTGCTAGGCATCTCTATAAATTTCGAAAAATCTGCTTTGTCGCCTTGTCAGCATATTACCTTCATAGGCACCATGTTAAACACGGTAGAGTTGTCAGCAAAACTTTCTATGCAAAGAGTATGCGACATTCGCAGTCATGTTCAAGTCCTGCTACAAGAGGACAGGGTCCAAGCCAGGTTTGTACTGAAAACGCTTGGTCTGATGGCTGCAACAATCATCTTGCTCCCCCTAGCTCGTTTTCATATGCGGATACTACAGTGGATGCTTTTTTCCCAATGGTCTTTTCAGCAACTTCGCATGTCACACAGGATTCTCATCACTCAGTCTTGCAGACGACACCTATCATGGTGGATGGACTCATCCCAGGTGCTTCAAGGCAGACCGGTTGTTCTCCCCCTCCGGTTGCCACCGTGACAACGGACACCTCCCTGATCGGGTGTGGGGGGGGCATTTTCAGGGCAGGACAGTCCAGGGCACATGGCAACCCTTCGAGTGCCACTTGCACATCAATGTCCTGGAGATGAGAGCGGTCCTGTTGGCGTTGCAGGCTCTCCAGGACTCTCTTCCCACTGGAATGATTGCAATACAGACAGACAATATGTCTGTAGTATGGTACATCAACAAACAGGGCGGAACCAGATCCTACCCTCTTTGTCAGGAAGCGCTCAGACTATGGCAATGGGCGATCTCTTCTCAGCGTTTTCTGGTAGCAAAACACATTCCCGGGAAGTCCAATGTCATAGCAGACAGGCTGAGCAGGGACATCCTCATGCCCTACGAGTCGTCTCTCAACCAACTAGTAGCAGACCAAATCTTCAGAACGTGGGGGCAGCCTTGTTGCGACCTTTTTGCAACCCCTCAAAACAGCAAGTGTCAAGACTTCTTCACCCTCTTCCCTCTTCCAGGCCTCTCTCCCAGAGACGCTCTAGCCCACGATTGGCCCAGGGGTCTCCTTTATGCTTTCCACCCCTTTCCCTTAATCACTCTGTTAGTCCAGAAAGCAACTGCCTTGAGATCCAGGATGATCCTCATTGCCCCTTACTGGCCTCGACAAGTCTGGTTTCTGTTCCTACAACGTCATCTACTGGAGCAGCCCTGGCATCTGGACCCTGTACCAGACCTTCTGACCCATCAATTGGGCAGGCTGCACCAATCCCTGTCATCTCTCAACCTGACAGCTTGGTTGCTCCACTTCCAACCTTAGCTAGACTTCCCTTAATCTACCCATCTGTACGTCAGATTATCCTTGCCTCTCACCAGAAGGACGTACGCAAGTAAACGGAAACGTTTCTCTATTTGGGCAGAAAGGAACCAAGTTGATCCCTTTACTGCCCCTGTCCAAACAGTTCTAGATTTTCTAGCGGAACTCTTTCAAAAAGATTCCTCTTCAGCCACTATCAAAGTCCAGTTGGTGGCTATTGCAAATTTCCATGTTGGCTTGTCAGAGTCTAGTATTATGTCTCACAAGCTCTGCAAAGCTTTTCTGAAGGGTACCCTATTACTTAGGCCCCCAGTCAAAGACCCTCCTCCACCGTGGGATCTAAATTTGGTACTGTCGTCTTTAATTCTACCTCCTTTTGAGCCTGCTGCCTCCTGCTCGTTAAAACTGCTCTCATGGAAAACACTTTTCTTGGTAGCTATTACCTTAGCCAGAAGGGTTTCTGAACTACAAGCACTTTCTGTGCGCCCCCCTTATCTTGTTTTTCACAAAGATAGAGTGGCTCTTAGGACAAATCCATCCTTTTTACCTAAGGTACTCTCAGAAAAAAATCTGAATCAGACCATTGATCTCCCAGTTTTCTTTCCAAATTACACTGATAGAGCTGAGAGAAAATTACATTGTTTAGATGTCCATAGGCAACTACGTTTCTATCTGGATAGAACCAAGCCAACGAGAAAATCAGACCAACTCTTCTTGTCTTATGCCAAAGGGAAGCAGGGCCTTCCAGTTTCTAAAGTGACCTTGTCAAGATGGTTAACCTCTCTTATCTCTTTGACCTATCAAATGAGGCATAAGGAGCTTCCTACCAAGCCTAGAGCTCATTCAACTAGAGCATTAGCTTCCTCAGCTGCTTTTCAGGTGAGATTACCTATGGACTCTATTTGTGCAGCGGCCACATGGGCCTCTCCTCATACCTTCATCTCTCATTACAAACTGGGTATTGCCTCCAGAAATAGGGCTGATTTTGGTTCCACTGTACTCAAGAGTCTGTTCCATTGAGCCACCCGGGACTAAGGTGCTAGGGATGCTGTCCCATCCAGCAAGAATGAAGGAGAGATTGACAACTTAACATTTAGAAGTTATGTACTTACCATAACGTTCCATGTTAGTTGTCTTCTTCTCGCCTTCTTTCTTGCGTCCCACCCTCCATCCCCCAAGCCTAGAAAGACCTAGAGTACTGGGTGAGTTTTTTCCTTGTCACCAGGATTATACCTTCAGCTAGAGCTCTTCCTCCCCTTTGGTACCCCTGGTGACAGGCAGGCTGTAGGGTTTATAGGTTCATAGGTTCATAGGTTGGTAATAGACTATCAGCCTTAGGGCCTATACAAGCCTAGCTATGTATATTTCTACATAGCTCTCAATTTTGTCTTTTTTCTAGTGGTGGGACATGTCTGTCCATAGTGTTAGCTATCAAATGAGATCTGGGTATATTTCGCCTAGCATTATGGGACATAGGATAGTCTCGAGCCGGTAAAAATAGCTCTCGAGCTTTAGTATTCGGCCGAGTCGGAGCCGAGGTTCGGCTCCGAACCCATCCAACAAGAAAGAAGGCGAGAAGAAGACAACTAACATGGAACGTTATGGTAAGTACATAACTTCTAATTATGAAACTAAGGGGGTTGGCCTTCCCAAATGTTCTTTCTGTATTAGGTAGAATGAGCTAATGACACTGGACTGGGAGGAGTGTTTCAGATCAAATTTACACTAGGAGCAGGCAACTACAAAGCTACCAAGCTACCAAGTATAAAAACAAGACAATAATAGAGAGGGGGGGAGGGAGGGAAACTATGCTACAGCTACTAACTACACTATTTTAGGTAGAAAAAATTACAGAAATGTTTATCACAGCAGAAAAAGAGTAGTGAGACACTAAATGAAAGTTTGAGACAGATAAAGGAGCAAGGAGACTCTAGAGGATGCTTTTAACTGCAAACAAATCAGTTATATGATACACTCCTTGGCAGGAAATCAGAACAAACAAGCAGATGCTTAACAAATAGAGACAATTTCCAGTTAATACCTTTCACACAGTGAAACTAGCTAAAAAAGCTTTACAAACAGTGTGACAGTAACAAAAGTGATTTAACAGGCCCTGTGAGGCAGACATTTTCAGTACTATAGTGCAGCTTAGTTTATAGCAATAAAATACAGCAAAAATAGTAGACAGCAGACAATGAAAAAGTGCTATAAATGGTTAGAATAAGCAATAACTAGTAAAAATAAGCAAAAAAAAAACAAGATACTTATTGTTATATATCACAGATCAGAGTTGTGGTCAGTGCCCCCCTCTGTTCAGCTCAGTGTGAACAAACAAAATTCCTCTCAAAGGCAGGGCCTAAATACCAGAAGGTACAACCTGAAACAACTTAAAAAAAGCTCAGAAGGACCAATGAGTGCTTACTCCAAGCCCTAGACCAGCCAGCAACCAATCAACAACAATCCTTTCACTAAGGTGAAGAAAGGCTTCTCCTAATTCAAGATAGCCTGGGACATGTGCTTAGAACAAACAACCACTGCAAACAAACAAGCCCAGATACAGCATATCTGAACTGGGACTATGCTACAGCTACTAGCTACACTATTTTAGGCAGAAAACACTACAGAAATGTTTATCACAGCAGAAAAACAGAAGTGAGACAATAAATGAGTTTTAAAGATAAAGGAGTAAGGAGACTCTAGAGAATGCTTTTAACTGCAAACAAATCAGTTATATGATACACTCCTTGGAAGAAAATTAGAACAAACAAACAGATGCTTAACAAATAGAGAAAGGGAAGGAGATATGTGGTCAAGTTAACATAAGGGGCAGACAACTAGAAAGGCAGTTGTGTTTAAGTACACAACAGCAACAGGCTGGGAGGGAGAGAGAGGGAAACAATTCTGTGTGACAAGAGACACAGCTGTTGATCTTTCCAAGTTTTAATATGCAACTCAAAGCAGAATACAAGTAAAACAGTGTAAAAGAAACAAATCATAACATACAAAATAGAAGAAAATAATAAAGTAACACAAAATACAAGAAATCAAAAGCAAACTAACCTTTCCAACACAGCAAGTTGTGTCAGAGTCTTGATGAGCTTTTCCAGTAAAGATTGTTGTTAAAATGTGCTATGACCTTTTGAATGATACCCATTTATATGAGAGATGTAACATTGCAAGTTACAATGAAGCAAATGAACAGTATCAACTATTATTGTATAAAGGCTTAAGACTAGGCTATTTTAATGAAAGTGATGTTGAAAAAAAGTTTGCTGTTCAAGCATGTGACTTAAATATACTTTATTGCCTACCAAAAGTTCATAAGGGTCTGGACAGTTTAACAGGATGTCCTATACTCTTTGCCTGCAGATATTTTCTTCATAACATTGGATTGTTTTTACATGAATATATTTTTTATTTGTTAAAAAAGTTCCTTTCTATATTAGAGACACTGAAAATTTCCTGGATAAAATGTCAGGTTTGGAATGGAATAAAGACATATACTGGATGACATTGGACGTCTAGAGTTTGTACACTAACATCCAACATTTTCATGGGATTCAATTCTTGCAATATATATATATATATATATCCAAAAAGTTTCTTTAAGGAATGTGTAGTGGGCTATTTTTGATATATCGATGATTTAATTTTTATTTGCAAAGGAAGTTTAAATGAGGCCCATGAGTTTGTACTGTTCTTGAAAAATAACAGATTCAATTTTAAAATTTGATGGCCTTCAGCTGGGAAATCAAGTGATTTTTTTGGACCTCAGTTTAGAGAGCTGGATGATTGAATAATTGCTTCTTCTATTCACAGAAAAATAGGGGGAGGGAATATGTTTTTGCATGGAGACAGTTGTCATCCCCCCACCTTATCTCTACATTACCATATGGGAAGTTTTTATGTCTCAGTAAACTTTGTAATCAGGATGTGGATTTTGATAGGGAAGCTTAATATACGGTGGAAATGTTTATAAGCAGAGGCTATAATAAAGAAAGTGTGATAGATGCGCTTCAGAAAGTTATACTAAAACATAACAACTCTGATGGGATTGTTCATAAAGGACAAGCTAAAAAACTAAATAATAGTGATATGAATGATTTTCTGTTTTTCGGACACAGTTCATCTGAATTTTCTAATATTGGTGGACAATATAATGATGAAAGGAAGATATATTTTTTAACAGTTTTTAATGTTCTGAGTGACCAGATTACTAAACTTTTAAGATATTATTGGCCTGTGCTTTTAAGGAATGTAGAGCTGGCTAAAACAATCAGTACTATGCAGCATGTTTCTTTTAAGAAGGGTCATACTCTAGTTGATAAGGTAGTTCACAGCAAGCTTGTAACGCCTATCACTAATATTTGTAGTCAAGTTTCCCTTAGATGCGGCACCTTTCAATGTAGTAGGCATTCTATATGCAGCCAAGTAGTTAATAATTTCTCTGGAATTAATGGAATAAGTTTTAGTTCTTGGGACTTTTCATGTAACACTGAGGGAATTGTTTACATTTTAAAATGCCCCTTGTGATTTATTTTATGTAGGGGAAATCCAGAAGGCTTCTAAAGTTAGATTGCAGAAAGGCATTAGGGATATTAGAAATGGATGTTGTGAAAGCCCTTTGGCTATGCATTTTATAGTTTTTCATAAAAGTAATCCAACACTTTTAAAGGGTTGTATTTTGGAACAGATTATTGTAAATATAGGTGAAATTGTTCCCCTTAAAGATAAGTTATTATACAAAGAAGCAATATATAACGTGAAGTTGTTCTATCTCGCTGTTCATTCTTAGCGATGGGTTCGGAGCTGATCCCTCAGCTCCGAGTCGGCCTACTACAAAGCTCGAGGTTTTCAAATAGCTCGAGGCCAAGTCCCTATCCCATTATGCACCTAGAGTTACCTCAGATCTAGTTTGCCACTGCAAAAGATCAGAGGTTCTCGCTAGCTCGGGCTAGTAAAAACCTTACTTCTTATTATATTTCTAATATTGTTGATATTTTCTTTAAAAAATAGATAGTTAGATGTGAAGTTGTTAAATCTCGCTGTTTATTCTCACTTATGGGTTCGGAGCTCTGACACGGCCTATAGCAAAGCTCAAGGTTTGCCAGTAGCTCGAGATCAAGCCTTTTATCCCACAACGCACTGCCGGAATTACCTCAGATCTAGTTTGCCACGGCAAGAGAGATCTCAGTGATCCAGTTAGCTCGGACCATTTTGACAAATCACAAGTTAAAAAAAAACTCTTTTTCTAGTTTTTTGGGTGATTATTAGTGTTCAGTGTGTTTCTAGTTTAAAATAATAATAGATGTGAAGTTGTTAATCTCGCCAATTATTCTCACTGATGGGTTGGAGCCGATCCTCTGCTCCGACACGGCCGATAGCAAGCTCAAGGTTTGCCAGTAGCTCAAGACCAGCCCCTTATCCCACCATGCACTGCTAGAATTACATCAGATCTAGTTTGCCGCGGCAAGAGAGATCTCGGTGATCCAGATAGTTCGGACCACCAGTCGGGTCTGGGGAGGATAGTCGCACCGACTTGTCAGTGCCGAATCTCCCTCTCGGGGCTTCGGCTCAGATGAGCTCGGCTCCTACCTCAGGCTTGGAGCCCAAGGTTTCAGTGCAGGAGGATCAGACGGTACTCTCGGGTCCGTCCACTCCTCCTCATTGGAGCCATGCTTCCTTCGATGCTATGAGGAGAGTTTTGTCTCCAAAGACAACATCAGCATCGGTTCAGCTTTCCCTCTCCCCTCAAGCTCCTGTGTCTACTTCTGCATCTACTGACCCCTCTAAGGGTAGAGACCCCGAGCCTCAAGTACCCCCACAAGGTGTCCGCTGCTCTTCTGAGACCTCCACAGACCCCCCCCCCCCACTGAGGAGGTGCCCAGAAAGAGACGGTGCAAGAGGAGGCACTTAGACTCCCCACAAGAGTCTTTGACATCTGACACGGACTTAGATGAGTCAGAAGGGTCCCCTCTGTCCCCCCCTGAGGACATCTCTTTTGCAGAGATACTAGATATCCTTAGTCAGAGGGGTGACTGGCAGTCCAAGACCCCTACTGAAGATGTGTCTGTGCTCTTGAAGGCTTTTGGGTCTCAACCTTCCACTTCTTGGGTGTCTCCGCCATACGACGAGCTCATGGATCTGATCTGTCGTAAGGCGTGGGAGTCACCGGAGACCATGGAACCTGTCCCTCATAGACCCAATAAATTCATATCTGCCCCAGTCGATAAACCTTTTTTGACAAAAGGAGTGCCTGTGGATGCCATGGTGGTGGCTGCAGCCACCAAAACGGAAGTATCTGAGACATCCTCTTCTATCCATCCCCCTAACAGAGATTCTAGGGTTATGGATAGATATGGGACGCGCATGTTTAATTCAGTGACTTTTTCTCTGCAATCACTGAACTACTTGACCCATTTTACAAGACTACAGAGAGATCTCCTGAAAGAGCTAGGAGATACTTTCCAAGGTACAGTAGCTGCAGGAGTGGCCGACAAAGTCAAAGCCCAGCTTGCTACCCTTAACTCAATAGTGAGCTCGTCCATGCGTCTCATATCCTATGCAGCTGATGGTTCGAGTAGAGCTGCTAGTTTGGGCATTGCTCTTCGTAAACAAGCCTGGATGCGTCTCTGTTCCTTTGCGGAACCCGTCAAGTCTTCTTTTATTAATACCCCATTTGATGGCTCATCACTGTTTGGGCCCAAAGTAAAGGAAACTTTAACCAGGTGTGAACAGGAAGGCTAGACTTTATCTGCTGTTGGGGTCTGCTTTTCCACTCCTACTCGGCCCTACCTCAAGGGCCCTGGGGGGGGAGATGTGGTTCTGAAAAACTCAGGCAGCCTTTCAGGAGACACGTGGTGAAACCCTCTCTAGAGGCAGAGGAGGGGGTTATAATGGAAGACGTCGCCCCCGTGGCAGAGGGGGTCCGCAGCAACAGGGTGACAGGGGTCAGTTCTCCGGTCAGTCCTACCAGCGCTCCTGAAAGGGGGCCCGACTGTTCGGCAATGGAGGCAGTCGGGGGTCGCTTGTCTTTGTACCCAGAAGCCTGGATAAACATAACATCGGATACTTGGGTACAAAGCATCATTTCCAGAAGATATTTCATACCATTCTTTACCCCTCCCATTCCTATCAAAAAAAATCCCAGATGTTCCACCCAATCTCAGGGAACAAGCAATCATAGAGGTCCACAGATTGCTAGAAAAAAGAGTCATCCAACCAGTCCCAGCAGACCAAGTCAGATTCGGAACTTACTCGAGATTCTTTTTGTTACCAAAGAAAACAGGGGACTGGAGACCTATCTTTGACCTCAACAGACTCAACAAGTTCGTAAAGAAAAAGAAGTTCCAAATGGTCACGCTTCAGTCCATTCTTCCCTTTTTAGGGAAAGGCGATTGGATGTGCTCCATAGATCTCAAGGACGTGTACTATCACATAAAGATGGACAGATGCTCCAGAGATCATCTGCGCTTCCGGCTGGGAGCCAATCATTACCAGTTTTGAGCCCTGCCCTTTGGTCTCACTTCAGCCCCCAGAGTGTTCACCAAATACATGGCAGTGGTCACCGCTTACCTGAGGAGTCTAGGATTCCAGGTGTTTCCATACTTAGACGATTGGCTCCTCACCGCTACCACCAGGCATCAGTTAGGCAACACAATGCACTCTGACACTCTGCCATCAATTAGGCATTATGATCAACTTCGAAAAGTCTGCCTTATCGCCATCTCAGCATACCGTTTTTATAGAGCAGAGTTAGATACCTCAACCACCACTCTACGTCTCCCTATCGAAAGAGTATCCCTTCTTCGCCAAAATGTCAGCTCACTGGTGTCAAAGAACAAAGCTACAGCAGCGGAGGTATTGAAAGTACTAGGTTTGATGGCGGCAGCAATCCTGGCTATACACCTCGCAAGGATGCATATGCGAATCCTTCAATGACTTCTCTTCACTCAGTAGTCTTACCAGAAACTACCAATGCACCACATAATTCTTATCACGGATTTTTGCAGGAGAGACCTTCGGTGGTGGTTGACGTCTTTTCATGTTACAGTAGGGAGACCCTTTGTCCACCCCCCCCCAGTAGCCACTGTGACCATGGACGCTTCCCTGATAGGGTGGGGTGGCATTTTCAGGGAAAGACTGCCCAAGGCACATGGACAGATCAAGAATCACATCTGCGCATCAATGTTCTAGAGCTAAGAGTGGTACTTCTGGCGGCACAGTACTTTCAGGACTCTCTCCCTCTAGGGACTATTGCAATTCAGACCGACAACATGCCAGTAGTCTGGTACTTGAACAAGCAGGGCGGAACCAAGTCTTACCCCCTTTGTCAAGAAGCCCTCAGGGTTTGGCAATGGACTGTGTCGTCCCAGCGTTTTCTGTTAGCAACGCACATCCCGGGGAAATCCAATGTCATAGTGGACAAGCTAAGCAGGGCAATATTACTCCCTCACTAGTGGTCTCTCAATCAACAGGTTGCGGAGTTGATTTTCCGCAAATGGGGCCAGCCTTGCTGCGACCTTTTTGCCAGGCACATCAGTTCAAAATGCAGAAGCTACTTTGCCCTGATACCACCTCCCGGTCATCCTCCAAGAGATGCACTTTTACACGATTGGCCCCCGAGTCTCCTTTATGCATTTCCACCCTTCCCATTAATACCCAGATTTCTACAGAAAGCAAAATCGCTGGGAAGGAAGGTTATACTCATAGCCTCCTACTAGCCCTGACAGATTTGGTTTCCGTTTCTCCACCATCATCTGTTGGAGGATCTATGGATCCTGGACCCAGTTCCGGGCCTTCTGACACACCCGTCAGGGGACCTTAATCCTTCTCTACAGTCCCTGAAAATGACTGCTTGGCTAATCCACTTCCCCTAATTGCCAGGCTTCATTCAATTTCAGAAGATACAAGACAGATTCTCTTGTCCTCTCACAAGCCATCTGCCAGGAAATTATATGGCAGCAAATGGAAAAGGTTCTCAATTTGGGCCAACGTGCAGAACATGGACCTTTTTCGAGCTCTGCTATCTTCGATTTTTGAATTTTTGACAAAAATGTTTAAGGAAGGGGCAGCAGCTGCTACAGTTCGAGTTCAGTTAGCTGCTATCTCAAATTTTCACTTTGGTCTTGGTGGCTCAAATATTATGAGCCATAAATTATCCAAAACCTTACTTAAAGGCGTTCTTCATATGAGACCTCCGATCAAGATTCCCTTTTCTCCCTGGAATTTAAACCTTATGCTGTCTCAACTTATTCTTCCTCCCTTTGAACCAACTTTTTCTTGTGCTTTAAAATTCTTATCGTGGAAAATAATTTTTCTTGTGGCCATTACGTCTGCCCCCAGAGTGTCAGAACTTCAAGCATTATCCATCAGCCCACCCTACATGATCTTCCATGCTGATAGAGTATCTCTCAGAATGAACCCCTCATTTTAACCTAAAGTCTGTTCTGAGTCAAACATCAGTCAGGTCATTGAACTACCAGTGTTCTTCCCCAACCACTCTAACAACTTAGAATATATGCTGCACAAACTTGATGTTCACAGACAGCTCAGATTTTATCTTGACAGAACTAAGGATATTAGGAAATCAGATCAACTTTTTGTAGCCATCTCAGAAGCAAGAAAAGGCAATCCAGTGGCTAAAACAACCTTATCTAAATGGTTATCCGATTGTATATCCTTTGTTTATGAAAATGTGAACATGCCTTTAATGCACAAACCAAAAGCTCATTCTACCAGAGCTATCCCTACCTCTTCTGCTTTTCAAGCTAAATTGCCCCTTGACGGTATTTGCGCTGCAGCCACTTGGTCTAACCCTCATACCTTTATCTCACATTACAAAGTAGATAAGGCTTCTAGGGACAGGTCTTCCTTTGGTTCTACAGTACTGAAGAACATACTCCCATGAGCAACCCAGGATTGAGGGTGCTAGGGACGCTACCCATCAGTGAGAATAATCGGCGAGGTTAACAACTTCACATATAGAAGTTATGTACTTACCATAACGTTCCATGTGAGTTGTTTGTCTCGCCTTTATTCTCATGTCCCTCCCTCCTTCCCCCTCCTGGCTGACTGTTGACTTAGAGGCTAGTGCCATCCTGGTTATTCAATATTTCTCTTTCCCTTTGGGTACACTTTTTCATAGATATATATAAGAGAGTATGTATGGGTTGTATATATGTATATATATATATATATATATATATATATATATATATATATATATATATATATATATATATATATATATATATATATATATATATATGTATGTATAGACTATTATTCGCAGCAAACAAGATCTGAGGTAATTATAGCAGTGCATGGTGGGATAAGGGCCTGGTCTCGAGCTACTGGCAAACCTTGAGCTTGCTATCAGCCGTGTCAGAGCCGAGTATTGGCTCCAACCCATCAGTGAGAATAAAGGCGAGATATACAACTCACATGGAACGTTATGGTAAGTACATAAAAAGAAGTTATGTACTCACCATAACGTTCCATCTCAGTAAGTACTTCATTTGTCTGCAACCTGTGGGTATCGGATCCGACTTCGGATCCGAGCCGGCAGCTTTCCAAGCTACAAGATCCGAGCTCCTAGCTCCTCCCCTACCCATAATCCCCTGCTACCTGCTGTATTACCTCAGATCGACTTTTTTGCCTTATCACCCAACTAATCGCCTCGAGAGAGGAATACACCAGATGTAATCTCTTGTCAAGAAACTTACAGTTGACCAGAATATCCCGAAAAGGTTCGGGGGATGGCAGGGGGGGTCGTTTGCAGACAAATGAAGTACCTACTCAGATGGAACGTTATGGTGAGTACATAACTTCTTTATCTGAAGTAGTTACTTCATTTGCTCTGCAACCTGTGGGACAGAGTCCCCAGCTACTCAAGAAGGAACCTGGGTGGCCTTTACGGAAGGATATTCCGAAGCACCACTGAGCCAAAAGAAGCCTTGCCTCTCGAAATCATATCCAGTTTATAATGAGAAATGAATGTATGAGAAGAAGACCAAGTAGCTGCTGAACATATGTCGTCGAAGGGAACCCTAGACCAAAAGGCTGCTGAGGTGGCCACAGACCTTGTAGAATGAGCATGAATTCCAATAGGGGCCGGTTTGCCTGACGACATGTACCCTTGAATTATGCAGTGACAGATCCAATTTGCTACAGTCACTTTGGAGATGGCTTTACCCATGGCTGATTTTGCAAAGAATACAAACAACTGGTCCGACTTGCAAAAATCTTTAGTTTTGTGCAAGTAGAAACGTAGTTGTCTGTGCACATCCAGTTTGTGCAACTTGTATTCTCCTTTGTTCTGAAAGTTTGGGAAGAACACTGGTAAATTTATTGATTGATTAATTTTTGACTCTGAAGCCACCTTAGGTAAGAAAGATGGGTTAGTCCTGAGGGACACTCTATCCTTGTGAAAGATAAGGTAAGGGGGTTTCATACACAGAGCTTGTAGTTCCGAAACCCTCTTGGCCGAAGTAATAGCCACCAAGAAGGCCGTTTTCCACGACAAGAATTTTAATGGAACCGAGGCCGCAGGCTCAAAGGGTGGACTTGTCAGGGCTTGTAAGACTAAGGTCAGATCCCATGGGAGAACCACAGTTTTCACAGGCGGCTTCAAAAGAAAGATGCCTCGCAAGAAAGTTTTGCATAATTTTGCAGATGCCAAGGACCCTAAGCCATCACCTACATGAAAATGGGAGATGGCTGCCAACTGCACCTTTACCGTAGAAGCACTTGCTCCCTGCCGAACGATCAGTGACAGGAAGTCCAGAATAGTCGGAATAGGGACTGTAAATGGGTCGAGGCCCTTGTCTTTAGCCCAGATGGAGAAACGCTTCCATTTATTATTGTAAAGTTTTCTGGTAGACGGCTTATGGGCCGCGACCAGTATGGCCTTAATGGGGGATGAGATGCCGGGAGTCCTAGCCATCATTGGAACTGGATCAACCAAGCCGTAAGCTTGAGGTTCGCCAGGTTCAGGGTTTGGCAACCCGCAGGATGCGAGATCAGGTCTGGAATGGGATCCAGAATCCATGGAGGAGCCACACTGCGAGATCGCAGATAAGGGAACCAGATCTGTCGAGGCCAGAATGGGGCTATGAGGATAACTCTGCTCCCCAACTGACAGGCTTTCTGTATGAATTTTATCATGAGCGGGAGGGGGGGATATGCATAAAGGAGACCGGGAGGGCAAGCATGAACCAGAGCGTCTCTGGGACTCTCCCCTTTGGGGGGAAGTATTACGAAGTACTCGCTGCATTTCATGTTTAAAGGAGAAGCAAAAAGATCGCAGCGAGGCCAACCCCATTTGCGGAAGATCTGCTTCGCAACAGATGGATTTAAAAACCACTCATATGGAGTGAGAAGTACTCGACTCAGTTTGTCCGCTAATATGTTGGTCCGTCCCGGAATGTGCGTTGCTACCAGAAACCGGTTGGTGGATATCGCCCATTCCCAAACTCTCATGGCCTCTCGACAAAGGGGATAAGATCTGGTTCCTCCCTGTTTGTTTATATACCAGACTACTGACATATTGTCCATCTGGATTGCAATAGTCCCCAGAGGGAGAAGGTCGTGGAGAGCTTGCAACGCCAAAAGCACCGCCCTCATCTCTAGGACATTGATATGCAAAGTGGTCTCTAGGGACGTCCACGTGCCTTGGACGGATCTGCCTGAATAATGCCCCCCCCCACCCGAGGCGAGAAGCGTCCGTGGTCAATGTGGCTTGGGGCGGGGGGATCACAAGGGGCCTCCCTTCTCTGAGTTCCCGCGCATGGAGCCACCAAAGAAGGGAGTCCTTGCAAACTCTGCTCAGTGGTATCGGCGTGTTCAACGGGTGGAGTGATAGGGACCACTGAACTTGTAGGGTCCACTGTAATATCCTCATTTGCAGGCGTGCGTGAAGAGAGAGACCGATCGCTGCCGCCATAGACCCTAGTGCCCTTAGGACTAACTCCGCCGGAGGAGCAGGACTCTGAAGAAGGGCTGATACCTGATATGACAAGCTGCTCAGCCTGTCTGAAGTTAGAGTAGCTCGAGAGATACGGGTATCCAACCTGGCCCCTATGAATTCTCGGGCCTGAACGGGGCACAGGGAGGATTTCTGCAGGTTCACTGAGATGCCTAAGTTGTGGGTAAGGGTCAGGGCGTAAGCCCTTGCCACACAGAGCTGATGCCTGTTGGCAGTGGTAAGGAGCCAATCGTCTAGGTACGGGAAGACCTGAATGCCCTGAAGTCTCAGGTGGGCTGCAACCACTGCCATGACTTTGGTGAACACCCTGGGGGCTGAGGTGAGGCCGAACGGAAGAACCCTGAACTGATAACGATTGGCTCCCAGCCGGAAGCGGAGGAACTGTCTGGATCATCTGTCCATCAAAATGTGGTAGTACGCATCCTTGAGGTCTATAGAGCAAATCCAGTTGTTCTCCCGTAGAAGGGGGAGAATTGATTGAAGGGTGACCATCCGGAATTTTTCCTTGGGAATGAACAGGTTCAGAGCGGAAAGGTCTAAGATGGGTCTTAGGTTCCCCGTTTTCTTTGGCACCAAAAAGAACCTGGAGTAATAACCCAATCCGGACTGATCTGGGGGGACGGGCTGGATGGCTCTTTTTCTTAGCAACTTCGATATCTCTGAAGCCGCTGCTCGGGTGGTACATCGGGGAGGCATCTGGTCTTGGGGGGAAGGTTTATGAAGGGGATGGAATAACCTCTGGATATGATACGGAGCACCCATCGATCTGTCGTAAGGGACTCCCAATTTGACAGGTGCTCTGTCAACCGCCCCCCGACTGCCTCCAGAGAGGGACAGTCGGGCAAGCCCTCAGGGCTGCTGCGCGGGCCTGTCCGAGAAAGGTTCTCTAGACCCGAAGTTATGCGGCCCCCCTCTGCCTCTGGGCCGGCGCCCACCTTGTCCTCCTCTGCCTCTAGAGGATGAGGGGTCTGAAGCTGGATGGGATTGCTGAGACTTACGGAACCACAGCTTCTTTTGTCCCCTCTGATTCCTGGAGAAGGATCATTGGGGATTAGAGAAGTGGACTCCGATGGCAGACAGCGTCTTCCCATCCTTTTCGCTTTGGACCAGCGTATCACGAACAGTCTTGCTGAATAGCAAAGATCCGTCAAAAGGGGCGTTCGTGAAGGACGCCTTGAAGGGATCCGCGAAGTTGCAAAGACAGCGCCAGGGGTGACGTCGCAAGACGACCCCGGCTCCGCTGGCCCTAGCGGCTCCCTCCGTTGCATGGGAGAGAAGCCACATGGACGTATTAGAAATGGATTTTAGAGTGGCCATTCGAGTCAAAAAATCATTCTTGTCTCTGACCGACATGGACTCCGGGGGGGCTGCAGCGTTTTCCTTGATCAAGTCTCGCTGTAGCCTGATGGTATGTGCCATATAGTTCAGCGCCCTTATCGAAAAGGTTGCTGAAGCAAACATCCACTTCCCAATGTGGTCCAGTGCTCGAGATTCCTTATCTGGCGGGTGGACCGATGAACTCTCCTGAGTGAGTTCTTTCTTGGTGGCAGCTGCCACCAACATGGCATCAATGGGAGATCCCTTGACCCAAGACTGCCTACCTGTAGGGGGGCTAAGGGCTTTATCCGGACGCCTAGGAATTGGCTCCACGGTGTCGGGCTCCTTCTATGCCCTGGTAGTAATTAAGTCTACCAACGGGTTAGCCAGAGGGGACACCCAGGAGGTAGATGGGCTGCTTCAAATGCCTCCAGAAACACGGATTCATCCACGGAAGGTTTTTGGGCAGACCACCCCCCTGTAATACACAACATTTCCATGATGTCTCCAAAGGAGACATCCTCGGGGGGTGACCTTGGGGAACCTTCCCTTTCATCTAAATCCGTGTCGGTGGTAATGGACACAGGGGAGTCCAGGTGCCTCCTTTTACACCTACGTTTCCGAGGGACCTCCTCGGTGGGGCTATCCAAAGAGGGCTCATCCACGGGTTCTTGTTCCTCCAAGGGAACTAGCTGGAGGGCTTGGGCAGGCTGTCCCGGTGGTCAGATGACAGAAGATAGACCCTCATACAGTGGGGGCATGGGAGGATCCGAAGCCCGGACCGGGGACCTGGTGGACCTCGACAGTACCCTCTCCACTACCTCAAAAGCCGAAGGAGAACTACTCTCGCAAGGCTCCGAAAGCATGCTCCGAGGTAGGGATCAGGGTCGGGGCCGATGCGGTCGGCGCCGAGAGAGAGGTGCGTTCCGAACCCAGCGGTGCCAAAGACACACCAACTCCCCCGGATCCAACGCTCAGCCCTCAGCCCCGAGAACTCGGATCCAACAAGGTCGAGGGTATAGTCGGCGTCAAAGAGACCAGCGCTATCGGCGCCGACAAATCCCCGGCTCCGAAAGGGCGCAGATCTGACGATTCCGAGACCCGAAAACGAGTTGGAGAAGGAGTGATCTGGGCAAAAATGGGGGCCCCACTCCCTCCTGGGGGGGGCAAGAGCACCCCCATCTGCATTTCGGTCTGTATGAATCGACGCATCATCCGATCCATGTCCGCTTCGGTGAGGCTTCTGGTTGATCTAGAAGAAGTCGTCGAGGTGGGCCGCGAGGGCCGCCTCGACGACCTCGAGGGAGACCGGTCCTCCCCCTCCGGCTCCGGCGAGAAACTGGGCGAACGGAGCCGAGAGGGGGAGGATCCGGTGACCCTCGAGGGAGACTTAGTCATTTTAGATGGCGGGGCTGAGGGTTGAGTCTCGGCCTGCCTCTTATGGGATTTATGTCCCTCCTTATCCTTGTGCCTCTTCTCTCTGGTAGAAGAGGCACCAGCGTCACTCGTGCTCGTACCCAAAGAGGGAGGTTGAGCCCCAGGTAGAGCAAGGGGCGCAGAAGGCACTGGGGCTGCCGAGGCAGCCTGAGCCTGAGAGGGAGAGAAAGAAGAAGCCGATTCCTGGGGTTGCTTTCCCGCCAGGATCAGCTTATTCTTCCTATCCCTGAGCGCCCTGGGGTTAAAGGCCGCACAAATTTGGCAGGCCACAGATAAATGGGCCACCCCCAGGCATAAAACGCACTGAGTGTGGCCATCAGCTGGTGAAAGCTTATGGCCACACTCAGTACACTTGGAAAAAATGGCTTTGGGCCCTTCAGCCATTTTAAGTCTCTCACACACACACACACACCCAAACACTAAAGTGGGGGAGGGGTGTCACAGAGAGAAGGAGAAAGCTAACTATAAGAATAACTAAACTACCGAAAGAAAAATCAGAGCACTACACACACATACACAACTAAAATTTTACAAAAAAGGTTTGTAGCAAGTTAACGATCTCACCAAGCCAGGAGCTGTTCAAAAAGTAGCTACTTCAGCCGCGGCAAAAAATGATCTGAGGTAATACAGCAGGTAGCAGGGGATTATGGGTAGGGGGGAGGAGCTAGGAGCTCGGATCTTGTAGCTTGGAAAGCTGTCGGCTCGGATCCGATACCCACAGGTTGCAGAGCAAATTAAGTAACTACTTCAGATCTTCTATTTAAGTAGGTTAGTTTTTGGTAGAGATCTACCCTGTGTGTAATTTTTGTTTTCTTGGTGTTAGGCCCTTTCTTGGCCCTATTTAGTCTTACTATCTTTAATAGTTATTAGTTTTCTTAGTGTGGGCTTAGTTAGCCCTGTATTTAGCCTTTACAGGTATTTTTTTGTGCTGTTCTGTTAAAAGAATGTCGGATGAGAGAGAGAAATCTCACCCCAAATCGGGGTTTAAAAAGTGTCCAGATTGTGGACAGAAAATGTCCGTTACGGACGGACATGTCCAATGTGTCTATTGTTGGGGGCTAAACACCTCCAAGATTCCTGCAGTATATGCCATTCCTTTTCATCTAGGGTTCTCTTAGAAAGGAGGAGAAAACTAATAGATAGGGGGTTACTGCAGCATTCTTTTTGTGAAGTGTTGGGTAGCCAGGAAAGTGCCAGCACTTCATCGAAATCTTCGAAGTCTTCTGATTCCAAACAGACCAAGAGGGTAAAGAGATCAGAGGGTACAGGGTCATCGGCTCCACAGCTCTCAGAACCGTGTATTCCTTTGGTTTGTAGCCAGCTCCCAGTCTTGGAGCTGGTCTCCGAGGTCCCCTCATCTCCTCTGCTCCACTCAGCACCTTCGGTGCATTCCTGTAAGTCTTCGGTCAGCCTCTCTGATTTGGATATGGATCGGCTAGTGCAGAAGCTTTTAAGGGAACCAGGACTTGCTAAATTGTTGTTGGCACCGACCACTTCATCAGAGCCGAAGACCATTGAACTGGATTTGACTACTCCTTCTCCGAGCTGTACTGGACCCTCAGAGCCAAAAGGAGCCAGAACTGATGATTGTCGAACCCTTGGAACCGAGACCCTCTCCGGTGTTATCGGTTCCATCTACTCGGATGTCCTCGGTGCCGACGGAGGACTCTAGGAGCCGACGCTCTCCTGTCGGGTCCGGGGAGGATAGTCGGACCGATATGTCAGTGCCAACTCTTCCTCTTGGGGCTTCGGCTCGGATGAGCTTGGCTCCTACCTCAGGCTTTGAGCCTATGGTTTTGGTGCTGGAGGATCAGACGGTCTGTTCGGGTCTGTCTAACCCTTCTCGTCAGAGCCATGGCTGTTTCGACGCCATGAGGAGAGTCATGTCTCCTAAGACATTGTCAGCATTGATTCGGCCTTCCCTCTCCCCTCAGGTTCCTGTGTCCGCTTCTTCATCTACCGGTCCCACTGTGAACCGTAGAAACCCTGAGCCTCAAGTACACCCATAGGGTGTCCCCTGCTCTTCCAAGACCTCCCCAGATCCCCCTACTGAGGAGGTACCCAGGAAGAGATTGTGCAAGAGGAGGCACTTGGACTCCCCACTGACACTGACCTGGATGAGTCCCCTCGATCCCCCTCTGAGGATATCTCCTTTGCAGAGATATTAGAGATCCTGAATCAGAGGGGCGGTTGGCAGTCCAAATCCCCTACTGAGGACGATTCAATGCTCTTAAAGGCTTTTGGGTCTCAACCTTCCACTTCTTGGGTGTCTTCGCCTTACGATGAACTCATGGACCTGATCTCTCGTAAGGCGTGGGAGTCGCCGGAGGCCATAGAACCTGTCCCACGGAAGCCGAACAAGTTTATCTCTGCCCCAGTGGACAAAGCCTTTTTGACCAAGGGAGTGCCTGTTGATGCCATGGTGGTAGCTGCAGCCACCAAAAAGGAAGTGTCTGAAACATCCACATCTACCCATCCTCCTAACAGAGAGTCTAGGATCATGGATAGATATGGGAAACGCCTGTTTAGTTCAGCGACCTTTTCTCTTCGATCGCTAAACTATTTAACCCATTTCACGAGACTCCAAAGAGATCTCCTACAAGAGCTAGGAGATTCTCTTCAGGGTATGGTAGCTGCAGGGGTGGCCGACAGAGTCAACACACAGCTTGCTACCCTAAATTCGGTTGTGAACTCGTCCATGCGTCTCATATCATATGCAGCTGATGGTTCGAGTAGAGCCGCTAGTTCAGGCATTGCTCTGCGGAGACAAGCCTGGATGCATCTCTGTTCCTTTGCGGAGCCCTTTAAGTCTTCCTTTATTAACACCCCATTTCATGGCTCATCACTGTTTGGGCCTAAAGTAAAGGAAACATTAACCAGGTGTGAGCAGGAAGGCAAGACCCTATCTGCCGTTGGAGTC